>NC_080848.1:49303040-49603982 GCF_030435755.1 Ochotona princeps | reverse complement strand
GATTGGAAGGGGGACATGCAGGACTGTAACTGGCACTTGTAGAGGATGCCATCGTTGTAGGCTGTGACTCAATCCCCCGTGCCACAGTTCTGATAGATATCAGTCTACCGTATGATTTACATAGATCAAACCTTCGTAAGAATGATCCGGCAAGTCTTAATCATCGCGATCTGTTATTTCAGCTTAGATTTTAGAAATACCTTTGGGTAGAATATTTCTTTTCTAATTTGCTCAAGTTTTTTTTTTTTTTTTCAATTTGAGAAGAAAAAAATATTTCCATCTTTTGATTTACCTCTCCGAATGCCTACAGAAGTCAGAGGGTTGGCTTGGCAGGCCAGCTCCCATGCAGGCTAGATTTCCCAGGAACCTAACTACTTAAGGGTGGGCTGGTTGCTCCATTTTCTCACGTAGCTCCCTAAATGTTTGCCTGGAAAAGTTGAAGATGATGGCTCAAATACTTGAGCCACTTTGCCACACACGTGAGAGTCCAGGTTGGAGCTCTGGGCTCCTGGCTTCAGCCTGACCCACTCCTAGCTGTTGGAGTCTTTAGGGGAGTGATCCAGAAGAAACAAAACTCTCCCTGTCTATCGCTCTGCGTTTCAGATAAATGCATCTTAAATAAAAAGAAAAGTAGAAGGAACAGCTGACTTTGATGCCAGTGCAATCCAAAAACTACAAAATACCATCAAGGAACTCGAATAGAAATCAGCAGCGGGCCCGGCGGTGTGGCCTAGTGGCTAAAGTCCTCGCCTTGAACGCCCTGGGATCCCATATGGGCGCCGGTTCTAATCCTGGCAGCTCCACTTCCCATCCAGCTCCCTGCTTGTGGCCTGGAAAGGCAGTTGAGGATGGCCCAAGGCTTTGGGACCCTGCACCCACATGGGAAAACCCAGAAGAGGTTCCAGGTTCCCGGCTTCGGATCGGCGCGCACCGACCCGTTGTGGCTCACTTGGGGAGTGAAACATCGGCCGGAAGATCTTCCTCTCTGTCTCTCCTCCTCTGTGTATATCTGACTTTGTAATAAAATAAATAAATCTTTAAAAAAAAAAAAGAAAGAAATCAGCAGCATGATGAGCAAAGGCTTCAACTGTCAGTAAACTACGGGAGGTTCACAAAACAGTTGACAATTGAGCTGTGGACATGTAAGCAAGTTTGGAAAGGATTCGAAGATTTAGAAAGAATGCTACAACAAGACGGCTCGAGAACGGGAGTGACTAAATCTCTGAAAATGAAGAGCTGAAAAACCATAGCAAGCTGAAAAAGTAGGCTCTACCAAAACTATCGGAGCACTTGAGCATTGAATGGAAGGTCAGAACAAACATTGGCTTGTGCAGCAAATGAAGAGAATGCTTTGAAACAAGAGCCAGAACTCAGGAACAGGTGGACCGGACAAGCTGAATGTGCCTGTTTGAAGCTGCAGTGTTGTGACCTGAAAAGGAATGATCCTGTGAGAGACGATGGAGGAGGAAATGTAGCAGCCACAACCGGCATTGTCGGATGCTGAACATGGAGACACTACACTGAGTGGCCTAAGCCAGTCTAATTCTCACTGAGAAGAAACAGACACCTCAAAAGCAAGTCCAACCTTTAAAAAAAGCTATCTCACCAAGAAAATGTCAACTGTCATTTTTCTATTGTTTCAATGTTAGCATATTTGCTTCTGAAACAAGCACACAACTCATATGTGTCATTTTATATATATATAAAATATGCATACTTATTTGTATATATACACATACATATGTATATTTGAAAGAATGAGAGAGAGAAGATGATGTTTTCCATTTGTTGGTTCACTCCCCAGATGACTGGAGGAGGACCAGATTGAAGCCAAGTTCCTGGGACTCCATCCAGGTTTCCCACATGGATATTGGGGACCCAAACATTCAAAGTCATCTTCCGATGCTCTCCCAGGGGCATTCACAGAAAAGTGGATCAAAGATGGTGCAGCCAGGATTTGAAATGATGTGGGATGTTGGCATTGCGGGTCAGTGACTTAACCTGCTGCAGCGCAATGCTCGCTTCTCCCCACCCCTACTCCACAACTGTCCCCTTTGAAATTGAACAGTCAGTGTGAGATGCTTCACAGCAGAGAGCTGCGGAGGCAGGAGTGCCGATTCAGAGTTAAGTCACCTGAGACAGGACTTGGAGGCAAAAGAACAGGAACGCCCTCGCATCATTGAAGAAGAATGACTGATCATTGAGCAAAAGTTACTTTGGATCTTTGAGTCGGAAAAAAAATAGTGTATGTTTTTGCTTAGGAAGATGGAAGACATCAGCTGGAAGAATCTGTTCATCAGATGACTCAGGAAGAAAACTGTGCTGTACAGAGACTCCCACAAGGGAAGAAGGATGATTGACAGCCAGATTCTGTCCCTGCCAGCACAGGGTCCTTGGAAGAAACATGCAAGGATGAGCAAACTACCCATCAAAGAACTGCCAGGCATCTGGCCTGGGTAGCCGGAACACCGGTACTTGATGAAATTCAGTCAAGGGGAAGACTCAGAAATGGGAATTGAAATGAGCCGGGGGATGATGCCTGTCAGGAAACTCAAGGATCTGTCTTCTGGTTGAGAAGAGCAGCAACCAAGGAAGTTTTTATGGAAATACTTGAAGCTCAGAGCTTCTTGAAGAATCAGACACACTCAAACTGTAAGGGGGAGAAAAATATATATAACAAATGATTCTGAGAAAAGTAAAAAACAAATCTGGCATCCATGAAAGGACGCAGGAATGATGAGAAAGAACTGGACGGCTCTGGGACTAGCAGAGTGGCACTGTCCCTTTAGCTGATCCAGAACGCTGCATGCTGCTATGACCCTAGGTGAGATGTCTCAGCCAAACCGCATCAGAAGTCATCGTGAGACAGAAGGAAAACCTTAATAGATGACTGAAGATCAAAACCAGAACGTGATGCCACTAACTGCTCGTGTCTCTGCAAGAGAAGACAGAAGAAAAGGATGTTTGCAGATTCCAGCCTGGATGCATGAGGGTCACCTGTATCTGGCTCTTCTCAGCAAAAGGCGAGGAAGCTAAGGATTTGCAAGCCTCGGCGAAACAAACCAAAGCTCACCTGCTGGGGAAAAGCAAGACATTCAAACAGGGTCCTATTTTTCAAATAACTTTCAGGGTACAGAAAATAGAAGCAAAAGGTCTGAAAAGTACTCAAAGCCAGAAAACAAAAGGAATAAAAATAACTGGTATAGGAGTTGGCATCTGTGGGGGAAGGGGGGAATGTATTTAACTGAACTGATTGTTCGGATTGGTAAATGCCAGGGTCTCCAACTTAGAGTTGAAAGTGGAGGGTTGGATTCTCAGATGGCTGCATCTGTTTACACTAAACAGACAGTTCTTGTGGGGCTACCACTGAGAGCCCAGGCCTGGGAAAGGGAATGAGAAGGCTTGGGAAAATAGCTCTCTGCAAAGAGGTTTTTACCTAGTTGTGGACATGGCCATTGTGGGATGCAGCTCTCACAGAATCACAGTGGGAACATTTAAATAGACACAGCTGTCCTTTACATCGGAAAAGCAGTGATCACCACTATTTTTAGAGAAACAGTGAAGAATTTGTCCCGTCACTGTCAAGAGAGACATTGAAATAGCTATGTTAGCTTAGAGATGTCAGGCATCGCTGGCCGTTCTCTCCAGAGCTGGTGATGAGATTCGAGGTGGAACTAGTCACCCGTTGGAGGAGCTCCTTACTAGCATGTGATTCATCGAAGGAAATGGAAGATTGGGAAGCCACATCCTGGCCATAGGATGTGCAGCCCGGAGTCACTGGACTTCACGGTGGTGTTACATGGCTTCACACACAGTGTGAAATTGAAAGCGAAAATGATTTTAAACTAGAGCTGGATGCAACTGACTTGATCTGCAGTTATAAAGGAAATAAGGTCAGACTTGGAAAAAAAATGGAGCAGAAATTAGCCCAACCAAGGAGAGCCTAGGGCAGTTTTCTACACCAAAGATTGTCTCTTAGGACAGCGGGATGTACCAGGATCCTCACCCCAGCCATCATTTGCAGAAGAGTCTCTTAAGGGGAAGAAATGGTTCCACTGGATGAGCCCACTAACCCCCTCCGCCAAGGATCTGAAGAACTGAAAACATCACTGCAGGGAAAAGATAGCAACCATGAGAGCCCTTCAGGATGATTCTCAGAGTGTTGGATTCAGTGGTGGCTGCCTCAGAACTTGAAAGAGCCCCAGCCACTTAATTCAGAAATGAAGCATTGGAAGAAATGGGATACTCTAAAAGAGTTACTGGAGGGAAAGGGACTTTTCACCAAAACCAAAAAAATCAGTTACACTCTTTGCAGGAAAATAATAATAATTAAAAAAAAATCTCAGAGCCTGTGTTGTGACATAGCCAGTAAAGCTGCATTCTGTAACATCAGCATCCCATATGGGCACCAGTTTGATTCTCAGCTGCTCTGCTTCGAATCCAGCTCCCTGCTATTGCACCTGGAAAGGCAGCAGAAGATGGCCCACGTGCTCTGTACCCGCATTGGAGACCAGACTCGTACTCTTGGCTTCTGGCTTTGGCATGGTCCAGCCCTGGCTGTTGCTGCCAGTTGGAGAGTGAATCAGTGGATGGAAAAAATCTGTGTTTTTGTTTTTCTCTGTAACTCTGCCTTTCAAATAAACATACAAATCTTAATATAATAATGAAAGTGAAACTTTGAAAAGGCTACTGGGAGAAACCTAAAAATGTGTGTGTGTGTGTGTGTGTGTGTTTTATGTAAACTAAAACAGGACCATGAAAAAATTAGTAGAAACATCTGGTGGAAAGGAAACAGAATTTCAGCTATTCCAGGAGACTAAGCTGAAGTTTTCTGTTTTCCTGTGAGAAAAGAATGTTAAATACTGTGCAGTGAAAGCCAGTATAGAAAGGGAAAGAGTGGGGTGGTTTCAAAGATTTATCCCAACTCATGAGGACCATTACGTCAGTGTAGGAGAAGACAGTGGCCTGTCATTAGGAGGGAGGGCAAGTCATGTTGGCTGTGACCAGGAGCAAACTCAAGAGCCAAGCTCTGCAAGGGGTACAGCAGGGCTTCTACCAATCTCCCAGCTGGCCTTTCTTGATCAGAAGAGTCCCAAAGCCTTGGCTGCAAAGGAGTGGGGTAACTAAGCTAGCCAAATGCTGTGTTGGGGGGGAAAGCTCATCTCACCTGCTGCTGAAGTGGGAATAGCTCCCAAGAAGCAGCCTTTCTTGGCAGAGTCAGCTCGGCAGACATTGAAGATGGCCTCTGAGCAGAGAGATGAAATGGCATGATAGCTTTGTGATCCCAGAGAACAAGAGAATCACTATATTGTATTAATGGATAAATGGTACGATTTTTTTTCCTTTTAATTACGAGGAAAACTCATATCACAAAAAGAAGAATCAAGTTATCCTGCTGTATGCTCCAGGATCCCATATGGCTGCCAGTTCTAGTCCCAGCAGCCCTACTTCTTGTCCAGCTCCCTGCTTGTGGCTTGGGAAGGCAGTAGATAGAGGACATCCCAAAGCCTTGGGACGCTGCACGCATGTGAGAGACCTGGAAGAGGCTCCTGGCTTCGAATCGACTCAGCTCTGGCCATTGCAGTCACTTGGGGAGTAGATGATCGGACGGAAGATCTTCCTCTCTGTCTCTCCTCCTCTCTGTATATCTGACTTTGCAATAAAAATAAATAAATATTTTTTTTAAAGAAAAAGATTTATTTTTACTTATGTGAAAGACAGAAGAGGATACAGAGAAAGAGGAATAAACAGAGGAAGAGAGCTTTCATCCACAGTTCATTGCCCAGGTGAGCACAGTGGCTGGGTCAGCCTGAAACCAGGAGCCTAGAGCTCCAGCCCTGTCTCTGATGTGAATACCAAGGACCCAGATACTTCAACCGTCCTCTGCTTCTTTCCCAGGCGTAATAACAGGGAGCTGGATCAGAAGTGGAGCAGCTGGGACTGAAACCAGTGTTCCTATGAGCTGTAACGCTGGCCCCCATCTTAGATTTCTGATGTAAACATTTTTAGTTCTAAATCATAACAGAACCTGAGAAGAGAGTTTGTAAGAGTGAAATAAGAAGTTCACAGCCACTAGTTAAGCTGGAACTGTTAAAAGCAGAAGCTCAGAAGATAGATCAAAAAAGCTTTTTTTTTTAAGGCTTCAAAATTAGAGACCAAAAACATTCAACAACGTTTTACCTGTATTTTAGAAGCTTTAACAGCCTATCGAAATTTTAAGAAACTTTGTTGTTTTAACACAGGGGACCAAATTCTAGTTGTATTGCACTGTACCTTGGATACTAATGTTCACTTTCTAGAATATGACATAAATAACTCCTTTGTAATTTCGCCACCTTAATGTCACACAAGACTCCTCTTCCACAAACCTTCTACAATCTTCTTACATTGTCTTGCCATTTATCGTTTAATTTACCTTTTTCTCTCGCAGAATACCAGTCATTTTGCTTTAAGGCAAAAATTATTCTCTTTGCCTCTTAATACAGGTTTCGTAGCCTGTAGCTTCTGTTATCAAAAACGTGTCTTACTTTCTCATGTTTTTTTTTCCCCACCCAACTCCCCCATTTCAGTGACCATATCTTGATTCAGATTGTTTGTTACTCAAGACGTCTAGTGGAAACCTGTGGAGCGATATGAACTGGCATGTGTCCATAACTCATGAAAGCATATTTATTGAGAGGCCCAAACGCTTGTTGCAGAATTTAAGCCGCCAAGAGTTCATGAGTTGATATTTAGAAGCATCTCTTTTGCATGTACTCAGTGTGTTTTCAGTAATTAGGCCATTTGACAAGCTGAAGTATTACGTAAGCGTAGTTCATTGAAGTCAGTTTATTGTAAAAAATTAAAAAACCCTCTGGAAGCTAAGCTGTTGTGTTTTATATATACAAAGCAGTGAACACTTTACCATACCTTCCCCTGCTAAAGTCATATTCTTATGATTTTAAATATCTAAAAATAATAAGGTTTACTTGGCCCCCAAACCCTGATCCAAATATGTTAATATCTTTACTCTGTTTATACTGAAAAATTTAAAACAACTTCCCCTACCAGATTTATTTATATCATGTGAACCAAAAGACATTTAATTTGTGAGTGCTCATATTTCTCCTTAGCCAATCAAAAAATAGAATCACTTGATGGATTTTTATCACAGACACAATCAATAACATGCTCAAGTGCGTAACACTGAATGACAGTTACTACTCTATGAAAATTATGAACATGGGGGCTGGCATTGTGATATAGCAGCTGAAGCCATCCCCTGCCGTGCTGGCGTGTCACGTAGGCACCAGTTCAAGTCCTAGCCAGCTCCCTGCTGATGACCCTAATGACCTCGGGAAAGTAGCAGAAGCCGGGCCAAGTCAGTGGGCCCCTGCACCCGTATAAGAGACCGGGATGAAACTCCTAGCTGCAGCCTGGTCCGGCCCTGGACAGTATAACCATTTGGACAGTTAACAAGATGTCAGTCTCTCTCTCTCTCTCTCTCTCTCTCTCTTTCTCTCTTTCTCTCTTTCTCTCTCTTTCTCTCTCTCTCTCTTTCTCTTTCTCTCTCTTTCTCTCTCTTTCTCTCGCTCTGTAGCTCTGCCTTTCACATGAACAACTGTTTTACAAAGAGCAGTGCAACACACAGAACACAAATTTTGAGACTGGAAAGAACAGATCCTGGAGTGTGCTTTGCTCAGAGGTGGATGAAGACCTCACCTGCGGTTGAGCTCAGTCCTGAGTGGGGGCAATTCCCCTCTGTCAGAACCCAATGACATGCTCACCGCAACCCACGAGGGGCTGATCCAGACCCCCTAGGAGGTAACTGAGACCTGTGCCAACGTTTGCTAGAGAGGCAAGCACGGGGTGGTATTGCTTTTTAAGGTTGCTCACCCTGAGATTTAACCCGGTCAGATAACCGTATAATGAGTTTATCAAAGTGACCAAGCCATCTCTTCAGCCTCCATGGACCTCCTTCCAGTAACAGAAAGGTTGAAGCCAAATTAGCACCAAGGAATACCACCTTGCATCATCATGCCCAGATTGCCACCAGACAGGTCTGGGCTCCTTGCACTCCAAAAGCACCCTAGACCCTGACACCTGCTCAGCACACAGCCATGAGGGGGACTGTCCCTTAGGCTGATGAATACTCAGGAGAACTACCAGATGGCTTCAAAGATGACTGACACCCAGGGGCTGATGTGTCAGGGGCACAACCAGGTTCCCTTTGTGATGCCACCTTACTATAGAACTCTTCCCTAAAGTGGAGAGATTCCTGCAGAAACTGCCGTCTCCTGAAACGGGGTGCATGCACCTGCTGCACAGAAAACTGGCCACACCAGGCCAGTAGAAGGAGGCAGGAGTATATATGCAATGTGCAAAGCAAGGAAGCAAGCATTCCTGGACTCCCCATCGTCTTTGAAAATCCATTTTGCTATGGTCGCATTATCCAGGTGGCAGTGAATCCTTTATTCTGTTGCTGACTTTTTTCTAAGAACAATTTGATCTTCAGTTTTGCTTCTATCATACAGCGATGCCTACAGATGAACAGGAAAAAAAATTGAGAAAACATCTAGTGATGAGGTCCTTGATTCTCAAGATGAGGATAGATGCTCTACTTTTTCCCTCTTCTTTGAAGCTTTGTGGTCTGAGAGCCTAAGAGAACCTGAGGAGTTACCTTGTTTGATCTATGCGCTGCTGGCCTACCAGATGTTAAAACAAAATTGTTGAATCTGTTGCCATGTTACATCAGGAGAGGAAACCTGAAAATTTCTAGCCTGCCTCTTTCCCTCTCTCCTTCCTGTTCAACCTCCCTCTTTGCCTTCTTTTCTCTCCCTCTTTTCCCCTTCCCTCTCCCCCTCTGTCCACTCTCTCTCTGTCCACTCTCCCCCTCTGTCCACTCTCTCTCTGTCCACTCTCCCCCTCTGTCCACTCTCTTCCTCTGTCCACTCTCCCCCTCTGTCTACTCTCCCCCTCTGTCCACTCTCCCTCTGTCCACTCTCCCCCTCTGTCTACTCTCTGTTCACTCTCCCCCTCTGTCCGCTCCCCCTCTGTCCGCTCCCCCTCTGTCCACTCTCCCTCTGTCCACTCTCCCTCTGTCCACTCTCCCTCTGTCCACTCTCCCTGTCCACTCTCCCCTCTGTCTACTCTCACCTCTGTCCACTCTCCCTCTGTCCACTCTCCCTCTGTCCACTCTCTCCCCCTGTCCACTCTCTCCCTGTCCACTCTCCCCTCTGTCTACTCTCCCCTCTGTCCACTCTCCCCCTCTGTCCACTCTCCCCCTCTGTCCACTCTCCCCCTCTGTCCACTCTCTTCCTCTGTCCACTCTCCCCCTCTGTCCACACTCCCCCTCTGTCCACTCTCTTTCTGTCCACTCTCCCCCTCTGTCCACTCTCCCGCTCTGTCCACACTCCCCCTCTGTCCACACTCCCCCTCTGTCCACTCTCTCTGTCCACTCTCCCCCTCTGTCCACTCTCCCCCTCTGTCCACTCTCCCTCTGTCCACACTCTCCCTCTGTCCACTCTCCCCCTCTGTCCACTCTCCCCCTCTGTCCACTCTCCCCCTCTGTCCACTCTCCCTCTGTCCACTCTCTCCCTCTGTCCACTCTCCCTCTGTGCACTCTCCCCCTCTGTCCATTCTCCCCCTCTGTCTACTCTCCCCCTCTGTCCACTCTCCCTCTGTCCACTCTCCCCCTCTGTCTACTCTCTGTTCACTCTCCCCCTCTGTCCACTCTCCCTCTGTCCGCTCCCCCTCTGTCCACTCTCCCTCTGTCCACTCTCCCTCTGTCCACTCTCCCTCTGTCCACTCTCCCCTCTGTCCACTCTCCCCTCTGTCTACTCTCACCTCTGTCCACTCTCCCTCTGTCCACTCTCTCCCCCTGTCCACTCTCTCCCTGTCCACTCTCCCCTCTGTCTACTCTCCCCTCTGTCCACTCTCCCCCTCTGTCCACTCTCCCCCTCTGTCCACTCTCCCCCTCTGTCCACTCTCCCCGTCCACTCTCCCCCTGTCCACTCTCCCCCTGTCCACTCTCCCCTCTGTCCACTCTCCCTCTGTCCACTCTCCCTCTGTCCACTCTCCCCCTGTTCACTCTCCCCCTGTTCACTCTCCCCCTGTTCACTCTCCCCCTGTCCACTCTCCCTCTGTCCACTCTCCCCCTGTTCACTCTCCCCCTGTCCACTCTCCCTCTGTCCACTCTCCCCCTCTGTCCACTCTCCCCCTGTCCACTCTCCCTCTGTCCACTCTCCCCCTCTGTCCACTCTCCCTCTGTCCACTCTCCCCCTCTGTCCACTCTCCCTCTTCCTCCTTCCTTCCTTCTCAGCCTTTCTCCTCTCCTTGCTCCCCCTCCATTCCTTCTTACCTTTATAATTTACAAGGCAGAAAGACCAAGATAGATTCTTCTTTTTTCTTCCTTCTTCTGGTTCTCTCCACTAAATATCTTCCTGCAACAGTCAGGACTGGCCAAAGCCAGTAGTCCAGAATTTGAGTCAGATCTCCCACCTGGGTGACAGGGATCCAGCCACTCGGCCGTCACCTGCTCTTCCCCAGGCTGCCATTAGCAAGCTGGGATCAAAAACCGAATCAGAACTGTAACCTGGGCACTTTGGTATGAACTGTGGACATTCCAGGCTAGGTCTTCACTGCTGTGTCAAGTACCGGCCCCAGCCTCTCTTGCCAGCTGAAACATCTGGTGGCCATTCCTACCTCCCTTGGCTGCTGCACCCATTGGGGCAGCACCCCAACTTCTCTTATCCAGCTCTTCCCCCTCCCTCCACGTTTCCCAGAATTAAAGCCAGACTTTGCCATTTGTCATCTGTATTGTTGTTCTTAGAGCCAAAAGGTACTTGCATAGCTCATGTCTCTGTTATAAGTAGGAGATAATAAAGGATTAAGTGGTCTAGTTTTTAGGAAATTGGCCTTTTTGACTTATTTCATCCTTGCTGGACCTATCAGCTATTCAGCTGGCAGTGGAAAGAACACACTGCCAAAACCTGTTTTATTTTTAAAAATTCTTATTATTTCCAAGGCAGCAATTCGCTTCCCGAATCTGCTGATTCACTCCCCAAATGCCTACAACACCTGGGGCTGGACCAGGCCAAAGCCAGGAGCTTAGAATGCAAGCCAGGGCTCCCATATGGAATGGCTCAGGTACTTGAGCTGGCAGGAAGCTCAGGTTGGAAGAGGAGCCTCAGGACTGAAGCCGGGCATTCACATATTGAATACAGGTGCCCCTGGTGGCCCTACCTCAGCTAGTTCTTGTCTGGTGTCACTGGGACCTTCCTTTCAGTCTGCTTCCAGAAATCCCCTGATGGTGACAAAGCAACCAAGAAAGACGTGTGCTGCCCTCGAACATTCCTTCAGAGTAGCTTCCTCAGAAAACCACTATCCTTCCTTCAAAAATATAAATATTTAAGGAAGTACAAATGACATATCCAAGTCTTGCTATGGAGTTGCTTTGTGCTTACTGGCTGGGGATTTCTTTTTTCTCAATTAGTTTCCAATCTTAGGGCATCTCAGTACGCATGTTTATATTGGCTTCAGTCAAGAAGGTGAGTTCCCAGAGGAAAATGAAGCGACAGAAATGACACTGAAAGCCAACAGTGGTTATTATGAAATCTGTAATGAATTTTTATTAGCTATGATCAGTCTAAATTTCAAATGCCTTACCACAAAAAAAAAAAAAAACTAAATCGGCTAATGGCTATGTTAATTACCTTGCTGTAATTATCCCATGATGTGTTTCCATCAACACATCATTGTATACATAAAATAACATTAATTTTATTTATGTTTTGACTTGCTTACATTTGAAGATGACAAGCAAGAGAGACAGGCAAGGCAGAGAAGGATCTTCCGTCTGCTGGTTTGATCGCCAAATGCCCACAACAGCTAAGGCTAAGCCAGGCTGAAGCCTGGAGCCAGTCACCACATGGGCAACTCAGAGTGGGCATTGGCAGAAAGCTACAGTCGAGAGCAGGGGAGAGATGGAACATTCCGGTGCACAGGGATATGGCAGACACCCCTCGTGTCGTTTTGGTCGCCGTACCATTCACACTCAGCGCAGAACAGCATAGATTTTTGAAAGTCAACAGAAGTGGGAAGTTGGGAAAGATAGTAAGGCAAAAGAGTGGCGCATTTGCATGGACGACAGCATCAGGAAGCCTTTCTCCTGGGCTCGCACTCGGTAGCTTGCCTGCCCGTTACCATTTCTTTCAAACAAGGCGGTGTCAACCCTGCCCCGCATCCCCTCCACACCCAGGTGGTGTTTGCAGCCGGTTGTTTTCTCAGCATTCTGTCAGTATCCCTAAGACCTCTGCCTGTCTCTCATCTTTCCTCTTTTTCTTCTGTTTTCCCATCAGGTGGCAGCAGACTTCCAAGTCTTCAGGTTTGTCCAGCAGCTTACAGCCTGCGGGTGCCAAAGCTGATGCCCTCAGGGAAGAGATGGAGGAGGCTGCCAACCGAGTGGAGATTTGCAGGGTACCCACTCTCTTTGCTCCTATCCTCCTGGGTCACCCTGGGGAGTCCCCCTGGAAAGTTTCCTTTGGCTCACTGAAGTTCTTCGGAACCTTCTGGGAGTCTCTAAGCTGAACTCGCATGTTCCCAGGCGTGTCCGCCCACCTAGCAGCTTCGATCCTAGAGTCCAGGCTGAACCCCAGGGCTGGGGGCTTTGATAGTGACCAAGACAGGAAGGGTGCCTTGGCCTCCTAGTGGTGTTCCTGCAAGGTGAGCAGAGAGACAATGGGAACCCTTTGTAACTCATCTGAATCCCAAAGACGGAGTTCTGGGTCTCTTAGGAAAGCTGAGACTTCAGCCCACAGAGGAATCTTGACCCATCTTGTTTCCCAAGCCGTCTCATCCTCCCCATGCCTTCGTTCTGGAAGGTACTGGTGTATGAGCTTGAAATGCCAGCCGTGGGGACAGTCCAAGAGGGAGAGTGTCATTCTGAAATCTGACTCTCCTCGCAGACATGTCCGTCCTTTAACTGGTCCCCCACCTTTCCTGCCCGCAGTCTATATGACTTAATGAGCCACACAGCATTCATGATTCTCTGCATGGATATGCATCTGTTTCCATGTGTTGTTTGTCAGCTGGGTTTAATCCCAGGGCACAGAAGTGTCACATCTCTGCACGTGTTGTGGGCCCCTGTCCTGTCAGTCCCCTGGCCTTTTAAAGGAACGTCTCTGCTCTCAGTGGCTCTCTCTGGTTCCATTAGCTTGTCTTTTTTGACCTGCTGCTTTTAGAGACACCCTGTGCAGGTGGTCATGACCTTGCATTCAGGTGACATTCAGAATCAGATCGAATCTCTCTCTGGTATTAGGAATACTGAAAGTTATCTAAAGAGCATGTCATCTCTCAGCATACAGCATCATGGAACCAAGCCAAGTGAAACCAGCACTTCAGCTCCAAAGTTCACCATCATCTGAACCCCCGTGTTAATAGCAAGGCCACCCACCCACGGCACTCTTCCAGAAGCATTGTTCTTTTGTCTTACTAATCTCACTTTTATTTTGTGCAATTTGTGTACCTCCCATGGATCTGTGTTCTTCGGTTAAGAATCCTTTTGAAAACAAACAAACAAAAAATCCTTTTCAAAAAATGCCTTTTCCGGTAGACCAGAGAAGGGGGATGTTCAAGAGAGAATATTGAATGTAAATATGTAAATAAAGTTCAGTAGGTTTATATATTGTTTGGTAGCCTCATACATTTGCCATGTGCCAAAAAAAATCATATTCAGTTCCTCTTCACAGATTACAAAAGTAATACATGCTCATCATAACCAGTGAAAAAAATGGCAAAACTGCATTAAGGAAGACACCAATATCCTTGTTCTTGCTCAGCGACCCCTGTGGTTCCAAATGAGATCATCAGTTCCTGTCTTTTATTAACAGTGTGTTAGGACAGCATGCCTTGTTACATGCTGAGTAGTCCTGAAAGTTGTAAAGACAGAGAAGTAAACATTGGAGCCGCCTGTGGAACTGCCACTTCATCATACAAGCCTACACCCATCTGTAGCAGTTTCCTACTAACTCGTGTATTAGTTTTTAATCAGTCCACTTGGCTCAGCGAATACTGCAGACTGGATTCCTTGTGGTCATGCATTTGTTGGTCTTCGTGTTGGCCTTCCTGGTTTGGTGAACTGCCTTTGGTTATTGGCAGGTGGACCAAATGTCTTGTTTATGTAACACCTGTGTTTTAGGGATCCTGTGCTTGTTTCTATCTGATGTGCTGCAGGTACATTTTGAGCCTCCTCTTGATGCCTGTATTACCTCGCCATACAACGGAAGTACATATGGCATACCTGTATTTGTGTGACAGGGAATTATGTAATACATGCCTGTATTTCCTTTGGATGGGATAAGTTCCTGGGGAGCCCCTCAGGTGTCTTCCATCCAAAAACTGGAATTTTCACTCTCATTTGAACATTTAGAATGTGTGTCACACACTCGTGTGCATGTTAATACACTTGAAGCGTGTTTTTGAACGTGGCGTGAGGGACAGAGGCTTAACTCAGATGAATAATCAAATGAGCTACCCTCTTGAAGTGAAATCCTAGTTCCTCACTCCTTTTAGACTTGTTTCTGAATGCTGAGTCTTACATGCACATGTTCCTGCATTTGTGGGGCAGCTCTGTTCTCGTGAATACAGCTTCTGTGGTAATGACTTTGTAGCAAGTACAGCAAGTTAGAGAACCCTCTGTTCTGCCCAATGCTCTTGGCTAGTCTGTGCCTTCCATCTTCTTGTGTTGACTTGCAGGTAGTCAGCCCAGTAACTGGAACCCCAGGTGAGCGTCTTTGTGAGCACCCCACTGTAGGTTTGGTTTAACTTCTCTTCTAACTTTGCTTGGTTGGTTGTCAGGTATTTTCAGTATCTTCCTTGGTCTTCTCCTGCCCCAACTCCTCTCGGGATTTCCTTAAGTCGACTGGTTTGCTAGCTTCTCATCAGTCAAGTCTTCTCATCAGTCAAGGCCCCTGTTCTGTAGGGCAAGTCAGCCAAGCAGGTTGATGCTTAACAGACTGCAAATGCATGAATGGTTGAGTCCTCTTTGTCTGTGCATGTAGAGGGCCAACCAGAACTCCCTCTGATCATCAGGAAACTCAAGTAACGTAGTCACAGAAGAAGGAACCTACTGGGACTCAGGCAGACAGGCAGATGCTGCCCTGTTGCTTGCGAAGCCCACCCAACCTCTGCCTTACCTCCTGGTCTTGAAGGAGACAAGCCCCTGTCCTCACAGCTGGTACTTGCTTCCCCTCTTCACCCCAAGGCCCCAGAACCCCTGAGCCCATGGTCCATCCAAGGAGCGTTAAGCGTTGACAATTTTCCAGTAAGAGGAGACGGAGTCAGGAGGTAAAAGTGGAGAAGATGGGATGAGGACATGGATCCGTGTGACATCGGTAGCGGCAGATGTGTTTCATGAGGGACACTGGCTGTGGTCTGGAACTTTCCACTGGAAGGCAAAGCTGTCCTCCCCCGCCTGTCTTGCTGTGATCTTTCCATTTCCCATCACTTCAGTTCTTATCCTTTCTTACTCCCCACATGTTCGTGCCTTTCCCGCTTAGCTTTGTCTATCTCTGTCTCTTCAATGAATAGATATATGGAGTGCACTCCCGTCCATTGGTTCTATCCCCATATCCCCAAATTTGTGACAGGGAGCTGGGGAGTTCCAGCTAAAACTGGGAGCCTGGAATTCAGTCTAGGTCTCTCACATGCATAAGAGAAATCTAAGCACTTGGAATAATCACTGCTGTCTTTTAGGATCTGTACCAGCAGGAAGCTGGATTTGGGCATCAAACCTAGGCACTCTAAATAGGATGTGGGCGTTGCAGTCAGCTTAACCGCTAGTCCAAACACCTTCCCTGCATGCCATCTCTCTCTCTCGCTGCCTCTCTCGTATACTCTCTTTCTTTCTAGTTTGTCACTCCCACTTCACTTTCTTCCAATTGTCTCATTATTGCAGTTTGAAAAACCAAGCCTGAATTCAGGGAAAGTTGGCAACTCCAAGGCAGAAGTCTAGCTTGGATTGTCTTGCTCACAATCTGTGCTATCCCATAGCACTGCCCCTAGAAGTGTTGTTATATTCTTTTTTGGGGGGAGGGGGAGTGGAAGACCATTGTTTCCACATTATTATTTTTTTTTTCCTGTATCTGGGAAAAGGGGGGAGATAAAGGGAGAAGCCCCACCCAGCCTCCCACCTATTCCAGGTCCCCATGTGGGGAATGCTCCTAGGGCACTGCTCAAGTGGTTTTGATAGTTCAACAGTTCTGAAATGCTGCCAGTCTCACCATTCCAAGCAAGATGAAATCTCTTCAGAATCCACTGGCTGTCATAGTTCAATTTAGAAACTCTGTTTGCCCAGGTTTTCACTGCCAACACGTGGCTGGGGTAGTTGATTGATTTGTTCTGTCCTCTGTCCTCTGTTGTGGTACTAAGTGTCCTCTGCATATGTTCTTTACTAAACATATGAGTGTATTTTTTTAAAAAAAATGTGATTTTAAAAGGTTTTTTTTGGTACAAGAAGGTTTAAAATATGTGTATCATGTATATGATGTCTTGAAAAAGTTCACAGAAATGATGAAACATGCATACATTTTGAAAGTTTTGCACCAAAATAAACTCAACTTTTAATTCAGTTTTCCTTGAATTTTTAAAAGCACTTTTATATGCGTGGACATTTATATTGTTGATTGAGAGCTCTACGCATGTTACCAAAGGCGGAAACCATGGAAGAAAAATTTAGTGGATGCCAACTATTGGAAAATCTATTGGAAAAAAGCGCAGTAATCCTTCCCTGCTCCTCACAAAATTAATAAGATTGCCAAAATTAAATAGCTAATTGGGGAGAATGAGTATTTGATGAAGTCAATAGTCTCATCAAGCTAAAGAGTTCTTCCAAATCTTACAAAATAAGGAGAGGACTCGTTAGGGAAATGGATATTCAGTGTTGACAAAGAATCGACAAAGGGCAATAAAATGGAGTTGGCAAACTGGTGATAAATGTTGAAGTAAATTAGCCTCTTGATCAGCAAAATATAAATTAAGAGTTTTTTTTTAGTAAGAGGCGAAAGATTTATATGATCAAAATTATGAGCGTATTCTTTAAATCCCCCGTGTGTGTGATAGAGCTTTAAAAAGTGCACGGAAAAAATCGTATTTCCTCTAATTCCATTTTTTTTTCCATGAATGTTTGCAACCCCCTCAGATTTAATAATGATGTAACAATAAAAAAAGTTATTGCGGAAGATTACACACTTGCAGGCTAGTGTTTCTGATGGGATATTTGCCAGTTTATATTAAAAGCAGGAAATGTTCCGAATCATCATCTTTCTCATACTTAACTCTAAAGAATGATTCCATCGGAAGTCTTGAGGCGTCCGTTTGTCTTCCTGCGGACAAGTGCAGACTCTCCAAGCTCTTCTGTGGGGACAGCTCGGGTGATGGGACGCAGCAGGTGCGTTGGCTGCTGCAGCCTCTGCACCTTCAGGGGCTCACCGTTCCTCTCTGTTCCATCCTCAGACCCTCCCAGCTTGTACTTCATCCCTCCCAGCTACCAGGCTGGTGATGGCTGTCTCCAGAACAGAGCTGCTGCTAGTGTGGTGGTTGAATCCAGACAAGACCACTTTCTCTGACTTCCATCCGCTGGAAGGATCCTTTGGAGAGAGGATGTGGTGGTGAAGTGTGGTCTTGAACCCATTTTATCCTTTGGGAAACTCAGCATCTCTGAGCCTCAGGTGTTCTCATTGTGCATTCAGCAAGTCTTGAATAAGCCCTTACTGTGCTAAGTGTCTGGGAGACTTGGTCAACAGATCCTGTCCCTGAACTCTAGTGGCCTGCTACTCCCAAGTACTAACTTGTGAGAGTGAGGCTGGTGTTCTTGGTTACACTGTGCCCGACAGACTATTCTCTGTGATTCATTTGCTTTTCCTCAGTCTTCATTCGCTGCCACAGCTGGTTGAGCCATAGCATTGTTGAATCTGTGTGCTGAGCTCTGCAGCGAACAGACTTCCTCCTTCAGCTCTGTTGTCTTGTGCCCAGAGAACTCTCAGATGATGTCCCCAGCAATTGCTTGCCTTTCACGGGTGCTGGAAATGAAGCAGATGGCTGCTACATGTCCCAATGTTCTCACTGAAGCTTGGCTTCTTTGGCGGCTGGAGAAGCTAGGGAGATGGGGTTGATGTTGCCTGGACAGGTTCAGTGTGAAGTGTGTGCTGGCTCACGCTACTTCATCCAGCCTCTTACAGGGACTTTCCTCTGCTGTTTGTCATGCATGTCTTTCCCATCCTGAACGGAACATCTCTGTGCAGCACAGCCAGCCTAGGCCCACCCAACAGGGAAGAACCTTAGAGAGCCTGTGACTTGTGCAAACACGTACAAAGCAGGGACATGCTCAGAAATACAGTTAGTGACACTGTGTGCATCCCATGCTATAGATGTCTCCACGGAACTGCCAACTGCCACCTAGAGAGGACAGAACATTCCAGATTCCAGTGCAGTGTTGAGTCATAGCCACTTTTGACCCCATGGAAACTGAACGGTGCAGGGTTTATAAAGGCTGTGAGGTCCAGGTACGATATTGGATGAATCTGGAGTTTTTCCAGGTTCAGCATCCACAGCTTTCTCCGGGTACTCCTGTCCTATGAGCTTCCTTCCAGGAAGAGTTTCCATCTCTTCCCCTTGTGTTTGTGATGAGTCTCTGAGTGTTGACAATGAAGGCCAGGGCTGGAGACTGTGAGCAATGGAAAGGAAAGGCATAGTCGAGACAGCAGCACCAGTCGGGGCTTGCTTCAAGCTGGTGGTACAAAGCACACAGATGTGTGTGTGCGGGACGGGCAAGGGCTTTGTCTGTGACACTAGATATTCCCTCGCTGGTAGAATCCCTGGCATTAGATGTTCTTTGTAAACTTACTGTCTAGAGCCATGAATGGAAAAGATGGAGGTGCCTGAGGTGGGTGGAGGGGGAAGTTTGCGACATGTCAAGCGTCAGAAAAAATGAGATGAAGCAGCCTTTTGTGGCTCATCTTCCATGATGTCCGGTCTCCTGTGTTAGCGCCTCTCTCTGTACCATGTTCCACCTTGGTTGTGTCTTCTCTCACACAGGACCAGCTCTCCGCTGACATGTACAGTTTTGTGGCCAAAGAAATTGACTATGCAAACTACTTTCAAACGGTAAGGATGCAGAGTGGTGAAGCCTTTCCTGAGAGTCACGCGGACTGACAGGAAAGGAATCGGGGCAAGGGCTTGGGGACCAGTGGCTGAGCGATGAAATAGTTTCATTCTGGCTGTGACCTGTGACTGTGTCCTGCCATCTTTGACTCCTTGTGTGGATTTCAGGCAAAACCTAAGGAGAAACCCCCATCCATCTCTAAGGATTGAGCTCTGCTAACTGGGCTGTGGTTCCCTGCTAGGAACTCGGGCTGAGCCCCCTTTGTGCAGGGGCCCCGTGCATGGCAACCCATGGAGCTGGCTTTGATAGTCACCACCAGGGAGCAAATTCTGTTGGCATCTCATGGGTACAGCACAGGAATGCTAATTCCCGTCCTACAGTACATGGGACAGCTCCCTACAACAAGCAGTGTCTGGCCCCCAAGAGTCACAAGAGGGGATGGTGAGAAGCCATGGTCTAGGATAGCAGGAGGCTTAAAGAGAAAAACAAGATGGTGTCCACCCCAACTTCAACATGTATTTTTCATCTCGATTTATTTATTTTTTTTCTTGGTCAAAGACAGCAACAAGTAAGTGAGCAGTGGTTGGTGGGGCCTGATTTCCTGCCTTGTATCTGTGGAAAATAGAGCAAATAGAGAAACCAGGAGACCCAATATCCAAGTCTTCCTAAACTTCAGTAATCTGGTCCAGATGATTAGCATGCAGATAAAGCAAGTGAAAGCAAAGAACAGCAAACAAAAGTTGACAGAAGAAAAGAACAGTTTTTTCAAAAAATCCTTACACTCACCTGTTTTTAAAGTTGAAACTAAGATCTTATAACCTGTATATTCTTTATGGTTAGAGTATGGACAAACCAGTACATTACAAAGGGGGAAAGATGGAGGTTGCATAGTCTTCACTGTTTCGTTGAGTCTGAGGATACAGCGGTAGACCAGTTGCCGCTTTCCTAGCATGTTTGGTAGTGGGGTAGAGACCCTTCAGACCTAGAAGAAAACTGACTCCTGTGGCTCTCAATTTAGACTGTACATTTTGAAACACAGGTATTCATCCACATGTGTTTGCTTAGTTTTGTTTGTAAAGGTAATCTGTTTCTGAAACTAATGAAAATGTCCATATGCCAAACTCCCATGGACTTGTTGAGTGGCTTTTGTGTGCTTGAATATTCCAATTTCTTTCTTGAAAAAGACTGTAGTTTTACTTGGGGCTAGAAGTGTCCATCCTGCCGACCCATTCATTTCCACTCCTTCTCTCCCCGCTCCGCTTATACGTGTCCACATTGGGGGAGTGGTGCCAGAAAGAGATGTAGAAACTACATGAAGTGCCTACTGTTGTCTGTTGAGTTTCATTTGTTCTCACTGCCCCTCACTGTGGCCATAGCAGTTCCACCTGTCGGGGCGGGAGGAAGAGTGTGCACTGAGCTGCAGATTCTGATCAGTTTTGTGTTTAGAGAGCTTGGCAGAGGCCAATGCATCCGTCTCGTGTAGGCAGGTGAATCGCTCAGTGTGTTTTCCATTGTGTGGCTCCTACGATTGCACCTTTATTGCCTTTTGCTTTGAGCATGGGGTGCCAGAAGGATGGGTGGGTGGTAGTAGAGGCAAAGCTCACCTAGCCAGGCTCTTGCTCCAGGGAGCACTCTCTTAGTCTTCAGGAAACCACACTCCCATCCCCTGCCTCCATCCTGCATTCCCACTGCACCGCTATGGAGGCAAAAGAGGAAGCATCCTCACCATGTTAGGCCAATTGGAGGAGGGAGCTGGGAATTCCGAACCCTCCTTCCCCCTCCCTGTCCCCATCACCATAAGCTCCCACATGCAGGACACTGTGTTGCTGCATTGTTGCTCTTCTGTGAAGGCTAATACTTGTCCTTGCACTTCCTCAGCTCATCGAAGTGCAAGCTGAATACCACAGGAAGTCCTTGACGCTGTTGCAGGCTGTGTTGCCCCAGATAAAAGCACAACAGGGTAAGTGCAGACTTTCCCCGGAGTGGAGAGCCTGGCAGCCAACCTGCCTTGACTGGGGCACAGCGGCTCCCTGGAGTTTGTGCGCTTTGAGGCTCTGCCCCACATAGCCAGGATTCTGTGAGCTGCCAGAACTTCACAAGCAGGTGCCACTCTCGCTCACACACGCCATCCCTGCATGGGGACCCTACACATGGCTGGTGGGCTCTCCACAGATCACAAGAGTGGCGGCTCGCCTGGACTTGCATCTCCCTGGAGGCCTCAGGAGGATCCGATGACATGAGGAAGGGTAGATTCTAGCCTGGGTGAGCTACTCCCATTCCTGACCAGCCCTTTCTCACTGCTTCCTCCCTCCCTCCCCCCAGAGGCCTGGGTGGAAAAGCCATCCTTCGGGAAGCCCTTGGAGGAGCACCTGACAATCAGCGGCCGGGAAATCGCCTTCCCCATCGAGGCTTGCGTCACCATGCTGCTCGAGTGCGGGATGCAGGAAGAGGTGGGTGCGAGCTTGGCCCAGCTGGTCCCCACAGCGCCCCTTCTCCCTGGTGTCATCCCCTTTCCCCAGCCCTGGGAAGCCACACGTGGGCTGCTGTGGCGTTTTGCACAGCCCTTTCCTGCAAGTGCTTTTTTGCCCTTGAGCTTCCACTTTTACAGGGAGAGCAGTGTCATCTGGCCACGATCTAGCCATGCTTTCTGCACATCTGACATGGTCGTAGGAGTCATATGCTGCTGCTGGGGCTGCTCTACCACTTGTCCTCCCCTCCACCTGCCATTCCTTTCCTTCCTCCTAATCGTCCACCTCCACCTGCTCCTCCTCCACCTGCTCCTCCTCCTGAGTCTCTTGCTCATTCTATTCCTCCTTCCCGCTCCTTCCATCATTCTCTTCTTCCTTCTGTTCTCCTCCTGCTGCTCCTCAGATTCTCTCAGTAAGTTCCCTACTTTTCAAAATGGAGCTCTACATCATCTTGATAGCACCTCTCACAGAGAGCCTGAAATAGAGCTGATAGCAATACAAGAGGCACATATTCAGAGCCGTGTATATTAAAGACCCTGGGACAAATGGGTAGCAGTTGTTATTCTGTGACTGTGGGGATCACGTCCTCCTCCCAGAGGGTATTTCAGCATCTTCACTCCATCTTCCTTTAATCCGCTCAGTCAGCATGTTTATTTCGGGTGTGCTACACATTAATGACTGAGCAGAATTTGACACAGTGAGCTGCAGGAGAGAGGAAGAGGGTGCTGTCTCAGGACCTTGCTGGGGAAAGTCCGGCCAGTAGCCTGACACATCCTAAACAGGCCATCAGTCCTGAAGTCGGCACTGGTTCAGATGGACAGCATCTGGACTGGAAAGGGATATGTGTTGACTACTTGCCATGGACCACACCTGTTCCAGACCCCGGACGTTCCCAAAGGAATGGGGTTAGACGTGATCTTTGTGTTCTGTGGACTTGTGGGGATCACGTTTTGTGTATCAGGCATTTTCATATTGGTAATCAATGTTAAGAATGAGAAGGTCCCTGCAGTCCCTGAGAGGGAGATTTTGTGGAGAGTGGTGACCATGCCTCCTCTTGCCCCACCCTTTTCTGTTTAAATTATAGTGAAACAAGCGCGGGAAGATATTGAGCCTCACCCCAGGCTGTAGTCTGTCTTCTTTCCAATCTTCCTCCTTATCCTGGCCCTTCTTTCCTAACTGGGATTCAGTGAAGCAAATTCCAGATAGTCTGTCATTTCACTGATAATACTACCATGTGCATCTATAAGATAGGAAGATCCCTTGTTTGTAAAATATGATCTTATGGTGTGCCCTTCAGAAGCACATATACTAAAAAACAATATGACCTTATTTTTGAGCAAAATAGCAACAGGGTTTTAGGACAACTGACCTGCTGGCTGGTGTGCACCCGTTCGTGAAGAGTGGCCTCGGACCTTTCCCAGCCTTTCCACTGACTCTGCTGACTCTGCAAATCCCTTCATTCCACCTCTTGCCAGACCTCTCCATGTCCCTGGGCTTTTTCCGTACTTTGCATCCGCTCCCTCCCTTTACCAGCAGATATACTCAGGTGGCCCCTAGCCTGGAAAAGAATGTCTTCTGCAACATCATGATCTTTCCCTGGACGAGAGAGGAAGTGCGCACTGCTCAGGTTTCATGAAGCCCTTCAGGCATCCGTTGATCTAACCTACCCCATATCAAGGAAGGCATTCACCATCGTTGCAACACCCAAAATTCCAGGACCACTTCCTCCTAAAGCAACTTGAAAGTGCGCATGTCCATGGCCATAAAACATCAAATGAGCAAGGGATGTGCACAGCTGGTCTCCCTGTCTATGGGCTGCAACACAGAAGTCCAGGAGCGAAGAGCCCAAAACAAAAGCTGATCAGCTGGAGGATCCCTTCTAGCTCTGACCTGCTCGAGCCTTCCTTTCTCCTCCTCTGTGTTTTCCCTTTGAGGCTTGCTTTTGCTCTGTGGAATGCTTGGTGCAGTTGGGCTGGCGGGTAGCAACTCCCAAGTAAGTAAGAATAGAGGGACGGAAGGAAGCTGCCTCACCCCTTCTCCCCTCACCCCATGTCTGCACTTCCCCTGAGGATATAGGTTTTATTTGGTTCTAAGGGTGTATCCATGGTTTCTCACAACACACATACACACATATACCTTTCTCATGCGAACTATCAGACTCCCACATCTTCCCAGGCCTCAGTCCAATCCTTTTTCAAGAATTAACTCAGTGGGACCAATGTCACACAGCACAGTGGATTAAGCCACCTCCTACAATGCCAACAACCCATATGAATGGTAGATCTTTGTCCCAGTTGCTCCACTTCCAATCAGTTTCCTGCTAATGTGCTATAAGAAAACTGCAGAGGATGGCCTGAGTAATTTGGCCCCTGCATCCATGTGGGAGACCCAGATGGAATTCCAGCCAGGCTCCTACTTCAGCCTGACCCAGCCTCCACCATTGCAGGCACTTGAGGATTAAAATAACAGGTGAAAGATCTATCTTTTCCTGTCTCTGACTTGACATTTGCAATAAATTTTTAAAATTCACTGAAATGTGTAAGAATAAGAAGTCTGAATGCCCAGGGTTCATTGATCCAACAAATGCCAAATCGGTAAGATGAACCAACCCTCCCCTGGCATCTGGGGACCCCATAGTAACACGCACTTCTTCCTTAGCCATTGCTTATGTTGGAACGGGAGACCTTTAGAAAGCAGCAAAGACAAAGTACACATTGGAGTTGGTTTAGCAACTGGCCCTCTCCTGTGTCATGAGTTGCAAGGTGTCACAGGCCCTCTGTCCTTGGGCAGGGCCTCTTCCGCGTCGCCCCCTCTGCTTCCAAGCTGAAGAAGCTGAAAGCGGCTCTGGACTGCTGCGTAGTGGACGTGCAGGAGTACTCGGCAGACCCCCATGCCATCGCAGGTGAGCTGCGCATGCTCCAGGTGAAGACCTCCTGAGGGTTGCAGAGGGGAGGTGTAGGGGCAGCAGCCCCCTGACGGGGACGCTCAGGTCAGTGGCTTCCTGCCACTTGCCGGACATGTCCACCCATAGATCTAGGTTCAGGCTTGCTTAGACCAAGCTGTCCCCAAAGCATGCAGAGAGAAGAGGTGATACAAGAGTGGGAAGGGGAAGGCCAATGCGATGGTCAGCCCACATAGGCCAGCCAGAGCCCTGGGTCCGTTCACATGGGAAGCCACTCTTCTGGTGGGGAGAGCCCGACCCTGGCAGAGCGCATACAAGTACTCCGTGCTGTCTGGACTCATCTGCCAGGTCCTGATGTCTTACGGTCAGTGCTGTGTTCCTTCCCAGGAGCTTTGAAGTCTTACCTCCGAGAGTTACCAGAGCCTCTTATGACCTTTGAGCTTTATGACGAGTGGATCCAGGCTTCCAAGTGAGTGTTGGAGCGTCTCATAAGTTCAAAAGTATTTCAAAGTACGGTTGTCATCCTCCCTTGTCCACACTGCAGCCCATGACTGCTCAAGTCCCTGATACGAAACAGGGTAGGGTTGACCTAGAGCTAACACACAACCTGTTGTGTGCTTGTAAATCTGGAGGACTTATACCTGACGCAATGTACAACACAGTAGAGTAGTTGTTATGCTGTAACGTTCAGGGAATAATAGCCAGAAAAAGAAGTTCATGTGAATCATGCGGACACAACCGTCCTAGGCATAACTACCTAGAAAGTGATTTGCGGTTGGTTGAATCCGTGGGCGTGGAATGCATGGACGTGGGAAACCATCAGTATTGATTGAGTTACCCACCTCAGCATCCACCATGAAGGAATGCTTGCACGTGTGCTAAACGAGGGGTGTGCTGGGTTATCTACTGCAGCATTATTTGGGAGAACGGAGCGTAGACATTCCTAAGGGTTCTTTAGCAAGGGATATGGGCATGACTACATAAACCATGCTGTGTCCACACCATGGAGTAGTCTGAAGAAAGTAAAAAGTTAAGCTAGACATGCTAATGTGGCAGTGCCTCAGGACTTCCTTTTGAGTGAAATAAAGCAACTTAATGGAGACAGCTGAAATCCTCTCCTGGTCATAAAAGGAAAAATTGGCACCCATTTCTCACTCAGAAGTGTAGAATTCGGGGAGCTTCTGACTGTAAGGAGATGAAAGAGGGTTTAGAAAGGGCTCCAAAAGGCAAATATGTGGCAGCAGTTGCTTCGGGGGGCAGAGTAGGACAAGGGAGAAGCTCTGGGGTCTGGACCCTTGTCTGTAATCATCAGGAATAATTTCATACCAGCTAACCAACATACCTGCATAACATGTGGGCTCCTGGGTGTCATCCACTTCTCCCGAGGCTGAGCCCACCCTAGGCGGAAGCCTTGGTCAAGAACAAAGCCCAGGAGTCGAGGGAGGCTGGCAGGACAGGGCATGTGGAGGGTGCTGCTGACCTTGGGTAGGACCTGTGCCCGCACCCAGGCTGCCAGGTGATGGAGGTTGCAAGTGATGGCCACGCCCCTTCCCTGGACCTCTGTCCAGGAGCTGGCTATGCTGCGGATAACGTCCACCAAGCCGGATGGCAGGCTGCCTCCGCTGTGTGCAGCAGAAGAGGTGGGCTACCTGACCGGTGTCCTGACTTCTCTAATGACCCCAGCCTCTGCCCTGCTGCTCTGACCTACTAGCCCTGGCCTGGGTTCATCTAGGGCATAGAAAGTGTGCAAAGAAAACAGTTGAAATAGCACTGGATAAGATGAGAAGAAAGGGGAAAATAACAACCAAAAATTTTAATAAGAATTGACTGGTTAGAATGGTTAGCTTCTTACCAGATACTACAGTTACTGCTGTGGAGCCAGCACTGTGGTGCAGCGGGTTAAAGGTGCCACTTGCAACATCAGCATCCTTGTCACTGCCCGATTGATTCCAATCTAGTCGTCTGTTAATGCACATGGAAGGCATGGGAAAATGGCCCAAACAGTTGAGTCCCTGCAGCCCACTGGGAGACCCAGATGGAATTCCTGGTTCCTGGGCTTAGTCTGACCCAGCCCTGGCCCTTGCAGCCATCTGGGGAGTGAACCAGTGTTTGGAGGATCTTTCTGATTCTCCTCCTGTGTTGCTTTTCCTTCTGAAAAATGTAAAGAAATAAATATTTCATTTTTCCTATCAATTTTGCAGTATCCAGGAGCAAGACAAGAGGCTTCAGGCTCTGTGGAATGCTTGTGAAAAATTGCCCAAGGCCAATCACAACAACATCCGGTGAGTAGATTTATGTAACCCCTGATTTCCTAGCTCAAAGTCATGGCAAGCAGCATGCCCAGCACTTTAAAAGGCATCCAGGGTATTGTTTTAAAATCATGGTCTCGACCTCCAACAACCTTCAGAGATAAGGAGACTGGTTGAGAGGAGCCAGAAGACTTCAAGGCTTTGCCCAACTGCCTACAGGGCCACCTGAATTCCTTGATTTGCAAGGAGCAGAGATTGACACCTACCTTTCGGGTACCAGGGATTTATGGTAAAGATAGGTGCTCATGGTCTCCTGGGAGAAGCTGATCAGCACTGGACCAGAGACAGGTTGTCCTTGAGCTTGACCTCAGGAAGTTGAGGCCAGAAGATTGTCCTGCTGGTCAATTTGTGAGACGCAACTTTTCTCCCTGTTTCTGCCTCGCACTGGTCCTGCTCCCACCGGAGCTCTTTTTTCCTGCCATTCTGCAGCTCTCCCTCTTACCCTGGGCTTGTGGGGCTCTGCACTGTCCACTCCCCCATTACCTCATGTCGCCAGTACCCCTCTGACCCTGTGCCACTTCTCCTCCGTGCTGCTTAGGGATGCAGATTTGCAGCCTGTGCACCTGATGCCATCCACCTGATTAACTCCAAAAATTCAATGTAGATTTGCCTCTTTTGGGTGTAGACTTGGAAGAACTGGAAGCAAGGAGTTGGGTAAATACCAGTCTTCAGGGCAGCATTGATCACAGCCAACAGCAGTGTCTGTGAGTAGATAATCAAGACACACCGTGGATGCACCTTGGATGATGGCTGTAGGATTCAGGTTCTTGCTTCTGTGTGGATGTACTGTGGGCACACTATGCTAAGTGAAAGAAGCCAGACGCAGAGAGGACAAATGGCGCCTGACTCCACTTATGTGAGATGCCTGGAGTAGCCAAGTTCATAGAGACAGAAATGATAGTTGATGGTTGCCAGGACCTGGGGGAGGAGGGGAAGTAGGGAAGTTAGGCTCCATTGGCACTGATGCTGTTATTGATACTACTAGTAATAGTTTCTGTTAGAGAAGAGGGAGTTCTGGAGGTGAATGGAGCACTGGTTGGTATCAGTGTCAACGTACTCAATGCCACTGACCCATCACCTGCCAATAGCTAACAGGAACATCCTAGATACATTTTATCCCAAATTAAAAAATAAAATCCCACCAGCATGTATGTGGGTCAGGTCTGGGGGCAAGCCAGGCTGGGCGAGTTCATAACACTCACTGGTAGATGTGAGAACCAAAATGGAGTGCAGAATAGTCCAGGTTGGGCCACAACACCAGCCAGTTCATGTTTCAGCCAGGACTCGGGGCTGGTTGAGCTGTGCTAGGGTACAGTACCCACCAGCAAATGCCAAGGTGAGGTGGGTCATGCCGGTCTGGGCAGCAGCACTCACCAGGACATATGAGAGCTATGGCAGGGGGGTGTAAGCCCTGTAGGAGAGCAGTGGACTTCCCTGCTGGGCCATTCCTCCTCCTGGTGAGCATGAGCATGGGACTAGGGACAGATGAGGCCAGGCAGGGTTACAACACCTGTTGGCCTTCGTGTGAACTGGGTTGGGGGAGAGCCAGGCATGCAGGCTGATTGGGGCTTTGCCACAGCATTAGCTGGCAAGTGCTGGGACTGTGAACCAGTCCTGTCAAGCCAGAGTACAGAACCATCTTCAGAGTGCAAGATCTGGGACTGGGAGCAGACCTGGCAGGGAAACTGGGCACTTCTTTGATGGTCTGCAACTCCCTCTGGTGAGCATGAGAACCAAGGCTGGGGGCGGCCCTGGATAGACAGGCAGTGTCTCCTGCCAGCATGAGTGTGGGCTGAGTAGTAGGGTCAGTTGGGTTGAGCTCGACTCCAATGCCCATTGATGTGTATGAGAGCTGAATGGACCAGTCTGCTGCACATACCACCATGCACAATAGCCAGGGCTTGGCAGGCCTGGTGGGAGTCATTAGGGGTCTCTCTGACTAGGCTGAAGTTCCTGCTAGTGTTTGTGAGGGCCAAGTGTGTGGTGAGCAGGATTGAGCAGGACCACAGTATCCATTGGTTTGCATAAGAAATGGGGCTGGGGACAGAACTGACCCAACAGCTGCAACCACCAATACGTGAGTAGGCTGATGTGGGTGACAGACTGAGCCAGTCCCCATACTGGCTAGCACACACAGGAGTCAGGTCTGGGATCACCTCAGAGGTTTCTTTGGGGATCCCCCAATTGAACCACCAGAATCAGAATTCCTCCTGTGGGGAAACAGGCAGGATCTGTGGTCTGACTGTGCAGTGCCTGTGTCAGAACTGAGCCCACTCAGTGGCTAAGATGGAGCAGTGGGCAGCATGCTCAAATGCACACAGAGGATATGGCAGTCCATTGGGGCCTGCAGAGGACATGTGGGTACCATGAAGAGCAGAACAAATTGGACAACTACCCCAACCAAATGTTGACAGCAAATATCTAGGCAAATGGAGACTCTAAGGTGGACTGTGTCAGCCAGTAGACCTTGGAAGGATTTCCTTAACCTTGGAGCAATGAAATCAAAATTAAGAACATCTCAGAACTATCGAAACCACTTGAGCAGTGTCCCTGGAGCATGCTCCACATCAAGAACCCTGGGATGACATCGGGTGGCCATCCCGCATCCCTGGGTTCTGAGGCGGTTTGGAGGCTGCGTGAGGCTTCTCCCTGTATCTCCCCTCTTCCCACAGATACAGGGAGAAGAAGAAAATTGGAAACAATGGTCCCATCCACTTTGACTTAATCCTCAACCCTTCCCACCTTAATCAGTAGTCCACATTTGCATGCATTCTTCTCAACTATGTAAACATAATCAAACATAAAAATCAATATATAAACAAATAAATTAAAACCAAGAGCAGAAATGCAGTCCATGCAACTCCTTGCACGCTGGTGATCACAGTCCCGGACCACTGGCCAGCCAGCGCATCAGCATAGTCCCATGTTCCTATCCAGTGTTGTGTGACCCCTTACGGGTGAATCACAGCCAGGGCAGGCTTTGGGCGGGCAAAGGTGGCATGGTGCTAGGCAAGTGATGGCATGACAGAGCCTGACTCTGATTCTCTGTCTTTGCTGGGCTAATGGAAGAGGAGTTAGAACCTCCCAAGGGAATGACTTCAAGCATGAGCCAAGCAAGATAGGGTCTTTTGGTCACCAGCACTCTGGAAAAGCCATTATAATGCACCTGCCCTTGTGCCATTTGAAAGTACTCCACTCGGTAGCTTTCAGTATAGTGATGCTGTTGATAACCATCACTACTGCCTTGATCTTAGGACATTGTCATCATTCGCAGAAGAATCTACTCCACTGTTCATTTCTCTCAGCCCGGCCCCAGGCAGCGACTCATCTTTCAAGCTCTACAGATTTCCCCATTCTGAACACTCCCCACGCAGGGAATAAGATGTGTGGCCTCTTGGCACCTGGCTCATTTCGCTTAGCATTAACGTTTGCAGTCCATGGGCCAGGCTGTGTGAGCACTCTGTTCCTTGCTGTGACTGAGTAGTATTTCTTACTTGTCTGGGCATCTGTTGGTGGGCTTGTGGGTGGTCTGCTCCTTCTGGCTGTTTTGAATCCTGCTGTGGATGTTCACATGCAAGTTTGTGTGGGGGCATATTGAATGCATTCTTAGGAGTAGACTTGCTGGGACCCTGTACTAAGTCTCTGTGAACACTTCTTCATTAGATCCTTCCAGCAAGCCAGAGGACACCACCCCTAGCAAGTGGCTGTCCCTGTGGGAGAGACACACACTTTGCTTTTTTACCTCCATACACAGGGAGCATGGCAGGTGCCCAGGCTCAGAAAGAGGGAGGAATTTGAAGACATCTCATACTACATCCAAAGGAAATAGGCAGATGTTTTCTGGCCAGGGTTCAGTAAAGCAGATGTTGACATCTAACTGGACAAGAGACAGGTCTGTCTGTCCTTTTTGGAAAAGGGATGCAGAATTTCCATATCCCAGCAGCTACTTGTGTCCTGCTGAAATCACAGGCTAAGTGGGTCATCTTGTCAATGAGTTGCATTAAACGGGGCAGTTTTCTCACTACCTGTGGGAACACAGCTGCTATTGAGCGTTGGTTAGCTTGACCCTTCCGGGGTGGACATTAAGAGCAAGGGTTAAGAGGCCATTCAGAACACCTGTATCTCCTGTCACAGTGTCCCAGGTTCAGGGCCCACCAGCTCCACTTCTAATTCCAGCTTCCTGCTTTCTGCTTGGAAGTAGCAGGTGATGGCTCCCACAGGGGAGACCCAGAATAGAATTCCTACCTTCTGGCTCTGAGCTGGCCCTGCCCCAGGTGTTGTGGGCATAAGGAAACAGAATGGGCAACTGGTTTGTGTCCCGGCTGCTCTACTTCCCATCCAGCTTCCTGCCTGTTGCCTGGGAAAGCAGTAGAGGATGACCCAAAGCCTTGGGACCCTGCACCCACATGGGAAATCCAGAGGAAGCCCCTGGCTCCTGGCTCTGGATCAGATCAGCCAGATCAGCTCAACTCTGGCCATTGTGGCCACTTGGGGAGTGAAGTAGCAGATGGAAGATCTGTCTCTCCTTTCTCTGTATGTCTGCCTTTTCCATAAAAATAAATCTTTTAAAGCTTTTAATGAAAAACAAGGAAGTAAATCCTTCTGTCCCCGTCTCACTTCCTTTCAGATACTTGATCAAGTTTTTATCTAAGCTGTCAGAATACCAAGATATAAACAAGATGACGCCCAGCAACATGGCTATTGTTTTAGGACCCAACCTGTTATGGCCACAAGCAGAAGGGTGAGTGAGTACTGTCGAGGGGGTTATGCAGGTGGACCTGCAGGAGGGACCAGGACCCCCATCGTTGCCAGCCTCACTGATTATTCACGTCCTGTGCCTGCCAAGGCTTGCTGTGATGTTAGCTTGAGAAAGAAGGCTCCAAATTATGTTGGTCTTCCTTACCGATAGCCTCAGAGCCACACACAGGGCTAACTAACAGAAGGACCTTCTCTGAGCCCATCTTGAGTCAAGAGGAGAAAAGGAATGGGACCACGCAGGCCAGCTCTTGCAGGCACTGCACGCTCGGTGCGAAGAGGGAAGACCCATCCCTGTGTGGGGACTTAGGGGGCTGGAGGGAGGATGAGCTCTCCATGATGAGACTCTCACCTCACGCTTAAGAGGCATTCCTGGGATTGCCCCATGCCACAGAGGAGTTCAGCAAGGGACCGGATCCTGCCCCAGGGGAAAGCGGCTCTCCTGTAAGGTTTGTGGGGTTCCAGGCTCCAGCGGCCTCTCACCTGCCCTCTCCTTTGCCTGTGCACACAGGAACATCACGGAGATGATGACCACTGTGTCACTGCAGATCGTGGGTATCATCGAGCCCATCATCCAGCATGCGGACTGGTTCTTCCCTGGGGGTACGTGGTGACCTCCAGAGGTCAGAGGCGGGAGGCAGGGATGGCATGGGGAGCTCTGAACTGTGGCAGCCTAGAACTGCTGCCCTGCAAATGGTGTTTTGGTTTGTTTTCCCAAACATGTAAGCCCACGTGCGTGTACACACACACACACACACACACACACACACACACACAACCCATGAGTGTATGTGCACCCAGTTAACATGGTAAAGTCAGCTCCCTCCTCTCTAACTTTTGAGGGACTTTCTGGCCTAAACATGTCCACCGTCTGTGGCAGCCCACAGCTCTGGGGTCCACTGGTCTGCCCGGAAAGAGGGGGTCGCGTGACATCTTCAAGGGGTGCCCCATATTCCCACTCTTTCTCGCCCTGCGGAGATCGATGGGCCACACCGCTCATCTCCAAGTGCTGGCAAAGAAGAGACTCCCTTGCTTAGAGTAGACTGTGGACCAAAGCCAGGATCTGAGGCGGACAGGAACTTGATTTAGAGCTCGTGGCTTGCCTAGGGACTATCTTTTGTTCTCCTCTTGCCCCAAGAGTGTCCCCATACCCCCACTAGCACGTAAAGGTGCTTGGGTTTGGCACTCACTGACAAGTCTTGGGATTCCTTCCCATGCCTGGTTCAACACAAGGCTGTCCAGGCAGCTTCCTAAGAGGGAGTTGCACACCTTTGCACACTTTCTGTGGCCAAGGAAACATCGGAACATAAGGGTGTGGCTCCCTCGGGCAGTGGCTTTGAAGAGGCAACAGCAGTGACACTGAGCTCGATGCTTGCTTTCAACAGCTGCACTTGATGTTTCGTAAACCTTGAAGGTGTGCTGTTGGCTGTGACACCATGCTAATGCTGTGCAGTACCCATCAGAGGCAGGCAGTCTGTGCTGTTCCAGCACTGAGGTCTCCTCTCCCTTTTGCTTTCTTGTTTGACAGACAGCTGTGAAAGGCTGAGCTAGAGTTCTGTGGATGAAGCTGGGAGAGGGTGGAAAGCGGAGAGTAGGAAGTACACAAGGTGGGAGGGGAAGGCAGGCAATTCTGTAGGTTCTGCAGCTGAGCCGAGTCATTCCCGCTGCAGACTGGGTGGTGCTGGGTTGGTTCATTGCCGTGGACCCAGGGAGGGGTGCGCTCCTCCTGTGTTTCTGTTTGACAGTGAAATCTGTTACTGCTGCTGCCAATCTTTGGTTTTCCAAAAGACACCACCATCATCCACGCACTCCTGAGTATTGCCTCGGATTTTGTTTTCTTGACTAGTTCCACTGGCTACCAACTCTCTCACACTGTTAAATACTGGTAGCTATAACTGCTGCGTTCCCAGGTTGAAGGCAGTGTGGTTGCTTCATTAACAGTTGGAGAGTGATGGCTTTGTCTTTTCCAGAAGGGGCCCATCTGTCCCAGTTTGACTAAGTTTCTTTTAGAGTCGTAGATGGCTAGGTGGTGTTCATGATCCTCTTTCCCTCCCTCCATTCCTTGCTTCCTTCATGATGAATTAAATGAAGAAAGTGAATGAACAGCCACAGATTGCCTACCAGCCTGGGCTCATGGATTACACGCTGGCATCATTTTATCCAAGAGACTTTTGCGTTTTTGTTTTGTCACCCACATGTGGGTTATTCAGTGTGCAGTTCTTTTTTTGCGACTCCGTGGTGCTGTAATTTTGGTGGTGGTGTTATTGTTGCTCTAATTCATACTAGTTGTTGACCTTATTTTGTGGCTTCTCATTTAAGGGAATGTATAGTAATGGAGTAATAGAGACTACCATATCCAGATGTGGGGGTACAATGCCACATGCATCCCTGCTTCCAAATCAAAGATGGACTCCCAGTATAACTGTTGGAAATGTGTAGACAGTGGGATGCCGGACTGTCTGACACTGTCTGTACCAGCAGTGTCAGGGCACATTTAAATAAGAGACTGATGGAATCATGACTCCTTATGAAGGACTATTGTAGCAACATAGGGAAAATCAGTCAGGGGGTGGGGTTTTGCGGGGAAGGGGGGACATCCCATTCTCTATGAAATTGTACCATAAAATTCAAAAACTCAAACATTCAACCAACAACAACAAAAGAAGCCAGCTCTGCCCAGGGAAGGGGGTGACGTCTCCAAGGGGTACCCCATGTTCCAACTCTTTCTACCCTCTGCAGAGATTGAATTCAACATCACAGGCAACTATGGGAGCCCCGTGCACGTGAACCACAATGCCAACTACAGCTCCATGCCCTCCCCAGACATGGACCCCGCTGACCGGCGCCAGCCCGAACAGGTCCGTCGGCCCCTCAGCGTTGCCACGGACAACATGATGCTGGAGTTTTACAAAAAGGATGGGTATGAACTACCGTCCCTTCGTCAGCAGTTAAGGGGGTCGGGGGAGGGTGTGGGCGTGGGAGTCGGCGGGGAGAGAGGCGAGAGGTGAAGAAAGGCCGGAGTGGCAGTGAAGGGTCTGTCCAGGCTCCCGATGCTGTTGGGAGCTGAGCTGTGGCCCTGGCTCACCTCCGCTGTGGGCCGAGGCGAGTTCAGCCTTCTCGGTGGACAGCCCTGATGAGTTCTCATCAGAGGAAATGTGCGACGGTCAGCAGAGGGGGGATGTTATCCAACGGTCTGCAAGATGTGTCTCAGTTCTTGAAGCTTCCCTGGCTTTGCTTTGGTCACAGGGGCCGCTTGTTTGCACAAACACCACCTCGAGTGAGCTGTGTAATGTGTCCAGTTTCAGACTCTGAAAAAAAAAAGTGAGCCTGAATCCTGAAGCAGGGCAAATGGGAAAATCTCTCTAGCTGGTGACCAACTTGGTTTCCTCTCTCCTCTGATTGACACGCATTGCTACTTCAGTGCAGTTACTGAGGAGCTCATAAATACGTTCAACTTCACATGTGTAGGAGCAGCCCACCCCCACCACCCAGCCCAGCTCCCTGAGTACGAGAAGAATCTGCATAGTATTTCACTCCATACCATGATTCCTGGAACCAGTGAAATGGGCATGCACAGGTTTCATGCGGTGGCCGACTCAACTCCCGCATCCACAGCGTGTGGGCAACAGGCTGGCATCAAGCTCAGGGCACCATGACCACAGGCATGGCCTTGGCTGCTCTAGCCAGTCAGGGAAGCTGAGTTGGGGGCAGGTGTCAACAGCTACTCCCTTGAGGTTCGGTTTAGCAGCTGCTTCCTCAGGATGCATGGGGGCAGCAGAGCGCCTTGTGTGGCAGGCTCAGAAATGCAGCCCGTGCCAGCCACTCTCGCCTTCTCCTGCAGGCCTCTGGGTAATGGAAGGACCTCTTTGAAAGGCTCTCCAGGCTCCCAAACTGTGGTGGCACAGGGCGTCTTGCCTTCCACTCCGCCATTTTCTCCAGGGGATTTGGCAGTGACCTAGCCCCATTTCCACAGTCGTCAGAATGGCGCCAGCCACACTTGCTGCGTCACTCACCTGTAATCGCTGTGTGTGAGGCCAGCAGGGACTGTTACTGGTGCATGTGCGTGTGGGGGAGGGGGAGGAGGATGCTGTTGCCTCATTATCTAGGGGGAAAGAAAAAAATGGAAATTTTTCAAAGTTCGAGTGGGAGCGGGGCAGTTTCTTCGTAAGGAGGAACACATTTAGAAGGCGAGAGAGAACATGCATTTGAATTTGTGTTGACATCACAAGTTACTCGTTCTTGTGAAATTTCGAAGTTCTCGTTCTTGAGGGAGAATCCGGGTCCTGGCTGGGTTACAGAGAGATCACCACATTCTGACAGCACAGACCAGCCATCCTTCCTGGCAGACCTGGTCAGTCTTCCAGAGCCCCCTAGAAAGCCACCCAAGGGGCGCTGAGAGGGAGTTCCTGCTGCAAGCTCCAGCTGGGTTAGTGAGCATCCACACGTCCCTTTGAGGACACAGGCAGGTTAGACGCTTGTCCCATGCAACAGGGGCTGAGGCCTCGTCTCTTGTAACGCCCTCTTGCTTAGCAGTTCTGCCCATGTCCGTACCTTTCTGATGTGAGGTAGAAACGGCCCCCCTCAACTCCGGGGGTCTGCTACGTAAATGAACACGAAGCATGAAGTCAGACGGGATTTATCTGTTTTGAAGCAGGTGTTCTGCATTGAAATAAGTGGGGGGTCCTACAGGCTCAGGGATGAGTCTTGCTGAGCCTTCAGGGGCAGCAAGCACCAGGTCAGATGCTGCCTAATACCGGCCTCTGGAGAACAGTGGTCCTGTAGGGCCGTGGTGCCTAGGGATGCAGCCGTGGTCCTGTAGGGCCGTGGTGCCTAGAGATGCAGCCGTGGTCCTGTAGGGCCGTGGTGCCTAGGGATGCAGCCGTGGTCCTGTAGGGCCGTGGTGCCTAGGGATGCAGCCGTGGTCCTGTAGGGCCGTGGTGCCTAGGGATGCAGCCGTGGTCCTGTAGGGCCGTGGTGCCTAGGGATGCAGCCGTGGTCCTGTAGGGCCGTGGTGCCTAGGGATGCAGCCGTGGTCCTGTAGGGCCGTGGTGCCTAGGGATGCAGCCGTGGTCCTGTAGGGCCGTGGTGCCTAGGGATGCAGCCGTCTTGAGTCTGCAGTCAGGTGCTCACTGGACGAAGGGGTCAGCTATGTATGCGTAATTGAAGTCTCAGAACAAATTGCCCGCTAAACCCTATCACGATTCTCACGTCTGAAGGTAGAAGGGCTTAGAGATGATCCGTGCCCAGCAAGCCTGAAGAGAAAGGAAGATCTAAGATGGCAAGCTTTGAGAGGCAAAGGAAAAGGATTCGCATAGAGTGTTGCCTTAGCATCACCGGGGGCAGTCTGTACATCTGCAGCCGTCACACTGCACTTGGACACACTGACCAACAGAAGCACGTGTTACAGAAGTTATGGGGTCAGACTGGAAAAGACCACTGTGACTTTACCAAGAAGGAAATTGGAGGCAGAAAAACTGGTTAACATCTGGAAGAGAGAGTTAAATTCCTGTCTGGTGTCGGGGACTTTGGCCTGGGCTGGTGGCTTTCATGGCCTCAGCGTGAAGCGGGTGACTTCCTCCCCCTTGAGACTCTGGGCTTTGGTCCTCACATCTCTATGTGCATTGTGGCCTAAGCTGAGTCAACCAACGTATCAAGACCGGGGGCCAGCTCCAAGAGCTCGTAAAAGCACACATACATGTTACATCATTGTAGTAGGCGGGATAATGGTGTTAGAATACAGGTTTTATTTGTGGTAAAGAAGAATGAAATTTGCATCTTGGGTTACCCTAAGTAGTTAGAGTAGCCCTGCAGTTTCTTCCTGCGTGTCTGGTAATGGCAGAATTCCTGGTCACATCATGTGCTGGCCTCACTGGCATCCCAGGAGTTGACCTGGTCTGCCGCTTCTTGCCTTGTTGGTCAGGCTGTACCTATGGGCTTTTTACTACCAGCGTTTGACAGGATCCTCCACTAGCCACCTCCCAAGCAGTGCCTGGACCACTCCCCACTCCCAGACCCCCAGGACTCCCGAGGAAATGGACCAGCTCTCCCACCCCCACGATCCTGTGCAGAAACCCAGAGGCAAGAACAGAAGTGACATCAGTGACCTGGCCCTCTGCCATCATCACCGTGGCTCTAACCCTCCGCCTCTCGGTTCCTGTCTGCTTCTGTTCCCTGTAGGTCACCAGCCTCAGACTTCAGGCCACCCCTCCTGACCATGCTTGTTTTTTTCCTTTCTCTGTTTGCTTCCTTCTAACTCCTGGCCCCTGCTCTCTACACTTATCTGCTGGCCAGCCCACCTGTCTCATTGCCCATACCCAGGTCTGGCCTCTCATAGCCTGAATGACAAGACTCCAACAACATTGCTGATGCTGCCCTACAGACCCCTGCAGGCCAAGCTGGGGTCCCAGTGGGACAGCAGCCGTGTCCATGGAGATCCATTTGCATGCCTGGGCTCATGGTTCATAGAGAACACAACGCAGCTGCTCCTCCTAGGCTTCCAGAGGGGGAAGCCCACCTGGAGCTTGGTCACTTGGTCCACAGTAAGTCAGACCAGAGGCTCTCTAGCAGAGCCAGTTGACCATACTTCAGAAGGCCGGTGAGGATGTTGGCATCCAGGATAGTCATTGAGTGTGTGTTCTCTCCTTATCCTGGGCAGGAGAGCTGACCTGCAGTGGGTCTGGTCCCAAGCCATCTGGACTTGAGATGTTCATCACTTTGGGATAATCGGGAGGATTCTAGAATAGTCTGAACTGTGCTCCATAGAATCCTGGTTGCTACTGACTATTGGGTATATTGTGAGTGGAGCACAAGGTGAAATCTTATGCCCAAAGCGTTCCTGAAACACGTGACAGTGACCTGTTTGAGCTGGTGTGGCTTGATGGAGTCTGTAGGGTACTACCTGCCAGCTGGAATCACCACTCAGATTTGAAGTTCCGGCTGTCCAAAGAAAGCAGTGGGGAGTGTATTCTTGACGCGGGTCACACTCCAGCCTCCTTTCCAGCACCTGCACATCTGTGACTGCTAGGACCAAGTCTGAAATGTTGCCCGTAGACGTGTGTGTGCTCGCACGCATGCCCACAGCATGTATTGTAGGAAGGTAAAGAGGCCTTGTTGCTACCTGCTGTGGAGAAGGCATTCCCAGCAAAGCTGAGCAGTCCCCTGAGCCGGTCAGGCGGCCCCGGGTGAGTGTCAGCAAAGCTGAGGCTCATGGGTTTAGCGTCTCCTCTCACTGTGTAGTCCATCCTTTGTTACTCTGGGGCCCAGGCAGTTGACCCAGAGGCCCCAGCCTTCTTGCTACAGGGCCCCCAGGTTCTCCTAAGAGTCCCTGACTTTCCAGTTCTGCAAGGGATGTGTGCATAGCTTACTCGAGAGTTGAGAAGTTGCCAGGTTTTCTCATTTCCGGTCTCTTGCTCGGCTTTTGTTAAGTGTAACCAGCCTCTAGAACAAAACCCGAAAGCTCCGGTATCCACGTGGACTTGTACCCTTCATAAGGAAACAAAACAGAACAAGAGCTGTCCAGCCCTGATGCCCGATTATGTAGCAGAGGGATCACAGCAAACTTCTACTCAGAGTGGTGGCCACAACAACCAGAGCTGGGCTGATCCAAAGCCAGAAAGCAGGAGCTTCCTCTGCGTCTCCCCCTGGGAGCCCAAGCATGTGGGCCGTCCTCTGCTGCTTTCCCAGGCCATCAACAGAAAGCTGGGTCAGAAATGGAGCAGCCAGGAACCAAGTCAGGGCCCATGTGGGATGCCAGCCCTGGAGGCAGAGGATTAGCCCACCAAGCCACAGCATAGTGATTGAACTCACTGTGCCACAGCACCAGCCCCCAAGTGGACTCAGCTCACTGTGCCACAGCACCAGCCCCCAAGTGGACTCAGCTCACTGTGCCACAGCACCAGCCCCCAAGTGGACTCAGCTCACTGTGCCACAGCACCAGCCCCCAAGTGGACTCAGCTCACTGTGCCACAGCACCAGCCCCCACGGTGACTCTTTGTATATTGATGCCCCCTTTGCTGCCATGTGACCTCGGCTGAGCAGTTAGGCTTAATGGGAGGCCACTAGTGTTTCTGTTTCCCAGGCCTTGCATCATCTAAAAGCCGCATAGATCCATCTGACTCCTGATAGCCCCACGTGACCAAGGAGCTCAGGGAGAGGACCTTCTTTCTGTTTTACAACTTGCAGTTGTTTGGTCCTGTCCTATGTTCATTGTTTGTAAAGATAGGTACATGTGTATGTATGTTTTTGAAAGGTGGAGTTACAGGGAGAGGACAGAGGTAGATTTTCCATTCACTGGTTCACTCCCCAAATGGCCACCAAGGCCAGAGTTGAGCCAGACCAAAGCCAACATCCAGGATCCTGGGGCTCCATCCGGGTCTTTTATTTATTTAGTTTGATGGGTACATGGAGCCCAAGAACTTGGGTCATTCTCCACTGCTTTCCTAGGCACATCACCAGGCTGGATTGGAAGTGAGATAGCTAGGACTTCAACCTGTACTCATATGGGTAGATACGGTGACATGCCACAACTTAACGTGCTGTGCCACCATGCCCACCCCTCCTTTCTGTACTTCCACTAGAAAATTCACCACTAAAACTTGACTGGGTAGGGCTGGTGGGAAGTCTTAGGAGTGATTCTGTAAACCCAGGTGACATGACCCGCCTGGTGACATGACAGGATGTGGAAATCTTGCTAGCATCTTCCCATCCCACACCCGATTCACCACCGCTGCTGGGTCCTTGCTCCCTTCTCTCAAACGTGATTTTCACTTGGTTGCACTCACTTTAATTCTTTCTCTAAGCAGTCCAACATACTGAGCACCAGAAGGGTCAGAGCGTTGCCACTGGTGCCATTTCAGCAGCTGGAGGTTCTTACCGGAAATGCTTGGCACCAGGAGTGTTTGGGATTTTAAAATCTTTGCACCTACCTAGGAGGCACTTTGGGGGGAGTCCCAAGTCCAAACACAGAATTCACTTGTCTTGTACACTTCAACAAAGGCTCATCTCACGCAGTGTCCCTGATGCTATAGACCAACTGTTGGTCTGTGCGCCCCCTTGAGGTCAGGGCTGGAATGCTCCATGTATGACATCATGGAAGTGCTCCTTGAAGATTCCGATTTGAGTTCCTCATGTTGAGACTGCTCCAACTTGGACTTCCAGGTGCAGAGGGGGCTCTGCTGCCACATCAGGGCATCAGATGAGCAGGACGAGGGCCCAGAGTCATGACAGGCTGCTCCCAGATAATTGCTCATGCAGAGTGCCAGGGCGTGGCTTTGGATACATCCTGTGTAAGCTTCAAGAGCTGGGAGGAGGCAGGAAGGCAGGAAGGCAGGAAGGCAGGGTGTCCTTCGCCCAGGCTGCTTTGCCCAAGTGGGGCTTGTCTGTCACCTGGCCTGCCCTACTTGCCTCCAAAGGATGAGTGGCGACAAAGTCTGGATTTTCAGTCCAAGTGCCTCTTTACCCTCGGAGAGCAGCAGGAGACCTCAGGGTTGATGCCCCCCAGTTCTTGGTGCTGTGGGGGATCCCGGGCATGCAGACTTGTCTTCTGGTGCCCATGCAGTTGCCTGCAGTGAATTCCACTTCCATTCTGCTCCCCACTGCAGGCTTTTGGATTCCGGTCGCCATGGCATGTTTATGATATGATGACACAGCGAGCAGAAGCTGGTGAACTGCTGCTGGGGGACCTGGTTGGGTTTTCCCACCAGGAAGAATCCTCATCTTGCCAATGTTATTATTTAATTTTCTTTCTTGAATGACAGAGGGGGAGGGGCGCTTGATCTTCCTTCTGTTCATTCATTCCCATGGCTGCCATAGCCCGGGCTGGACCAGGAGGATGGCTGGAACTGCCATCTTCGTCTCCGACCTCAGTGGCAGGGGTCCACGCCCTTGGTCCATTATCTACTGCTTTTCTGGGCACGTTAGCAGGGAGCTGAAACCATCAGCAGAGATTCTGTCTTTTGGGTTGAGCTTTATCCTGACATCTGACCATTTGCTTCTGGGGGTATTTCTAGGGCACTGCTGCCACCCCTTGGTTAGCTCAGCCCACAAAAAGTGGGTGCTTCTGTTTGAGAAAGTCAGCAGGCAGTGGCTCGGTGTGCACCAAGCATGCCGCACGGCCTCCTGCACGGAAGCCACTGGGACTGCAAGGTGGTGATGATGTTCAGCCCAACAGGGTCCTGGTGTTCCCCTGAGCTCCTGCTTTTCCATTGCTGATTTTTGTGTGCGAGTGAGACATAGCAGGTTTCGTTCAGCCCTGCCACAGGCTTGAGCTGGCTCCTGGAGAAGGTGGCCAGGTGGCTTCAGGCGGCCTGCGGTTCCTAGAGCCAGAAGCCCAGGCATCCCTGTGAGTAGGGAAGATCTTACAAGATACAAGAGAGGATGAGATGGGCTCGCTCCTTGTCACCCCGGGAACGTGCGTGCCGTCTTCCCTGTTGCACCCGAGTTCCCTCCGTGCCCTTCTCCAGATACAGTGCTAAGGTGTTCTGCTCTTCTCCTGATGCACGCTGAAGCTTGAAGAGCAGCAGGGTGTGGCTTCTCATACCCTGCAGCCCACGTGGACTGCCAGGACACGTGACTGGGCTCGGGGCCAGAGTCCTGAAAGGTCTCCCAGAGCACCGCTGGCTGCACCAGAGAGCACAGACCTGTCTGTTGGTGGCAGGTTTTCAGACCCAAGCTGACCTGAGAGCCCGTGGCCTCTGCACAGAGACTTCCCTCTCTCCCTTTTTTCTCCCAGGGGAATGTGAGAGATAGCAGGGCCTCCACTAGACCCAGATGCTCTCTGGTGACCGTGAGAGGCTGGCAGCATGCCCTGGTATGCTCAGTGTGAGCCTTGCCCCCTGTGAGCCACGCTGCAGGCTGCCTGTGCTGGGAAAGGACGCAGGTCCCGGCTGCTGGAACCAGTCTCGGTACTTGTGTTGATTTTGGTTTTCCATCCTGTTGCCCTCTGTAACGTACGATGTGACCCCTTTTTGGACGGACAGGCCTTCAGGGCGGATGAGCTTTGTGCTACTGACCAGTGTGGGTGGCTGTTTGGTAAGGGAGAGGGGAGAGTGAGCATGTGAAAGATCTCACACCCTGACCTGCTGTGCATATGAGTAACAGAGACCAGTGCTGGCTGGTAGTGCATATGCAGGGTCTCCAAGAAGCCCGTGACAGATGCATATTATTAAAAAAAAACTGCATGCATCCCTAAATATTTTTGTACTTAAATAAACTTATCTTAAAAGTAAATTTACTGGCCCCAGTGCAGTAGCCTAGCACACACGCCTTGATCCCATATGGGCGCCGGTTCTAATCCCGGCAGCCCTGCTTCCCATCCAGCTCCCTGCTTGTGGCCTGGGAAAGCAGTCAAGGACGGCCCAAAGCTTTGGGACCCTGCACCCGTGTGGGAGACCTGAAGGAAGTTTCTTGCTCCTGGCTTCGGATCGGCTCAGCTCCGGCCATTGTAATCACTTGGGGAGTGAATCATCGGCCGGAAGAACTTCCTCTCTGTCTCTCCTCCTCTCTGTGTATCTGACTTTCCAGTTAAAATATATATTTACTGTGGCTGTTGGCGTGGCTTAGCCGATTAAGCCACTTCCTGAAGAACTAGCATCCTGTATGGGCAGTGGCTTGGGTCCTGGCTGCCCCACTTGCTATCCAGCTCACTACTGATACACCTAGGGAAGCAACAGAGGATGGCCCAAGTGCCTGAGGTCCTGTACTTACTTGAGAGACTGGGAAGAAGCTCCTGGCTAATGTTTGCCTCCGCCCCAGCCGTTGCAACTATTGGGAGAGTGAACCAGAGAGAGATCATTTCTGCCTCTGTGTGTGTGTCTCTTTCTTTGTTAATTCTACCGTTCAAATACTTGAAAGGCAAAGTAACACAGAGACGAGGAGAGGCAGAGAGAGAAGTCTTCCATCTGCTGATTTACTCCCCCAAAATAGCCTCAATGGAGCTGGGCCAGGCCAAAGACAGAAGCCTGAATTCACGCCTGTGTCCTGTGTGCGTGCAGGGGCCCAAGCATCTTCAGGTGCTTTTGCAGGGCCTGGACAGGGAGTTGGGTCAGAGGTGGAGCAGCCAGAGCTGGAATCAGTGCTCATATGGGATGCCCGTATGCCATTCTAGTTGTTCCGTACACTTTTTGAAGTGCCCTTCTATTTTCCTGTGTGAGCACCCTGCTACCTTCACACACTCCAAATAGGGCGGGCGAGTGTTTGTTATCAGAAGCCGTGGACTTTAGAGACATGGGATCGGCCCCCTCCCAGACCAGAAGAAGAGGGACTCTCAGTGGAACAAAATACAGAAGTGGCAGGTGGCGACTTGTATGCACTCCTATCTTGCCCAGCTCCCTCTGTCTGACGCCCACGGTTGATCTGTGTGCTTGGGAGGGTGTGATTGTCACGTCCATAGATGCACACACAATCGCTGTCAGGCGAGAGATTGACTGCATGGAAACGACTCCCCGGCCCAGTAAACACATCATCCCTTGACCTGCCCTTGGCTAGGAGGTCCCTGTCCAGAAGACCACCTGGATGGCCAAGGCGAGGCGCAGGCATGTTGACACTAATATCTGTGTGTTTCTGTCCCTTGCAGCCTTAGGAAAATCCAAAGGTATGGTATGCTCTGGTGGCCCCCAGGCCCTGTCCAGCCTCTCAGACCTAGCCAGTGCGTGCCGTAGTCAGCACCGTGAGAAAGCGCGCCTGCCCTGTTGAGTTGCTTGGCCAGCTTACTTCACACTATTGCCCCCGCCCCCCTCATAAGAACAATCCTGGAGCCTGGAGGGACTTTAGGCATGAGAGCCCCTCCCCTGTCCTTCCTGGCTGTAGATGAGCGAGTGTGGCCTGCAGAGGTGGTGACTGGACCAGGGATGCTGGGCAGTGCTGGAGCTGGGTGGTGGTGTTTGCGGGGTGGGGGTGGGGTAGTTGTTGGAGTGACCAAGACCTCCAATCACAGAAAAAGAAGAGTGTCTATGGAGAGGTTGCCTCCTGATATGTTAGGCATTTTCCTTTGAGGCTGCCTGGTCCCTGTCCCTCCTACCTCCTCCTGGCACTTGGAAAGAGGGTGTGCCCCCTGGCACCCTCTCATCATTCCCCTTCCCCCAGTGCGGCCGCATGGTGCGTTGGGGACAGCTCTCTGGACTCCATATCCAGGGAGCTGGGAAGGGGGCTGGTGTCCACGGGCCAGGTGGCTTCGTAGCAGAAGGGGCAGGCACAGCTTGCAAGGGCTCTGCTGCTGCAGACGGGGCCTTGCTGCTAGGCCGCCAAAGACTGCGCCTTGGAGCACAGCCCAGAATGCATCCAAGTTGCGCAGGCGTGTGTGTCGCTTACCGCCCACGGGGCCCAGCAAGGTGCTACGGCTGTGGCTGAGTGTTTTCGCTTCATGGGTGAGGGAGCCTGTTCAGCTGTCGTCTCATGTGCGAGGACTAAGCACTTGTCTTTTGTGTCCCTTGCCAGCATGGGCGTGAGGGTCATGGACACCTCTTGGGTGGCCCGGAGAGGCTCCTCGGCTGGCCGGAAAGCGACCTGCGCCCCGCCCACCATGCAGCCGCCCGCCCCACCAGCCGAACTTGCTGCGCCTCTGCCGTCCCCACTGCTCGAGCAGCCTCTCGAGAGCCCTGTGGCTCCAGCTCTGTCACCGTCCTCTGGCCTGGGCCTGCAGCCCGGGGCTGAGCGCACCAGGTGAGCCCGTGCACAAAGGCTGCTTCGCAGCGCCAGAGGAGTCTCGGCTGAGCCGGGCCACTCTAGCTGGGAGATTCTTGGATTTGGTCCTCCTTTGACTCGTGTCCAAACACCCATGCTTGGTTTTCTGCCATTAACTGAGCTGGCATCCATGGCTTCTGGGTTGGCACCCAAGGCAGGCACCCCTGGGTTGGAAGGCAGCAGCTGGCTAGAAATGTGTTAAGTTCCTCAACCCTGCATTTACCACTTCATTTGCCGTTAGACTTTTAGGGGGAAAAAAAAGAATAAGGTCATTCCCTGGCTGGCTCTGTGAACTTTACCAGGGCTTTTCTCTTTCCAAAGAGAAAAAGTCACTGCGTTGAGGTGTCCCTGCTGTAGTGAGTGAGCCAGCAGGCACGGGGCTCAGGGTCCTAGGGGAGGAGAAAGCCACTGCCCCCGCCCCGTCTTCCTTGAGGGGGCGTGACCAGAGGGGGGGAGATGTGGCGAGCGGGAGCTGCAAGGGGAAGCGCTTTGCTTTGTCTCTGCCTTCACCCAGCAGCTCCAAGGTGCTGGCTGGCAGGGGCGTGCTGTGCCCTCCTGGCCACAGAGGAGGATGCTGCACTTTGGGAAGCCAGACCTTTTAACCCAGGCTTTTCCCCAGATGCACAGTCTCTCTCACACACATGTTCCTTCACATACATTCTCCTTCACCGTTACCGGTGACACACACATTACTAACCATCACCACCAATGCACATAGTCTCCTCTAAGACGTCCTTCATCACCACCATCAACACACGTGTGGGTTTTTTAAATTTATTTTTATTGGAAAGGCTGATTTACAGAAAGGAGAGACAGGAAGTTCTTGCATCCACTGACCACTCCCCAAAGGATCGCAGTGGGCCAGAGCTAAGCCAGTCCGGAGCCAGGAGCTTCTTCTGGGTCTCCCAAGCAGGTGCAGGGTCCCAAGGCTTTGGGCCGTCCTTGTCTGCTTTCCCAGGCCACAAGCAGGGAGCTGGATGGGAAGTGGGGCTGCCGGGGTTAGAACTAGCGCCCATGTGGGATCCCAGCGCTTACAAGGTGAGGATTTAGCCATTGTGCCATCACACTGGGCCCAACACAAATGTGAACACACATTCTCCTTCACCATCACCAGTGTCGCACAAAGACACATTAGCAGCCATGAGCAGCAGTGCACACGCAGGCGTGAACGCACGGCTGTCTCCTTCACCACTGCCGCCGTACGCACATGATCAGCCATCGCCGCCAGCAGTGACCGAGTTCAGCGTCCTCTTGCCCCGTGTGCTTATGTTGCAGCCTGTCTAAAAGCAAGGAGCTTTCTCCAGGGTCTGGACAGAAAGGCAGCCCAGGCGCCAGCCAGGGGCCACCCTGTGCAGGGACACAGTCCACGACACAACCAGGCTGCAGCCCCAGCCAGCTGCCCGCAGACCAGAGTCCTCACACCCTACGGAAAGGTACGTGTGCGTGCGTGCGTGTGTGTGTGGCCACACGTCGCCCCTGTCAGTGTGGACAGCCAGAAGCTGAGGTCCTCTGAGCAGCCCAGGGCCTGGAGTGGTGGGCAGTTATCAGATAGCGAGGCATCGCATGGGCTTGAGAAGAGGACGCACTGTGGTGTCCATTGCACTGGTGCAGGAGTCACGTAGGACGGCATGCACATGCCACGGACCTACCGCTAGCATCTGTTTATTCTAAAGAATTACAGACGGGGATCTCCCATACAGCTATCTGCAATGTGCAAGGTTATGCCCGGCCAAAGCCAGGAACTTCTTCCAGGTCTTCCATGATGGTGCTGGGACCCAAGCACTTAAGTCATCCTCTGTTGCTTGGTAAGAAAGCTGGAGTTAGAAGTGGAGTACCCGGGACTTAAATCGGCACCTGTGTGGTATGCCACTGCTGCAGGTGGTGGTTTAAACCCCCAGTAGTATACCAGTGTCAATCCAGGCAGAGGGTACAGGTTTTAAAACAAAGCTAAACAAAAACCCTGTCTGTCAGGGGCAGAGCCATGGAGGTGCCAGGCTTCTCTGGGAGAGCGCCTATTACAGGGGTCAGACAGTGTGGGCCAGATGCAGCTGGCCGTCCATTTCCCAGGCCCGAGAACCTGCTATGGGCTGTGCTATAGCACCGTGAACTTGAGGCATCCTCCTGAGCCCTGGCTTGGCAGACTCACTCTCCAAGTGCAACAGTGCATTTTTACCTTGAGAAGTCAGCCCACCCCTTGTGGATGACGAGAAATGTGTTCTCCACTTGGGCTGGGTGTGTGCATGGAGGAGGAGGGGAGGTGATGGGAAGACAGAGAGTTCTGGGATCATCACTGAGAACTTGGATTGTCGGTGTCCGTCTGGCCAGGGGCAGGGGACAGTCTTGAACCCAGTGGGCTTTGCCCATGCACCACCCATGGTTTAGTCTGTCTCGTGTCTCATCGCCACTGTGTGGGCATTTCTCTTCCAGTTTCCAAGAAGCTGGCGCCCATCCCACCCAAGGTTCCCTTCGGCCAATCCGGGGCTGTGACAGAGCAGCCTGCCGGCCAGCCGTCCCCAGTCAGCCTGTCTCCCACCCCACCAAGCACCCCATCGCCCTACGGACTGAGTTACCCTCAGGGCTACTCCTTAGCCTCCGGCCAGCTGTCCCCAGCTGCGGCTCCCCCACTGGCCTCTCCTTCTGTCTTCACGAGCACTTTATCCAAGTCACGGCCCACCCCGAAGCCCCGACAGAGGCCCACTCTGCCGCCGCCTCAGCCCCCCACAGCCAGCCTGTCAGCATCGAGTCCACAGGCCACGGAGCACCCCATGCTGGATGGCATGTCCCCCGGGGAAAGCATGTCTACAGGTAAGCTCACCGCAGCCGGGTGGGAGTGTCAGCCTCCCTGCCCACTAACACAAGCCCGTGTGCCCCCAAGGCAGCCGGCAGCCCTGGAGTCCCGTGGGCTGGCTGCTGGCTGTGCCTGCTGGCCCAGGGTCTTAGCTCTGCCCTCTTCATTGTCCTCAGGAGGCAGCAGAGCTGTTTCTGATCCCTGATGTCACAGCCAGATCAGCTCTCTGGGATGTTGCCCAGGATGCAGCTCGGCCAGGGGCACGTTCATGGTGACGGCCAAGTCACATCTCACTTGCTCAGAGAAGACAGGAGAGGCTCTTGGCTCCATCATGGCAGGTGGCACCCGTGCGTTCCAGCATGGGGCGGAGCGCCTGGGCATGTGTGTCTGAGTGTTGTCCGGAGCAGCGAGTGAGGCAGCCAGAGGTGGGATGAACACCATCCATCCCTTGCTGTCATCCCACGCGTGGACGCACATGCCCTGTGGGTCCTGAGATGTACTGTTGTTTCTCACAGACCTGGGCTCTCGCCCTGTCCACATCATACTCCCTTCGAGGGGAGCCCTGAGCCTGTGGGGACTCCGGGGTCTGCAGGTATTTCCTACGAGGCAGGAACCAACAGGTGACCAGGCTGCCTTCCTGCTAGATACGGTCAGCGTGTGCTTGGCCTTGCAGCTGTTGTCTTCGACACTGGAGCAGTTGCATTTAAAACAAAGGGAATCCAGTGCCGTGTATTGTGCTACGTGGTGACTACCAAGTTTCCTGAGTGAACTGGGATGCCTCAGGAGTTCCCATCTCCTCATACACCTGCCCAGTGTCTCGGCCCCACCAAGCAGGGGAGCCCTCCAGGGGGAGTGTGCGCCTTGGACCCCAGAGGGAGCACTCGGGTGGACAGCAGTCAGATCTGGGAGCAGGAGTGGATGCTAGTTCCCTGGAAAGCGACCCTGGGGGGTTGTGACTACTGACCCAGAGCGCCCCGGCTCCCCGTTGTGTCCCCATGTTGTTGAGCAGCAGGCTGTCGTAATGCGTGTGCACACAGGCCTCAGAGCCGGTGCGGGGTCTGTGCTGGCTCCCCCGTGGCCGCCAGGGAGAGTGCCGCTGGGTGCAGTGTTGCTGTGACGTTGCTGTTGCGTTGTGTCTGTGCCTTCTCCGAACCCTGTCATTGTGTTCTTGCAGCCGTGTGACGTGAGTGGCGCGGTATTGGATACATGTGAGGGGGAGTTTCAGGGTAAGCCGGCCCCCGCTGCCCCCACAGCCGGCCTAGCCAGGCCAGCGAGCCGTCCTTGGCAGCCCTCCCTCCCTCCCCCGCCCCGACTCTGCATGCGACACAGACCACCCGCATGGCCGCCTCTCTCACTTGGCTTTGCGGGACTCCCTGGCCTTTTCCTTGCTTTTCAATGAGAAGGAAAGCCAGCACCCAGACTCAGCCTGTCCACTAACGGCCCTAGTATTTGGAGGGTGCTGGAGCACCCACTGTCTTTGGCCACCCCGGCATCAGTCCAGCTCCAGGCTGAGCCAGCCTGGCAAATCCACAGGGACCTGGGAGTATTACAACTCCCGCCAAGCTCCCCTCATGCCCTGTCCCTGTGTGGACGGGCGGCCAGCTCATTCCTGTCCAAATCAGTAAGATGCTGTGGTCCCCTCCTCCCGCGAGAAGATGCACTGGCCTCCATGATAAGAGGGAGCCCCAGTCTAGCAGGGAGCCCCCCCGTACTTGTCCAGAGACTGGGGGGTAGACAGGGCTCCTTACAGAACTCGCCCAGCTGCCTGGAAGTCCTGGGAAGGAAAGGGCCAGGCACCTGCTCTGGGCTCAGCGCCTGGCATGTGCTGCCCTGGCCAAGCTGAGCCTCACCCCTCTGCTTCTCATCTGACTGCTGAGGGGCAAGGATGGGGACTTGCCGGAGATCACAGCCCTGCTGCGTGACAGAGTTAGGACAGTGACTCCTGGTGGTAGAGCTGGTCCTCTCCTCTGATAGAGCCAGCCACCCAGTGTGAAGCCTGGCTTTGCTAAGTGTAACCTGATGCACCGAGCCCAGTCACCCTGTCCCCTCACCCCAAGATCTCTGCTCCTGGGTCAGGCAGATCAGAGCCGGCTGCAGGAGCTCTGTGAGGACCACATGGGGCTGGGGGAGGGAGACGCGGGAGGTGTCCCTACGTGCCGGAATGTCGGTGTTTGTGGAGTGTCTTTGGGGGCAGTGTCCACACACGTGTCTGTACATGCAGTGTGAACCTCTGTCTCCCTGGCTCCTGAGGGTGGCCCGGAGCCGCTGCCCTGCTGGGCTCAGTGAGGGTCAGCGGCGCTCAGCAGACCAAGGGCAAGGGTGGGAGTGGCAGGGCCCACCACAACTCTGCTGCCCACAGTTGCAGGAGTGAGCAAAGCTGGCCTCACCATTTCCAGCACTGTGCACTGTATGGGGGGGGCCTCACATCCCCAAGGTGCTGGCTGGGGGGGGCCTCTGTCCTCTTGCCCAATGCCCAGACGTCTCCACTCAGCCCTGTGACTTGGCAGGCGTGTCCCCAACTTCTTCCCCTGAAGGAACGACCTTTCAGGCCACACCAGCTACTCCCAGGCTGCCCAGGCAGCTGTTCTCAGGGGTCCCCCCATTTAGTCACAGGGAGGAGCGGGGCTCTTCAACTGCCTCATGCCTTGCCGGGGCAGACCTCAGAGCGCAACCAGCTGCAGAACACCTGCAGAGTCCCTGAGCCCTGCCCCACAGCATCTGCATGCAGTCTAGGACAGCGAGGTCCGCCTGCCTCCCAGGTGGACACGAGCTCAGAGCGCAGCCACAGCCCCGGGCAAGTCTCTTGGCTGGCTGCTGCTGGAACAACCAAAGCCCCCTGCTTCCTCACGCTGACCGCACCTGCCTGCCCAGGCCCCTTGTGAGCCGGAAGCCCCCCAGTCAGCTGACGCGCTCTCCCCCCAACTTGCAGATCCTGTCCACTTCGAGATCCCCTCCATCCACATCGAACTGGGGTCCACACTCCGCCTCAGCCCCCTGGAGCACGCACGGCGACACTCGGTGACGGACAAGAGGGACTCGGAGGAGGAGTCTGAGAGCACAGCTCTCTGAGTGGTCAGCAGCGCGCCCCCGCTGTGCGTGTACATACCTACGGGGGCCCCAGAAACACGCCGCCAGGAGCAGCGTCCCTGAGCTTGCCAAGCCCCTTCTGTCGGCCCTTCCTGTTGCTGCCGGGTGAGGCTGGAGCCAGGCAGGCAGCTGTGACCTCCGGCCTCGTTGGTGCAGATCTTCCTGTCTGTTCCTCTCGGGTGGTGACGCCGACCTTTTGCTGGATCTCTTGCCTTTTGATTCTGTGCCTATTTCTGTTCCACTTCAGCCTCCATGCTGAGCAGTGTCCAGCTCTCTCCACCTGTGGCCTGGCTGGTCAGAGGCCCTGGGGAGCGGGGAGATAGGGCAGGTTAAGGGCTGCAGCACATGGGTCCAGCTGCCTCAGTGGTTGGCAGAGAGGAGACTGGCTGGGAGGGCTAGAATCCCAGCAGTCCTGGCCACTGACCTTGACCTCTGATAGCTGCAGCTCCGGCATGGCAGGGCAGGGCAGGGCTGGCCGGTGGTCACCCGCAGTCACAGGGCTCCGAGATGAAGTGGCTTAAAACAAAATTTGTTCTGGAGTCATTTCCCCGATAGTTATTTCTTCCTGAACCCCCAATGTGTAAGTTACAGCTCCCTTCACTCCTTTATTGTTTGATGCTTCTCAAGTCACAAAAACTCTTGACCCTTTCTGGAGGGCCCCAGGAGAGCTCCAGGAGAGCTCCCTAGGCTACTGTCCCCAGCAAAAGAAACAGAATGCTAGCAACATTTAGGTCTGTCCCTGAGGGCACCCAGCTCACCAGGAATGGGGTCCTGGAGCCTGCTGGATGAAGGGGGATCCACAGCAGCCTCAGGGTGCAGCCTGCTGCGTGCCGCCCCTCCGCCAGCACTAGCCTAGGCGCAGCCCCTCCCCTGAGGTTCCCATCGCTTCTGGGGGGCGGACAGGGAAGGCACGGGAGGCCTGTTCATACTTTGGGATTCAGGAGTGAGAACCAGATCTGGGCCGTGCATGCAGAGTCAGAGTTTAAAAGAAAAAAAAATTTTAACCTTTTAAAAATAGATATACTATACCTATACATGATATAATATTTGTATATATAAAATCTATATTTGTTTAATTTGAGCCATTCAACTAAACCAATGTACAGGTGTACAATGAGGACTCAACGCCGAGCTACTTTTCGCAACATGGGGCAAGGTCCCGGTCTTCGAGTGGGAGTCACAGACCTCTCATGTCATAGCTTTGCTCACTTCCTGGTCAGGGCCGATCAGTCCCCAGTGTGTAAGGAGCTGGGGAGGGGTGAGGTTGAAAGTTATCTTTGAATATATGTACAAAAGAACCTGTTGTCCAAAGTCATGTTATTAAAATAGATTTATTATCCCTGAGCTTGGCACGTGTTCTCGTATGGCAGCCACAAGGCCTACGTGGTCCGAAGGGATGCGCAGGGGAGGCCGGAGGGGACCACCGCGTCAGGGCCCTGGCACGGGCTGTCCTCTCATCATTCAAGTTTCCAGAGCTCTTTTCGTATTCCATCAATAAACCCTACAGTGGAATCTGAACATCAGCGTGGAAGTGGATAGGAGCCAGCCCAGGCGATGTTCTCAACACGTTCAAGGGCAGCAGGAAGCAAGGCAGGCGTCTCCACTCTGAGCCACAACACCGGGAAGACTTGCAAGCCTTGAGGCACTGCCGGCCCAGCTCTCACCAGCAGTGAGGCCACGCCATGCCAAGCAGCTGCCGCACAGGTCCTTACTGCATGGGAGTGGGCTTCCCTGGGCACACAAGGTCCCCAGCTCTCCCAGGACCACACTCTGAGGCAGCAGCAGAACGAAGCAGAAGCATTTGGGTTCCAAACTCCATCTTTATTGCGCCACTTCCTGTCACTTGCACGTGTCTGGTGGGCACAGGGAAGCGCCTGGCTGGCATTGGTGAGGGGAGCAGGACTGATGCTGGACTCACAGTTGCACCTGCTTCTCCCCTGAGCCAACTCCTGTGCAGCTGGGCCGGGCCCTCATCGCAGGAGGCATCCGGCAGAAACATGGGGCTATGCTCCCTGGTGCTCACCAGGGCAGCAGGAGCAGCCACAGGTGCTGTGTGCAGGCAGGAGGACGTCCGGCCTGCAGGTTCAAGGCTACGTGGGATCCTTCCCTAGGCCCGGACCTTTTTGCTCTGTGGGCTCCGTGGCTCCTCGGAGTGGGTCCGTTTCTGCTGGGCCTCCCTGTCCTGCTCCTGGGAGAGCAGTGCCGCCCGCACCAGCCGCAGCTCCCGCTTCTCCCTGCGCTCCTCCATCTCCTCGATGTCGCCGGCAAACAGCGCCTTCAGCGAGGGAATCAGCTTGGGCACTGTTGCAAAGTCTCCAAAACAGACCTGGGTGCAGGGGCAGACAGACGGATGCCGGGGCACACTGAGACCAGCCCTTCCCTCACTCTCCCTTAGGTCAGCTGACCACAGCCCCACAGAAACACAAACAAGGATGCCATGGGGAGGGGAGGGAGCCCTCTGAGGAACAGGGCGGGCTCCTCACTGCTGCTCCGCCACAGATGACGAGGCAGGCAGTCCAGGCCCTGACAGCAGTGACATTGTCTCTTAGGCCCCGTCCCCTCACCCTGCAGGCCACCTCCCTCGGGAGAAGCTAACCTCCTATCACACAGGTGGTGACTGAGTGGTCCAGGCCTGACAAAATGTTAGTGGCCCCGAAAGTGACATCTTGAAGGTGTCTGACATAGGCTCCCCCACACCGATGGCCCAGGGCACTGTCTGGGCCAGGGGTTCAGGAAAGGAGCCTCACGGAGCACCCTGGACAGCGTGAGGACCCTGTTCTGACCAGCCACCACCCCACATGGCCCACATGCAGCCCCGGACCCCCACACACCTTCATGTGGTCAAAGGCAATGCCGACTTTCTCGTTGAAGTCGGGGCTAAAGAGCGGGATCTTGGCGTAGCGCTGACTGAAGTGGTTCAGCATGATGAACTGTGCCTTCATGCGCATCCCCACACCAATGGCCTGGGAGGTGGTGCTGCGATGGGGCACACAGCACAGGCAACTGAGCCAAGGGACAGGCACTGGCCTGCTCCTTGCTCGTGGCCCAGGGAAGGCAGGTGCACCCCTCCGCTGGCAGCAGCCCTGCCAGGGCCTCACCCTTCTCTCGGGCCCAGACCTGAGCCCCAGCTGTGCCTTCCACACCCATCATCAGGGAGCACACCTGTTAACTGGGCAATGCTCGCTGGCAAGGCAGCCCCCAGAATCCATCCCCAGCCCTGCCTCGTTCTGGAACTGTCCTGGAGAAAGCCAGGAAACAAGGCCCACAAGAATGGCAACGGAAACAGCATGGGTTCAGAAACAGCACGGCCCAGGGTGGGGGTCGGCCAGCCTCTGCTACCTATGCGTCTTCTCCACTGCCTCCTCCTCAAGCCCGTCCTCCAGGGTGGCCTCGTGGATCAGGAGGGTGGCATCCTTCCCTGCAGGAAGCACGGGCATTAGGCCCTGGCCGGCCCAGCCCCACCTCTCAGTGCTGCAGGCCGACGGCAGGGATGGCACTGAGGTCGGAGTCAGCCCCCCACAGCCCTGCACGCAGCAGCACCGACTCCACAGCAACCTCAGGGCTGCTTGTTCCTGGCCCAACTCACCCATCTGGACCAGGGCCTCGCAGGGCATGGTGTCCCCCGAGTAGACCACTTTCCAGCCGGACGTGTGGACCAGGGCACAGCCGTAGGCGTGCTTGCAGTGCCGGACCAGGCAGGTCTGAAACTGAAGGGGTGGGGCTGTGGGACTGCAGGGCTGGGCCCCCGCCCTGCTCTTCTCAGGGCCCATGGCTGCCCCTCTTACCTCCTGCAAGTCACACATTTCCAACAGTGAGCTGATCAGTCCTTCAACCGTGGGATTTGAGACCTCAGCCCCTTTCTGAAGGCACTTGGCGGGAATCATACTGTGAAAAGTCAAAGCATTTAAAGACACACATAATGAGTCTGACACCGTGGTGTAGCCAGGTTAAGCTGCTGCCTGCAGTGCTGCCAGCCCAGATGGGTGCTGGTTCAAGTCTCAGCTGCTCCTCTTCCAATGCAGCTCCGTTAATGACCCTGTGAAAGTGCTTGGGCCCCTGTACCTACATGGGAGACATGGATGAAGCTGCTGGATTTGGCCTGGCTCAGCCCTGGCTGTCGTGGCCCTGCGGGGAGGGAAGTGGCAGACTAGAAGGTCCTTCACTGCTTCTCCCTCTAACTCTGCCTTTCAAATAGATCTTTAAGTTTGTTTTGTTTTACTGGAAAGGCAGATTTAGAGAAAGAAGATAAAGGTCTTCTGTCCGCAAATTCATTCCCCAAGTGGCTGAAACGGTCGGAGCTAAACCAATCTGAAGCCAGGAGCCAGGAACTTCTTCCAGGTCTCTCACGTGGGTGCAGGGTCCCAAGGCTGGGCCGTCCTTGACTGTTTTTCCCAGGCCACAGGCAGGGAGCTGGATGGGATGGAGCAGCTGGGACATCAACTGCCGCCCATATGCGAGCCTGGAGGTCACAAGGTTAGGATTTAGCCACTAGGCTACCACACCAGGCCCTCAGATAAATCTTTAAAAAAAAAAGTAAAATATATACACACTTAACATATGGAATCAAGAGTTTTAAGAATTTGACCTGAGAACCTCAAAATCATTTTTATGAAGAAACAAAAAAAATCAGTGGGGCTGGTGTTAACAGCACAGCAAGTTAATGCCCTGTTTGTGACACCAGCATCCCACATCAGTGAGTTACGTTCTGGCGCTCTGCTTCCAGCCCAGCTCCCTGCCAGCGCACCTAGGAAGGCAGAAGATGGCCCACGAGCTGGGTTCCCCGCACCCACGTGGAGTCCATTCCCCCCGCTGCTGCAGGCATGCGGGGAACAAACTAATGAATCAGCTAAATAACTAAGTCTTTTTAAAAAATAACTCCCAGTTGTAAGATGGGGAAGCAGCCATCAGCAGAGCCCAGTGGAAACACTCGGTTCACTGCAAGGAGCCTGGCAGGAAGCCAGTGCCCTGGGCTCACACGCTACCCAGGAGTCCGGGCCGATGGGCTGTCCTCCCTGCCTGACTGAAGTGGGGGGGGGACCAACTGGTGTGGACGGTGTCTTTGTGAGCTGGTTCTTGGCCGGGCAAGCAGAAAAGCTGGCCAAAATCTAGAACGCAGGCAGAACTCCACGAGGGCCAAGAACTCTCTTCGCTGCACCTGCTGGGGCAGGGACGCCCCCCGCCGGGCCGCCCCAATGCTCACCTCATGTGCTGCAGGATCTCCTGGCACTGGTTGTGGTACTGCTGCAGCCAGGCCCTGAGCTGGGTGGGGGCGACCACCAGCAAGGGCTGCGGCGGCTTTCCCAGAGACGCCTACGACAGAGAAACCCATGTGCTGCGCTGGGGCAGATGGTACAGGGACACGATGGGCAGCGGCAGCGCAGGCGGGAGCCGAGGCAGGCGCTTACCAGAGCCCGTTCTCTCTGCAGCAGGATGTTGAGCAAGCCCTGGGGAGGAGTGGAGACAGGGGTTAGCCAGGCCAGGATGCAGCACCTCCCTGCCGGGTCGTGGCCTTCTGACCTCTGACCCCCTGCCCTCTAACACTGGCAGAGTGGGGGGGGGGGCGATGCATGCTGATCCAGATGACCCATGTGAGAGAGAGGACAGTGGCCTGGGACCCAGGCACCCCCCCACAGGAGATCAAAGCCAGGGTCTGACAGCCAGGTCCCCTATGCATAGCCACGGCATCTCGAGCGGGCCTCAAGAAGCGGAGCTATGAGGAAATCCAGCTACAGGCAGGTATGTACAGCTGTGTGAGAACACAGCAGACAGCCAGCACGTGCTGATGGAGCGGGGCTGTGTGTGCTGCCACCAAGCACCGTTTCCTAGCAACAGAGGCAAACCCGACGCCCAGGGCAAGGATGGGAATGGCAGGGAAGGAAAGCAGCTGGTGGTGCTGTGGCTGGAGCACCAAGGTCTGACCTGGCACTCACCGTGTGGTGGTCTGCGTGCAGGTGGGACACGAACACAGCAGCGAGGGTGCCCAGGACCCTGTCCACTTCGTCCCCGTAGTGGCGGCACAGCTGCCCAAACGTTCCTTCACCGCAGTCCAGGAGCACACGCTTGTCAGCGCTGCGGATGAGAGCAAGAGGGCCACTCGCTTTAGGAGACCAGGCAGCAGCTGTGCAGACTTTGGGCCCCGTGCCCCCCTATTCCTTCTGCCAGGGACTTCTGGACCAGGCAACTGCTCTGTCCATAATGGGTGAACTGCAGGTGCTCCTCCCCTTGATGCAGAATGAGCATGGCACCCTGAGCCCCGTGGGGTGTTTGGAGTGGCACAAATGCCAGCCATTCGAGCATACAAGTTTTTGAGCAGTGAGAGGCAACTCCCTCTGCCAAGGATGGTGGGGACAGGCCAGCAGGCACGCAGCGGCTCCCCAGGTCTGGCTGCCGTTGGATTTTTCCCTCTCCAGGCAGCTGGGTCTGCCCTGAGCCGGGATTCCTGCGGGGGGACGTCCTGCAGAATGCAGGGTCCTGGGCTCCAGTCAGGGCTCTGACCCGGTCTCAGAGGGCGCTGCGCTAAGGAGGAGGCTGTTCCCTCGGCCTCCATCCCTCCTAAGGACAGGAGGGCAGCACCTACCTGCAGAGAAGGCTCGGTACCTTCCAGAACAAGCTTCAGCACTAACCTCCGCAGGAGCCCTTCCCTGGTGAGCGCCTCGGCCCTTGGAGCTCACCCTGAGCCGCTGGACGGCGTTGGCTGGGTTGCGAGGGAGACACACGTGTGTGTGTGGACTTGCCACATTCCGGCACGTCTTGTCACTGCTGTGCGTACTTAACGCAGAGTTTGCTGGTTTACTGTCCACCACTTGCACGGAAGGTGACATGGCAAGATTCTCCAAGCTCCCGGGAGCTCCTCAGAATGCAGCATGCCCCAGCCCTTTCCCTGGCGGCATCCCTCTGCACACAGCTGACCCCAGGGGGGCACAGGGAATCCTCCGTAAGGTAGAGCCAGAAAAGGCTGCAACAGCCAGGGAGGCTGGTGGCAGCTGAGGCCCTGGTGCAGGCTTCGGGCCTGCGACTTCCCAGCTGTGCAAAAACACTACTGCAGGTTACCTGATCCTCAATGCACCCATCCACAAAATGGGCAGTTACTCCTTCACAGGGCAGTGTGAAAACGAGGGAGTGTGCTTCTTAGCAAAGCTCCCAGCCCAGAAGGCATCAGAGAGCATTAATGGGAACCATCTGGGGGGTTCCCAGCAGTCAGTCAGCTGCTGAAGCTGTGAGGTTCAACAGGGGTGCCCCGGCCAGGATAGCAGGGGCCCAGATGAGCCAGGTGGTGAGAGGACGGGGGTGCTCCCGCCCAGTACCTGATGTTGATGAGTGTGGAGCTGACATTGCGGATCTTCATGGGAATGGCGGAGCCTGTGCCAAGGAAGATGATTTCTGGGAATTCTCTGCTCTTCTCTGTGGGAAGACACGGGTCAGCAAAGAGCCTGACATTAGTCATGATAGCACGTGTCACCTTTAGGGCCCCTTCCCAGGCGGGGCACGGGCACCTGCTGGCTGCTAGGAACAAAGTGCTGAATACTACAGTCCTTCCCACAAACAGATCACTCCAGTATAGAATAGAAAGATGGCATGGGGGTTATCTTTATGCTGTGTCACCAGGATTTCATGACGGTGGTGACTGCCTGGCATCCAGCCTGAGACCGTGAGCTCTATGTGCACCCCGCAGCTCCCCCAGGCAGGAACACCCCTGCCTTGCAGAATGGGCAGGGCCGGCGCTGAAAGCAGACCCAGAGAGCTGGTGACTGTGAGGCCAGGCCCTTGCGCAGCCCCTTGCAGGCTCCCGGGCCCCTGTGCATGCCTGAGTGGCTCTGTGACCACCTTGGGCCTCTAACGTGCTCCTCTTCCGCAGAGGGGAAGCTCCTTCCCGGTACCCAAGGAACAGGCCTGGGAGGGCCTCTCCAGGAGGGCACGACTGAGCCCACTGGGTGGTTTCTTGGCTACAAAGTCCGTACAGAGGCACAAGGCTGGTGACACAGTAAGACTTCCAGTCCTCTGCCAGGGCTCTCCTGCCACTCCTTTCATGAGTTGAAGACAACAGGAGAATGGATGACAAGCGCAGACATCACCACGGTCCCTGACTACTCTGCCTGGACAGCCTGGGGTTCCCACGCTCCCTCAAGCCCTCCCACCACAGGCTACAAGCTGAACAGCCAGCCAGAGAGCAGCCCGGGATGACCCACATACATGTGTGGATGTGTGTGTATTCACACTAGCAACACTCAACCTAGCGCTAATGAGAACACAGAACCCAGGAAGGCAGCAGCTCCCCCTGTCCGTCCACTCACCTGCAGGGGCCGGGCCATCCTGCACACTCTTCCTGTATTCCTGCACACTCTCCTGGAAGTTGGGGAGCTCCAGGGCCTCGGCTATGAACTCGTCAGGATTGCAAGCAACAATGGCATCCCTGCAGGGAGAGGGGCATCTCAGGGGGTTACGGGGGGGGGGGGAGGAGGGAGCTATGGCCTGAGCAGCACTGGCTTGGAGACCCAGGATAAAAGCGCAAGAGGAGGGCCCAGCATGATAGCATAGAGGTTAAAGTCCTCGCCTTGAACGCGCCAGGATCCCATATGGGCGCCGGTTCTAATCCCAGCCGCCCCACTTCCCATCCAGCTCCCTGTTTGTGGCCTGGGAAAGCAGTTGAGGACGGCCCAAAGCGTTGGGACCCTGCACCCGCGTGGGAGACCCAGAAGAAGCTCCTGGCTCCTGGCTTTGGATTGGCTCAGCTCCAGCCGTTGCAGCCACTTGGGGAGTGAACCATCAGATGGAAGACCTTCCTCTCTGTCTCTTCTCCTCTCTGTATCTGACTTTCTGGTACAAATAAATCTTTTTAAAAAGTGCAGGAGGAGCTGCACAGCAGTCTGGCAAAGTGACTGCGTATGGGCCAGGTCCACCTGCTTGCTGCCTTCTGCACCTTTCTCGGTGAGGAGAAAGGTTTCAACCAGCTCCAGTCTCTCAGCACACCTCTCTGTTGCTGGGCCTGCCACGGAGCCCTGCGGACGCTCAGGACAGACTCTGGCACGCCTGCTCAGTGTTCCTGATCGACACCTGCAGGCAGCCCGTGTGCTCCCAGCTGAGCAGCAGAGCACCAGGCCCATGAGTCCCCAAACCAGCATGCACACAAGCTCATCACCCAAGGCCCTTGTGTGCAGTGCCCGCCATTGCCAGCGTACCCTGCACAGCAAAGGCAGCGACTGCTGGTGGCTCGGCACCCTGGCCAGGCAATGGAACCTCCTGGAGACTCAGGCTGTGCTCTCCAGCCCAACTCTCAAGATTCTAACTCAGGAAGTCTGCCCCAAGTTGGGGTTTTTCCCAAGCGGAGGGCGAAGGTGACCATTGGCTGGCTAGGTCTGTACTGTGCGGTGGCCCATGCCGGTGCTGATGGTGGGAGGGCAGGCCCTTCACCCCCAGATGAAGGCTCTTCTATGGAGCCCTCCCCATGCCATCAAAAGGGCACTCAAGACTCCCCCCGTCGGAGCAAACAGGAGGCTTCAAATCACAAGCCAGACCTCGAAACTACAGACACTGAGCCACGGGCTCCTCCTCCCTCCCGGATGGGGGCATTTGGGCAGAGGCTTTGCAGATGGAACCTGAGCCAGCTCCAGGAGCCCCACCCAGAGGAGTCACCTCACGGAGGGCGGAAGACCTCCAGTCCAGGGTTTATATAAAGACCTTTACTGAGGATTCAAACAGCCAGAGACTGGAAAACGTCCCAGAGCCGCTGCCTGTGGAGAGCTAGCAGAAGCTCGGCCGAGGACCACTGCCCGAAACACAAGAAGCCGATGACATCACACCACACATTTCCGTGTGCCAATCTTTCAATACATTCCCCCCGTGCACAAATTAAAACACATTAATTGTTAACAACCATGCTGTGTGGGTGATGCTGCTCATGGGTTTCTGATTATGTGTGTTTTAACAAGTGCTGCCACTGTTGTTACAAGTGTCAAAAAGGATGCTCAGGGGCCAGCCATGTGGTGCAGTGGGTTAAGCCACCACTGGTGATCCTTTATGAGCACCGGATCAAGTCCTAGCTGCTCCACTTCCAATTCTACTCCCTGCTAATGCACCTGGAAAAGCAGCGGAAGATGACCCAAGATAACCAAGAAGCTCCGGACCCGGCCAGTGTGGCCACACAGGCAGTGCATCGGGATGGGAGATCTCTCCCCATTGTCATACCCTAGAGCCCTACACCCTAGAATCATCAGGGTCACTTGGAGGGAAGCCACTCCTGACCTGGGTGACCACAAGACCCCAGAACGGCACTGACCTCTGCCACTCCCTCCTGGGGCGCAGCTGGTACTTGAGGAGGCACTTGCCACGCACGGTGGGCACGCTGAGGGCAGGGGCTTCTTCCTGAGAGCAAGAGAGAGGTGTATGGATTGGAAAGCAGAAGCTGCAAGCCAGACCCAGCAGGGACTGGGCTGGGACCCACCTGACAGGGCAGGTCGGCGAGCGACGGGAAGATGTCAGGATGAATGAGGTGGAGCTGGGTCTGGATCTTATGGCTGCGCAGGTTATGAAGCGACGTGCAGTGCTCATTCAGGATCAGGTGCTGAGTGTTGGGCCCAAACCTACGGTGAGACAAGCCAGAGGGCTCAGCCTCCATGGGGAACCATGCCTCCCCGCCGTCTGGTTTACTCCACAGGCAGCATTTGAAAGACAAAGCAAGGGCAGAGGGTGGAGAGGGACCCATCCCCACCCAGAACAGCCCATCCCCACTGCAGGCTTCCACGCTGCGTCCCGTACCTCTCCATCCACTGCTGGTACCGGCTGTCCAAAAGCACAGACTCCGGGGCTATGTGGACCACCAGGGCCAAAGGCGCATCGGCCTTTCCTTGGTACCTGCGGGGAAGGATGGGGACAGCTCCGCTTCACAAAGTGACACACAACCCAGGACAGGTGCAACCGGGCTGGGTGGCCAGGGAGGGGGAGGCCCAGCCCTGCGTGGCGAGCACAGTGGGACCACCCCACCTGTGTACTCTGGTGGCCCCACTGCTCTCCGGGACGCTGACCCAGCCGGGCCCAGTGCCAGCCGTGTCGCCCACAGGGGGCTCCTCTAAGAAGCACATGCTTGTCCTGCCAGCTCTGACTCCATCTCCCTCATAATCGCTGCCTCCAACAAATCCTGCCACTTCCTGTACCGCCTTGGTGTCCACTCTCCACACATCATCAGGAATGAAAATCTGGGGCGGGTGTTGATGACAACGTAGCTGGGGACGTCCTCACCTCGTAACAGTGCTTTAAGTCCCAACTGCACTCCCAGCCCCAGCTTCCTGCTCACCACATGCCGGAGGTGGCAGCACTAGTCTGAGTGCTTGGGTCCCGGCCCACGCCCAGCACGGGAACCCCAGCCTGAGTTCCTGGCTCCCTGCTCTGGTCATCGCGGGCATCTGGGAATGAATTGGTGGGTGGGATATCGCTCTGACTTTTTGCCTTTCAAATACATGAAGTCACCAACTAACATGGTGGTGTCCTTCCTTGTACTCCTTTGAAAAACAAACACGTAAAACACTGAAAAACGGAGCAACAAATGTGCCAAGACTCATACTTTGGAGAAAGCCACTACCTTATGGCTTGCATTTGGAAGATTCAGCTCTGAAGGGTTTTAATAGGCCCAGTGAGCTGGTAACCAAAGGCAGGCTGCTAAACCACGTAGTGGGGCTGGCCCCATGGCATAGCAGGTAGGGTTACCACCTTCAACACCAGCATCCAAGACCGGTGCTGGTTTAAGTTCCGGCCACTCTGATCCAGCTCCCTGGTAACACACCCGGAGAAGCTGTGGAAGACGACCCAAGTGCTTGGGCCCCTGCACCCACATGGGAGACCAGAAAGAAGCTCCTGACCCTGGACCGGCCTAGCTGCAGCCACTGTAGTCAGTTGGAGAGTGAATCAGTGGACAGAGGACCTCTCGGTCTCTTCCCCCCTATAACTCTTTCAAACATATAAATCTTAACACACACACACACAAATAAGTAATGCGGTAAAAAAAATCCCTGTGTAGCATAACTTCTCCCACATTCAGCGGACAGCCCTACTTCAAACAATGCAATTTAATTTAAAAAAGAAAAGCACGACCCAAAATATACATTTACCCCCACAACCTCTGTCACACTCGATGGAAGCAGAATCCGTGTCCCCAGAGCATCCACCTCCCCCACAGAGAACTGGCCAGGCCCGGGAAGAACCCCCTGGTGTGGAGGGCACCAGCACCTCCAAATGAGCTTTTGTAGGAGAATAAGGTGTGTATTATAGCACTGATACACATAAACGAAGACCAGGAAAGGCACAGATAAGCCATACGGAACGGGAGGAAAGCCACAGGCCAGGCCAGCGGGCCACAGCATCTAGCCCGGACTCCAGCTGAACTGCAGAACCGGGCCCTCTCTTTTTCAGAGGATGGAGCAGAACGGCACCAAGCCAGCAGGTGTCCAGGCTGGGCTTCTGTCCCTGAACACAGACCCAGGACGCAGCCAGCCTTGCGCACCCCAACCCATCTCTCTGGTCTCAATGCACACAAACGGACAAAGCCTGTTTAGGCCCAAGCAGTCTCAGGACAACTTCAGGCATTCATCTAAATGGGAGGGAGTTCTGTAATTCACTGTAGTAGCACCGGATGTGCAGCCTGTTTGTCCGGTGCTCAGCAGTTCCTGACCATCAGCCTTTTCTGAACTACCCATCATAGTAGTGACACACGCCCTGCTGCCAGGACAGACCTCAAGGAGGGCATCCCGGAGAGCGGGCTGACCCACAGCCACAGCTCCATCCTGGACAGATCCCCTGAGGAGCGTGCTGACCCTCCGTGCGCCCCCTGCCTCCCCACTGCCAGGAGCCCCTCGTTACCTCTGCAAAGTGGCATTCTCACACACGGGCTGGATGAAGCTTTCATCTGGACACTCCACCACCACAAAGGCCAGGCCAGGGTCTGGAGGGGTACAGAGCTCTTCAGCCAAGATCTGCCAGAGAGAATGGGCCAGCTCAGGGGTCGCAACTATGGCACAATGGGTTAAGCCACTGCTGGCTACATTGCTATGCCATACCAGAATGCCAGTCCAAGACCCCATGGCTGTGGTGGGACTTCTGTAACAGCTCCCCACTCAATGTGCCTAGGAAAGCAGTAGAGGGCGGCCCAAGTCCTTGGCTCCCCGCCACCCACATGGAAGAGCGGGTGGGAGCTCCCGACTCCTGCCTTTGGCCTGGACCAGCTCCTGCCATCCTACTTGGGGAGTGAAGCATGGAGGACCTCCCCACATCTGCTCTCTGTTTTTTGAATAAATACGCTTTCATAAAGTAAATTAGGCCATCCTTCTGGGATGTGATGCCCCGCCAGAATACAGTCACAGGTCAGCACAAAAACTGAGCAGCCCGTGAGGTGACAGCTGGCTAGCACTGCATGCCCCTGCCCAGCGAGCGGGACAGCACCACGCACCATCAGGACCACCAGGACAGCATCCCCAGGCAAGCGCCGAGCTGGTGCAGACTGCTCTGAGGAAATGAGGCTGACCTATTACGGCTCTTCAGGTCACAGCCACGCATCCTTGCATCTTTAGACACCAGAGCAGCATCTCTATGAAGACTGCACTGGCATCCGTTTGGGGCTCATTCACCTGAGGCCTGAGCTGAGGTCCAGGGACACCACCCATCCTCCCACAATAGTGGTGGCGTCAGCCTGCGGCACGAGGTGAACACACAGAGCCTTCCGCGTCCCTCAGCCCAGCGAGGGACTCCGAAGCTGTTCCAGGTCCTTCTGGAACCCCTCGGTGGTCCACTCCCGTCCCTGGGAGTGCTGAGGCATCAGGGGAACCGAGCGTCTCACCTCTCTTCCTTCGAAGGTGATGCTCTCCCCGTTCTTGACGGCAGCAATGATGGGCGCGATGGCGGCCGTCCCACTGAGAGGCAGAGACAAGCCCCCTGTGAGACCCGCTCTCTCGGCAACCTGAGGCCACCCACAAGGTCCCCGGCACTCAGACACTCACACGGGGAGGCCTAGCTCCTTCGCTTTCAGGACCAGGAAGTTCCCTTTCTTCACATGGAGCTGCAACGCAGAGAACATCAGAATCACCTGCGCAGCTGGGAAGCAGCTGGAATCCCATCAGCTTTCCAGAAGGACATTTACTGTCCTTTTCTTACAATTCACCAAAATGCTTGCTCCAAATTTACGTTAAATGTTTTCCTGCGAGCGGCAGTCACGCTCCATCCACTGATGCCTCCGCAGCACTGGGTCAGGGTGAGGCCTGAGCCGGAGATTCCACCCAGGCCTTCCACAGGGTCGGCAGGAACCCAATTCCTTGAGCCACCAGCCCTGCTTCCCAGGATGTGTTTAACAGGAAGCTAAAATCCAGGAGCTGAGACCCGATACGGGCATCGTGACAGCTCGGCAAACATCACCACGCGGTGACCAGCACTGTAGCTTGACGGGCTAAGCCACTGCCTGCAGCACTTCTATCCGACACTGGTGCAGGTTTGGCTTCCAGCTGCCCTTCTTCCAACGCCTCTCCCTGGTAACAGGCCTTGGAAAGCGCTGGAAGACAGGCCCCTGCACTCAGGAGGGATGAAGCCCCTGACTGTAGTGGCCAGCTGGGGGGAGTGAATCAGTGGACGGAAGATCCCTGCCTCTCCTTTTCTTCTGTAACTCCGACTTTCAAAGAAAATTAATCTTAAAAACAAAAACCAAACCCATGCAGACATTATTGAGGTCTCCAAATTTCAAACACAGTAACAGAAAAAAGCCAGAAATGGCATGTTAATAAGATTCACTGAGTGTGGGATATTTGATTTTTAATTTCTTCTTATATAGAAATTGTTTCAAATTATTCGTATTTTTTAACTTCCTGTAGTTACCCTTAGGGCCACATTTCAAATCTGGACCATAAAGGTTTATCCTTACGATTCTAGAACATTCCAGCTTTATGACATCCACAAGCACTATAGTGACGATTTTCTCCCCACAGCAAGTGTGTCTGGAGACAGAAAATAAAGGTTTCCAGTGTTTAACGGCAGCCTAGTGGCTGAAATCCTGCCTTGCATGCGCCAGGACCCCATATGGGAGCCAGCTCGTGTCCCGGCTGCTCCACTTCCCACCCAGATCTCTAGTTGTGGCCTGGGAAAGCAGTAGAGGATGGACCCCGGACTCGTGTGAGAGACCCAGAAGAAGCTCCAGGCTCCTGTCTTCAGATCAGCTCAGCTCCGGCCGTTGTGGGCATTTGGGGAGTGAACCAGCAGTTGGAAGATCTTTCTGTCTCTCCTCCTCTCTGTAAATCTGCCTTTCCAGTAAAAATTAAGTAAATCTTTAAAAATAATAATAAAAAAAAAGGAATGTGCACACAGAAGGTGTGGGGGCGGGAGAAGGGGCGAAGGGGCAAGCTCTCTCGCTAAGAATTCAACTGCTCCTTCACCGACTGGGGCAATGTGGCGCGTTCGGAAGACAGACGGCAGCTGCTGCAGAAGCCCAAGCTCGCGTCCCAGGTGGGCTGCTCAGCCTCCTTCCTCCGGCCTCCGGGACCTGAGTAAGCCCCATGAGAAAGGAGAGGGCAGCAGCATCACACGCGGTTAGACAACACCATGTGAAACAGGTAAGCACCATGGCTGCTCCCAGCGGTACCCGCAGGAAATCCCATCTGCTGTTGAAATACCCGGAGAGAAGTCAGACCAGCGAGGACCCCGCGACTAACAGGCCTCATGGTGTTTCTCAGCTGTTTTCACTTGTGGCTGGGAGGCAGCTAATGCACCATTCTCAACACATTCTCAAAATCTACCCTGTTCCTTTAATAAAAAATCAAAGTCTACAAAAGAACATGGGCTCCTCCTCACAGATCCAACAAAAAGCACCTGTATAGGCTTATCATAATTTTTTAAAAATTTATTTATTCTTATTTGGAAGGCAGAGTTAAGGAAAGACAGATCTTCCATCTGCTGGTTCAGCCACCAAAGGGCTGCGACGGCCAAAGCTGGGCTGCCCTGAAGCCAGGAGCTTCTTCCAGATCTCCCACATGGGCACGGGGGCCCTGGCACTCGGGCCATCCTCTGCTGCTTTCCTAGGCCGTGATCAGGGAGCTGGATTGGAAGTGCAGCAGCCGGGACTAGAATCCACTCACACAGGAGGGCAGCTCTGCAGGCAGGGGCTTAACCTGCCACAGCACCGGCCCTAAAAGCTTATTTTTAGTAGGTCCTTGTTTTCAAAACTTAACGACAGAGGAGCTGGTGCCATGGCACAGCTAATTAAGCCTCCACTTAGAACTCCACATGGGCACTAACTCAAGTCCCAGCTGCTCCACTTCCAATCCAGTACCCTGCTAACGGCCTGGAAAAGCCAGGGGTGGTGGGGAGTATTTGGGCTCCTACATCCCCATGGGAGACCCAGAAGAAAGCTCCCTGCTCTGCAGCAGCCGAGCTCTGGCCATTAAGCCATTATGGGGTGACCCAGTGGATGGAAGAGCTCTTGTCTGCCCTCTCTACAACTTACTGTAAGCAGCATCTTAAGCAGTATTCCACTAAAGATTTCACAGTCTCAGAGCTAGGGTTTTGTGAATGCTGGCAAACGTTAAAATCCACCTTAACTGCTACAGGGGAAGAAAATGAAGGAAGACCAGCACAGCAGCTGCCTTGGAGGGCGCCTGACTTCCAAGTGAACGTTACACATCCCAGTCTGGCAGCACACAGAGACTGTCCCAGGACACAGAAGCTCAGGTGCTGCTTTGAGAAGCAAGCGCAGTATCTTCCTGGCACAGGTAACTATGGCCAAAGGCCAAGGATGCCCGCCCACGCGGCCCCCCTACACGTGTTCGCTCACCTGACAGACGAAGGCCACGACCAAGGACGGGTCCCTGCCTGCTGTTCGCGGGCTCACTCCTGAGGAGAGACACAGCTGGTCAGACGAGTCCGGCCTAAGGCGTGGCCAGCTGCTACCAGCTGGTCTCACACGTCCCGACACAGGTGGGGAAGACCGATCAGCCCCAGCAGATCTTTCTAAAAATCCCACTTCTGTTGAGATTTCAGTAAATGAGAATGTGAAACTCCAACTAGAAACACTAAGAGATGGCCAAAAAAAATTTTTTTTCACCAAGGTATAAAGCAGAAAAGAAGCAAAGTGTAGCCCCACTCACTGATGCGCCTGCTTGCCCAGCTCAGCTATTAGTTTCTGCATCCATGAACACCTGGCCTGCCCCAACGCCGGCTACTGTATGCCCGAGTCCTCCATGTACACCAGGGGAACTCTGGGAAACTCAGCCTAGCCAAGGCCACAGGCCGACTCTCCCGGGTTCAGTGCCCCACAGGCCGACCCTCCCGGGTTCAGTGCCCCCACAGGCCGACCCTCCCGGGTTCAGTGCCCCACAGGCCGACCCTCCTGGGTTCAGTGCCCCACAGGCCACGGTGTCGCACGCACACGGAGCCTCCTGGGAACAGCATCTCTAATCTAGAGCACCACGAGCGAGCTGAGCTCTGTGACTCTGCAGGCGGAAACGGAGGACGGCACGCCAAGTGGAACAGGCACAGGACTACAAGTGCTGGTCCCTCTCAGGCAGTGTCTGAACCAATCAAGCCCAGAGAAGCTGGACAGGACCGGGCTGACTGCGGGCTGGGGTGTGGCGAGGGGAGGAGGCCATTGGAGGTGACTGGGAATGGACCAAAAGGTACAAAGTTTCACTTCAATTGGAGGAACACGTTTCTCCTTTCTCTGCTCTCTCGGCCTTCAAGGTGAGCACAATCAACAAGAATGAATCCTAAACTGTAAAACCGCTTCAGGGTTTTGGATATCTTCAAGACAAGACGAAGTCGGTGGGGTGCCGGTGGCGTTAAGGGCTTGGCTGAGTCTGCCTACAACACGAGGTCGAGGTCACGACTCTTGGCGTCCCTGGGATGTCTGCGGGAGCCCCCGCTGGGTGCTCCATCCCCTTAGTTTCTGACATGCAGCCTGCCCACATTCCCTGCACCTCCAACCCCTTCTGAACGACTCAGCATTCAGGACACACCCTAACCGCTGTGTCGTTCAGGCAGTAATGTCAAGAACACAGCCCGCACATGTGCAGTACTGCTCGGCTGGCGGCTGAGCGCTGGGACGTGGGTTCCCAAGGACAGAAGGTCGGCTGCTTGCAGGCACATGAGCCAGAACATCGCCCTGCATCCCGTTAGGCACCCACAGTCATTTTTTTTTTCTCAAGATGCCTTTTAATGCAAAGACATGAGAAAACGCAAGCTGATCCCACCCTCCCCGGCCCCACGTGGTCAATACCGTCGCCGTCTGAAAGACGCTGCTGGTTCTCCGAGGCTCGCTCCGGACTGAGCCGGCCCAGGGGTCTTTCTGGACTCAGGGAGGGCTGGCGCGCTCTGGGCTGCTTCCGCTCACCTGGTAGGAAACCAAACAGCTCATCACGCCAGGTGCGCTCACGGCCAGGGCCGCCGCAGTGGCACATGGGAAGGGCCTGAGGTTAATTAGGCCAGCAGGCTTCACCTTTCATTCACTGTCATGGCAACATGCTGGTTCTCAGCCGACCCTAGGCTCTGGGCTGCACTGGGGGCTTGGTCTCTATGCTTCTGCCTAACCCGGAGGTTAGGCAGGTTTGTCAACAAAGTTAAATCTCAAAAAAAAAAAAAAAAAAAGAAAAAAAAAATCAAAGAAAGAAACAACTCCCTTATGGAATTCATCCACTGGGGTTGGAAAAAAAACAACCAGTGAAGCTGAGCACACCAAGCGACGGTCACACTGACACAAGCGTGTCCACAACTTTGTGCTGTGGACAGGAGAGCACAGGCCAGGAAGAAACACAGGGACAGGAATCTGGCTTGAGATGCGGTGGGGAAGAGAAAAACCTACCCCGAAACAGGGCGCCTGGCAAAGTTCTGTCGCTGGCACCCAAGCAACGTGCCTCTGCTCGAGCCACACGCTCCCCAGCGCTTCGTCCACCCACAATAATGGCCTCCGCATGCATCTACCACGAAGGAGCCGACTGACAAGGCCGGCTGTCTCGGCTGCCACGTCCAAACCACATCACTTGGCCAGCCCCTGCGGCTCTCATAAGCGCTTCTGACCTCTGGGCAATAAACAGTCTTGGAGGTTGCCCTCCTTGGGAGATGGTTTTAGCAGTTCCTCTGGGCACACCTCCCCAGAAGCCTCTCACAAAGAAAGGTCTGGGAGCAGTCTGCGCCCCAGCAGTGCCTGAGGATGCAGCAATTGGAAGCACTCAAGTGCTGTCATGCGGCGATTCAGCTGGCTGACTGCAGGGAGCCAACCCGAACTCCTGAGCCGCGGCTCCCGATTCTTCCCAGCCAGAGGTCTCCCAAGTCTCTGATCTCAGCCACACTAGCCCGCCGCAGGACCTCCGCCCAGGGGCTCCGGCTTTCGTACTCACTGTAGATGGGCACCTGATGGACGGTCATGGTCTCATCCGTGTACTCCGGCGCAGAGTGGGGCCGCACCGCTACGGGAAAAGCACACGGGAGGAAGAGAAGGGAGAACCAGTTCAACGACACGCCTGGAAACTAACTTCGCCGACTGCACACAGCTCAAGCGCTCGGGATGGGGCTGGGCACCTGCCACCGGGACCCGAAGCTGAGCAGACTAACATCTGTAGGCAAAGAAACAGGGCAGTTTTTCAGCAGCCTTTTATGTTTACTACAGCCAATGGACATGTTATGATGGCTGGTATGTCTAAAGCAAAAAATGTAAAAAGAAACCAACATACAAATTTTAGAAGGAGCCAGCACCGTGGAGTAATGGGGAAAGCTGCCACTTGCAGCACTGGCATCCCATAGGGATGCCAGTTCGAGTCCCACAGCTCTCCTTCCGGTCCAGCTCCCTGCGAACATACCAGGAAAGCAGCAGAGCATGGCCCAGCTGCTTGGGCCCCTGCAGCCATGTAGGAGACCCGGAAGAAGCTCCTGGCTCCTGGCTTCAGACTAGCCCAGTTCTGATAGTTGCGGCCATTTTGGGAGTGAACCAGTGGATATAAGATGTCTCTTGTCTCTCCCTCTGTTTTTGCCTTTCAAATAAAGCTTCCAGAAAGGTTTTCTGGCAGACCAAGTTAGCAGACAGGAACTGTGAAGCCAGAGAAGCTATTACTCAACTCTGAAGAGCCAAGGCACATGGCAAATAAGACATCAGAGCCTCTGCAGCTCAGCGGCATGAACAAGCCCAAGACCTGACCAGCTCCTGGCCCAGAGCCCTGCCAGGATCCCCACCAGGAGGCAGCGGGGGCCCCAGCATGGACAACACACCCTCTCTCCACAGGCAGGAATTCAAGGTTGCCAGAGCGCTGCCTTGAGGCAGGGAGGAGCTTTGCTGCGTGAAGGAGAAAACCTGACTTGACGCACGATCAGCTCTGCCTACCCAGCCCGCAACCAACACGACTCGCGTCACCGCAGCATCCAATGCAGGCCAGGTTTGAAAATCATGAACTCTGGATGAGAAGGAAACAGCAAGTAACAAGGCACGATCAAGGACATACCCAGGTCGATCCCTTTCAGTGGGCCAGAAAACATTTTCATGGCTTCTAAAAATTTCTCCTAGAAAGAAAAAAAAAAAAAAGGAAAAATAAAGTAAAAAAAGGGGAACAGTACATGGCTAGACAAACAGATAACACAGCAAAGGTGTTCAAATATGTGGGAGGCGGCCACACTGCCCTCAGTGAGTACGCTGGCCCTCATTTACATACAAGTAACTAATACAAGAAGCACAGACAGGGTGGAGCGCCCCGAGGGGACAGAGGTGAGGGCTGGCCTGGGCAGCATCTCGGTCAAGGTGCAGATGGCAGCCTGGCATGGCTTCCCCAGGACGTGTGGACCACAGCGAGGTGCCTGCACGTTGGGGCAGCTGGGAAGGGTTCAGGCTGGGAAGCGAGGCTACAGCTGTACTGTAAAGTGGTCCCTGAAGACGGGAGGCGGGGATGACACACAGAATGAGGGCCTCAGAGAGAGGGAGACAAATGGATGGACTGCAGATGCCGACTGAGATGAAATTAATTTTTTTGAATTGGTCGTTTTCCTGGAAAGGAACAGTTCTAATGATGCACACAGTCCCTCCACCGTGCAGTAAGTTGGTTAGAAGGCATCAGGATGCCTGGAATGTCCATAGAAAAGCAGAAGCTATCACGTATTACGTTTTACGCACAGGTCTGTCTCGTTGGAAAGATGAGCTTTACTCTGAACTATCCAAACACAACTTCTTGGCACAGCAGCCTAAGTGGCCTCCTGTGACACATCCCACACTGATGTCTCCCTGCTAACGTCCCTGGGGAGGCAGTAGACCGTGGCCCAGGCATCTGGACCCCTGCTACCCACGTGGAAGAACCTGGATGGAACTTCTGGCTTCTGGCTTCAACCTGGCCCATTCCTGGCCGTTGCAACCGTTGCGGGGAATGACCCAGCGAACAGAAGCTCGCCCTCGCATTGTGTGCCTGCTCCGCTTCTCCCAAAGACAGGCTGGCTTTGAAAGAGGCGTTAACAGAGACTCACCAACTGTGGAGGTCCCGAAAGCACACACTTCGGAAGGCCTGTTTCCTTTAAGGTCAGAATCATTCCTAAAAAGGTTGAATCCAATTAGAGCTCTGACCAGCCGGCAGGCATGCCCCGGCTCATCATCTTCGCGGGACTGCAGCTCCCCCACAGTCATCGTGGGAGCACTGGAGGAGCAGGGGTACAGGGAACCCCAGCCCTCCCCACGAGGGGAGCCGAGACTTCAGCGAGGTCCCTGCTTGCGGCATCTGAGGCTGCAGGGCACACTGACGCGTGCAGGTGGCACGTGGCCTTGCCTCCTGCACCTGGGACACCTCTCCAGTCTCAGCTCGGCCACAGGGACCGGTCCATTGTGGGCCCTTCCTTCTCCCCGGGCGGGGTCACCTCAACAGCAGGTGTTCGTGTCCACGGCAGGCTCACCCCCCTCACTCTTCCTCCCGTTGCCATGGACACATTTCTGACCCAGCCACTCAACGTGGGACGCGGTCTTGGGACCCGGTGTCCATACCAGAACCCGCACGTCCCACTCTGGGCTGGCCTAAAACAGTCACAGCTTGGACACTCACCGCACAAGCCCCCCACGTTACTCCAGTGCATCCGTGTCAGGAATATGTTGTCCAGGCGGGCGACCTTCAGCCTGGGACAGCGAGAACGTGGGAGCAGGGATGAAAGTCTGGGACAGACGCACCCACCTCCCGCCCCATAATTATCCCTTGCCCCAAAGCATAGGGGCGACCTACTTGTGCTCCTGCATGAGTCGCTGCACGCCTTCTCCGCAGTTGAAGAGGTACCTACGGGCAGGGAGGCAGAAGGGGCCACGAGCCAGTAGAAACTCATTAACATGTCCGGCATGGGTGAAATGCTTCCACACGGACTCGAGGGGGCATTGAAGGGACACTAAATATCCGAGCTGGTACTAGCAGAGTGGGTTTTAAAGCTTCCTTTTCGGGACTGGAAGGAGCAGGACCCTGGACTTCAGAATGCAAAGCCTGCGAAGAGCCAGAGGAGGAGGGGGGTCCTCTGTCCCAGACCTGTGTACCCCACAAACCAAGCAGGAGGGAGGGTCCAGCCCTGAGCGACCCCAGAGCTTACACCTGTTCTACACGGCTCCCCGCAGACACCCCCCCATGCCACCATTGCGTAAGTGGGGAGGGAGGGACACCCCGAGACCCCCCGGTGGACAGCACGGGTCGCCGGCTCGCCCACTGACCGGTTGTACTCGGAGAAGACGTAGAGCGCAGCGCCCGCGTCCCGGCCGCCGGCCGCCACCACCTGCAGGTACACGGTGTTGGGGCCCCCGGAGCCAGAGGACGGACCCCGCTTCTCCCTGGCCCGCAGGTGCCGCAGCGGGTCCTTGGGCGGCCGGGGGCGGCGGGCGGCTCCCTGCGACATGGTGCGCCCGGCCACGGACCGCCACGCCGACCGGAGCGCCCACATGCGCCTGCTGCTTCAGGGCTGCGCACCCAGCCCCGCCACCTCCGTCCCGCGGACCTCCAGCCCGCCTCTCCGCGGCGCGGAACCCGGACAGCCAATCAGAGCGCACCTCGCGCGGCCTGGCCCGCCTCCACGGAGCAGCGTAGCCAATAGACGGGGGGAGTCTTGCCTCTTTGGACCTGTCAACGGGCGGCGACCACAGAGACGAGAAGGCTAGAGCGCCGGGAGAGCTTCACTCCTTCGCTTCCGGTTTTCTCAGCTTGACCTGGGAGAGGCTTCTGAGGGACAAGGTTAGAGTTTTGATTCCTTCTTGTTGGGAAGGCTTGGAAGGATTTAATGTGAAGACTTAAGTTCTAGTGGCTCTTGGGATCTTATGAAGAGACCGGCTTATTAAGGACCGGCTTCTTATTAAGGATCTTATTAAGGACCGGCTGACACCCCAGGGTCAGAGGTCCTTCGCTTAACCAGCGCTTTAAAGACCTACCAACCCCATAAGTAGCTAAGTAGTGTTTCTGCCTGGGATATGGGGCAGTCACGGAAAACACAGGGATGAGTGGAGGGGCAGAGCCTATGGGAGCCCCGTCTGCTCCACTTCCCACCCAGCCCTCTGCTGGCACAGCTGGGAAGGGCTCGGGTCTGGTCCAGCCCCAGCTGTTGGTGGCCATTTGTGGGAGAGAACCAGTGGACGGGATGGTCTCTCCCCCCCCCCCCTCTCTGTCATTCTGCCCTTTGCATAAATTAAAAGGAAGGGAGGAAGACTCTTGAGCTACCTAGGAGAACGGGCGCGTCTGGACTGGCGGCGACCGTGGGGAGGGCTTGCTGGGGTAGCTCTGCACAGCTGCCCTAGGACGGGCGTTGCACAGACACCTGGGGCTACACCCCCACAGGCGTTCTCGTCACCCAAGTATCACCGACTACACTGTTTCAAACGTGTGAGGAGAAGCAAGGAATACGAAATTTCCCATGATGACACCTTACTTTCAAATTGTTAGAAACATCTCAACACACCCACATACACACATGTAAATGTGGATGCCTCGGTTTTGTGGATATTCTGGGGGTATATCTGTTAGATAGTCTCCAATGGTTTAAACCTTAGAAATACAGGAACTGTTGCTTTCTGAAGTCTGGAACAGGAAGTTAGTTCTCAGTGTGCTCAGAGGACCTGGTGTGCCTCTCTGTTCCTACACTTTGCAGTTGACATAAAGGCATGTGTGTAATGATGGAGAATGGTCTTAGACCCGGTTAACTAGTCATCCCTTGAGACATGTGTCACTTGTTTGTGTTGGAAGCATTCTCACTCCTCCTCCTGGCTGTTTTGAAACACACTGGCCAACCGTCGTTACCCCACTGTACTTACAGAACAAGAGAAACGACTCCTACCCAGCCTTGCCCCTGAGCCCATTGGCCTTCCTCCCCCGGACCCCCCCACTGGTCTCCTGGGTCCTGTTTTCAGTCCTGGCATATAAAGACAAAAGCCTCCTTGGGCCATGACGTACAGGAGGGTGTGAATTTCTGAACTTTGTTATATTCCAACCACCTCTTCTTGCTTGAGCGCGTGCGTCTCTCTCTCTCTCTCTCTCTCTCTCTCTCTCTCTCATCTTTTGCACACTGCTAGGATAAAATCGCTGTTTCCACTCCTATCTTTTTGCTGGGACTTCTTATTCAGGAAGAGCTTCAAACTGAAACTTTGTAGGATTTCTTTTTTTTTTTTTTAAGATTTATTTTATTTTTATTGGAAAGGCAGATTTAGAGAGAGGAAGACCTTTCGTCTGCTGATTCATTCCCCAAATGACCACAATGACCAGAGCTAAGCTGACCCGAAGCCAGGAGCCAGGAGCTTCTTCCAGGTCTCCCACATGGGTGCAGGGCCCAAAGGCTTTGGGCCATCCTTGACTGCTTTCCCAGGCCACAAGCAGGGAGCTGGATGGGAAGCGGGGCTGCCTGGATACGAAGTGGTGCCCATATGGGATCCTGGCACATGCAAGGTAGGACTTTAGCCACTAGGCTACTGCGCTGGACCCCTCTTTCTTCCTCTTCTCCCTGTCCATCTTCTCCTCATCCTTCTCCTTATTTCTTCTTTGTTCTTGTTAAAGATTTATTTGTGTCTTTTAAAAGCTGAGTTATAGAGAGAGGGCGGCAGAGCTGCAGAGAGAGATCTTTCATCTTCTGGTTCGCTCCTCGGATGGCTACACCGGTGGGGGCTGAGCCAGCCTGAAGATAGGAGCCCACAGTTCCATCTGGGTCTCCCACACGGATGGCAGAGATCCAAGCACTTGGGTCATCACCTGCTACCTTCTGCCAGGTGCATTGACAGGAAGCTGGATCTGAAGTGGAATGACCAGGACCTGAGCTTGCAATTACAAGGGATGCTGGAGCTGCAGCCAGTGGCTTAACCCACTGCACCACCCTGGAGGCCTCTGCTCTAGGCCCACAGATGGCCACCTCCTCGTCTAGTCCTTCTGTGCTCTCCTGTCTGTGTACAGACATCCTGGGGGTCTCTGTGTATGTGTCCTCATCTCCTCTTACAGGGAGACTAGCTGGCTTAGGTTAGAGCCCATGCGAAGGCTCTCATTTTAATAGGAGCGTTCCTGGACCCAGCGCGATAGCCTAGCTAAATCCTTGCCTTGCATCTGTCAGGATCCCATATGGGCTCCAGTTGGTATCCCAGCTGCTCCACTTCCCATCCAGCACCCTACTTGTAGCCTGGGAAAGCAGTCGAGCATGGGCCAGACTTGCCCCTACATGGGAAACTCGGAGGAGGCTCCTGGCTCCTGACTTCGGATCAACTCAGCTTCAATCATTGTGGACACTTGGAGAGTGAACCTGTGGATGGAACATCTTCCTCTCTGTCTCTCCTCCTCTCTGTATATCTGCCTTTCCAATAAAAAATGAAAATAAAATAAATCTTAAAAAGACCCCATCTGCTAATACCGGAATCCCCTTATTTATGGGGGTTACATTCCATGAACCCCAGACTCTGTATAGAACCTCAGGAAGTCCCAGGCTTTGTATACGGCCAGTCTTGTTCTATTTATACACACTCACCATCAAGTTAGTAAAATGAGGCACCATGATGTATTAACCGAATAGCTAAGAATCAGGCAGGACAATTAGGAACAATGTTCTATGAAAACCTCACATCACTGCTCTTGCATGTTAGGGTCCTGTTATGAACACAAGCTCTGTACTACTGTCTTGTTGCCGTAATAACTACCCCAGCGTCCAACACCTGAATGGTACATTTGGGGCGGACACACCGCAGGGAGGGGTCACACTCGACATGCGGGGTGCCGCAACACGAGCTGGCATCACGCCACCCAGGACAGAGACACGTGGCTGAAAATCTAGAAGTTGCTGATTTCTGGAATGATCTGTGTAATGCTTTCTGTGTAATGCCACAATTTCGCCCACTGCAACCCTCCTCCCTCACCCTCTTCTCCGCAGGACCCCTCCGCTTTCAGGGCGTCCAGCACCCTTGGACTTTAGCGAGGAGACTGTCTGGGGGTCTTTGTTCTCTGTGCGTAATCCCAACTTGTAACCATGGACCAGAGAATGAGATGGGTCCTGCCCTCATTCAGGGTCGTGTCCGAAGCAGAGGGGCTGAGACAACTGTAGCTCCGTCTGCCTGGAGGGGGCTCTGCAGTTGAAGGGGAGCGAATCCCTCTTCTGTTTTTTCAGGGTGCACTGACTCAGTGCGTCCTCCAACTTCTACATCTAAGGTCAGCACAGGGCCAGCTGTGGGGTGCGATGCACAGAATGACCACTAGAGGGCAAAATAGCGCATCCCCTTCCCGGGAATGCTCAGCCACAGTTACTTTGTTTTTCCAACTTGGGCACCACCAAGTTAAGCATAGAGATACCGACAAGAAAAAGACATAATCAGAAAAAAAAAGAGCCTCACCTCACCGGAGATTACTGACTGACAGGAGCCTGGCAAGTAAGCATCGTGGTATTTCTTCCCCACCCATGTGGACTGAATACTTTTCCCCAGCTATAGTAGACCCTGTTCTGAGCATTTGCATGGGGGCAATTTGTGCTTTTCTGCCTTTCAAAGGGAACCAGCTGCTCTCATGTCCTCTCCTCGGGGTGCTCCTTCTTCCACTTGAAGCCCCAAAGGAGAGCTACAAGTGGGGGCTCAAGGGAGCAGGCACAGCCGAGGTTGGGGCTGTTATGGTTCCTAAGCCCTCAGCTTAGGGGAGGAAAGGGTTTGTGGAGCAGGCAGCCTGTCTCTGACAGACAGGCAGGAGGAGAACAGTCTCCCAGGCCAGGGGGTGAGAGCCGGAAGTCTACACACTCTTCCCTGGATGGGGAACCCCAAAAAAGTGGTGGAGCTTGGGCTGAGGCACAGGACATGGCTGCTGAGACACTTGAGCGGGTGTCGCGAGGGCAAGGCCACGATCAGATCAAACTAAAGCCAGGAACTCAACCTGGGTCCTCCATGTGAGTGGCAGGAATCCAACCACTGGGGCCGTCACCACTGCCTCCTTGGGTGTGCAGGGGCAGAAACCTGGAGTCCGGAATCAGAGCTGGGAATCCAACCCACACACTCTGATGAGGGACGCAGGCATGCCAGCAGGTGTTGTAGCCACTGGGGGGGAGGGGGCATCGTCCACCCAGGAAGTTTATTCTTGTGTGAGAGATCTTTGAAGTCCGTGCACATCCCCCCGCCGCACATCATCTACATTTCCATGAACTTCTTGAAGATGCTTGGTAGACAGATGTTTATTTTAAGGGATTGATTCTGAGGTTAGAGAAGCTGGCAGGCCCCAAGCCTGCGAGGCCAGGTCGGAACGGAGGGGAGGACATGTGGCCCACGCCCAGGGCCCATCTGCTGGTGGAAGTGTCCTTTCTCTGGTCAGATCAGACTCACCCCTGTCGTGCAGGGCCACCTCAGCCAGTATGAACGTTAGAAGAACGGAGCCAGCGTGGGGGCTCAGCAAGCTAGTCCTCTACCTGTCGGCACTGGCATCCCGTATGGACGCAGGGTTGTGTCCCGGCTGCTCCACTTCCCATCCAGCTCCCTGCTTGTGGCCTGGGACAGCAGTCGAGGACGGCCCAAAGCCTTGGGATTCTGTTAGGACACTCCTGGCTCCTGGCTTTGTACTGACTCAGCTCTTCTGTTGCATCCATTTGGCGAATGAACCAGTAGGTGGAAGATCTCTCTTCCTTTGTCTCTCCCTCTCTGTAACTCCACTTTCGAAGTAAAATAAAATCTTTAAAAAAAAAAAGTCAGAAAAAAATACCTGTATACAAATATGTTGGAATATCTGGGTACCTTGGCATAGCCAACACAATATATAAAATGAAGCCGTTCTCTTTTGGTGGACAATTGTTCATTTTTTAAAAAATGATTTTATTTCTTTTTATTGGAAAGCCAGATTTACAGACAGAAGGAAATCTTCTATCAGCTGGTTTACTCTCCAGATGGCCGCGATGGCCGGAGCTGAAAGCCAAGAGCTTCTTCCGGATCTTACGTGGGTGCAATGTCCCACGGCTTTGGGCTGTCCTCTGCTGCTTTCCCAGGCCACAAACAGGGAGCTGGAAGGGAAACGAAGCAGCCAGGATATGAACTGGCATCCATATGGGATCCTGGGTGTGCAAGGCAAGGATTTTAGCCACTGCTGGGTCTGGGTATTGGTTCATTTTTTTTTTTTTCATTTTAAAAACCCCACTTCAAAGTAGCCTTTTTAAAAAACAAGATTTATTGTTTTATTTTTATTGGAAAGCCAGATATATACATACAGAGGAGAGACAGAGAGGAAGATCTTCCATCTGATGATTCACTCCCCAAGCGGCTGCAACTGTGGAGTTAAGCCAATCCAAAGCCAGGAGCCAGGAACTTCCTCCAGGTCTCCCACGCGGGTGCAGGGTCCCAAGGCTTTGGGCCGTCCTCGACTGCTTTCCCAGACACAAGCAGGGAGCTGGATGGGAAGTGGGACTGCTGGGATTAAGAATCGGCGCTCATATAGGATCCTGATGCGTTCAAGGCGAGGACTTTAGCTGCTAGGCTACCGTGCCAGGCCCTGGTCTTAGCTGAGGTCAGGAGGAGAGGGAGAAAGCCCGCTCTCTTCTGGCCACTCCTGGGGGCACACGTCTGCCTACCATCACGGAGGCACCTGCAGCCCGCACATCCTCCTGACAGCTGCATCATTTCCTGCATTCCAGGCGTCTCTCTCTCCAGGCCTGTGGAGTCTGTGTCCTCCCCAGAACATTTTTTTTTCTTTTGCTGTTCTTTTTCCTTTCCTTTTTTTCTGTTTCTTTTTTGTTTCATTCTTTTTCATCGTCCTCCCCAGAACTTCAAGGAATACCGACTCAGCAGCCCGGCTCCGGCCCCTCCGACACTTCTCCCTGCTCCCCAGACCGGGAGGTGTTTTTCAAAAAGATTCGATGAGGGCAGGAATTTCTCTTCTCCTTCTGGAGCTTTCGCCCAAACATGTGGTCATCTTCATACCCTCAGGACTTAGGTATTTGGAAACCCAAAGCTTGGTTCTCTGCCTCACCACCCCCAAGACTGGACCTCTCTAGATGGGGTGAGGCCAGAGAAAAGAATCCTTAGGAGGAAAAAAAATCAGTTCATATTTCTAAGGCATTCATACACCGCCCCTCGTTTGGGACAGCCATTCAATCCCAGCAACTACTCATCACCTTCCGCCGGCCGCATTATTCTCTCCCTACTCCTAAATATCAGGCAGGGGGTGGGGAGGGAAGCCAGAGCCCTGAGCATGGAAAGCACTTGACCGTCGCTGGCTGAAGACAACACACAGGTGCCTGATTTCTGAGGAGAGGGATAGCCAAACTCGCCAAGATTTTCTAGAACGCAGCTTTCTCTTCTCTCTCCCCCATTTTCTGTCCTCCGTCAGGGAAAGAGAGCTGGTAGCAGCTCAGCTGGGAGACCCTGGCCGGTTGCCAGCGGCCTGGGTTCAATCTCTTGATAAGTCATCAACTTCTTTCTCGCCCAGAACATCTGGTTAGGGGCTGTGAGTTATGAGCTCATATTAAATATAAAAGTTTATAGCATCACATCTATAATGCCTCTGATGAGAAACATCAAGCGAGCAATTGACTGGAGGGGACTCCGTGTGAACAGCTGCTTGAACATCTGGATGGGATCCAGGGGCCCCGAACTAAATTCTCCCATGCATCCACCACTCTTTTCTTGGCATCAGTCCCTGGTTCGGCATCTCCTATCTGGATCCCAGCTTCTCCTCACCTTGGGTGTTTTATACAGGATCAGGGGAACGTGTGTCTTTAGCTAACGTTGCGCTACGGGCTGTGCCCACTTGGGGGCAGCGCACACTCACGTTTCCCGCTGGGAGCTGAGTGAGGTTGGCGAGGAAGAAGGGCCGCCCACCGCGCATCTGGGCTGCAGCTGAGCCCTCCAGCAGCCGGAGGAGGAGTCAGTTCCTCGCTGTCTGGGCTTTTCTTACTTCCCCAGGAGCTCGGCTGGAGGCGCTTCGCCTATACACGGCCCCCAAAGCCTTCTCCCCTGCCTTCCCGCAGCCCGTACCTGCAGGAATCCGACTCAAACATAATAATGGCCACTCCCTTTGCACTGTTTTATCAAACTTCCAAACAGCTGCCATCTCCCTCTGACAAGCCCAGATCCGGGATTTTAGGAAGGACAGAGGTTTCTTTAATGGGTCCCCCCCCCCCCCCCCGCCACACCTCTTCTTGTCTCTCCCAAACACTTTCTTTCCAAGCTATCATGTATACACTCAGGTTGGGAGGAGCTACTTGTAGCCTTGTTGAAAAGTCTGGAGGACTCATGGTTTAAAAAAAAATTCTTTAAAAAAATTTAATTAATTTTCACTTTCATGGAAAAACAGAGAGATCTTCTACACGTCAGGGCGGGAACAGACCAAAGCCAGGAGCTGAAACGCAGTCAGGGTCCCCAAGTATTTGAGCGGTTACCAGCAAGTCCAGGCTGACCCTCTAGCGGTCCACGTGGGTCACTGCGTCCTTTGCCTTTATATATTATTGTTAACTCCAACTTTCTGCCTTCTTGTACACCTTCACTTCGGCTTCTGATTTCCTAAATAAATATTGTTGCGAAAGGTTTAGAGCACCACCCCAATAGTTTCTCTCCTTTCTCTTCTGCAAATTAGCTTATTTGAAAGTCCAGAGTTAGGGAGTGTGGAGGGCGGGAGGAGGGAGGGAGAGGAGGAGAGAGGGTGATTGACAAAGGGAGGCTGCGGGGACCGGCTCAGGGCTGCTGTGCGCTTCGGCAAGCTGAAGGGCAGACGGGCAGTGGCCACAGAGCTGGAGTGGTCCTGCGGGTTGAAGGCCATTTGGGAGCCGGAGGATGCCCAGGCTCTTTCAAATGCAGACTGTGAGTCCATGGCGGCCTGGGTGTGGCCTGTAGGAGTCTGAGCAGAAGACTGGGTGTGTGTGGGTGGAACCATCTGTCAGCAGGGACCCAGGGACATTAAACACAAAGAATTAATACAGAAGCTCCTACTGAGAGCTGGGACTCCCTGGGTTCCCGTCCTGGATGGAGCTCAGCACACTCCAGTCTTGTGGCCTTTGGAAGCCAGGACTTGCATCCAGTCCCCTTCTGTCCCCTCTGCTCCCCTCTGCCCCGTTCTGCCCTGGGCTGGCTGTCGGGCCGCTGGCCTTGGACTGAGTTCATCGCTGGCTTCCCCGGTTCTGTGGCCTCAGGACTTGGGCTGAATCTTGCAGCAAGCATGGTCGTCCCTCTAGCCTGCAAGGGCCCCATTGTGGGGCTTCCCAGCGGCCCTAAGCACACAAGCCAATTCCCTCTATAGACCCTCTTTCCTTCCTTCTTTATTTCCCTCTCTCTCTTTTTTTAAAGATGTATTTATTTTTATTGCAACGTCAGATAAACAGAGAGGAGGAGAGACAGAGAGAAAGATCTTCGGTCCCATGACTCACTCCCCAAGTGACTGCAACAGCCGGAGTTGAGCCAATCTGAAGCCAGGAGCCAGGAACTTCCTCCAGGTCTCCCACGCGGGTACAGGGTCCCAAGGCTTTGGGCCGTCCTTGACTGCTTTCCCAGACCACAAGCAGGGAGCTGGAAGAGAAGTGGGGCTGCTTGGATTTGAACTGACGCCCATGTGGGATCCTGGCACGTTCAAGGCGAGGGCTTTAGCCACTAGGCTACCAGACTAGGCCCAGCATTATTTTTAAGACTCTTGTGTTGAGCTATGGTTTCTTTCTTACCTTGTTTTGTTATGTCTCTTTTACCTGGTTATTTGGTCTGGGATTGTTTCACAAAGAATAGTACACCTGTGTATACAACTAACATGGATACTTTTCTCTCACTTTGGCCAACAAGGAACAGATAAGATGGAAGTTAAGTGATCATTCCAGAAAATTGAGTGGGCACCTGCTCATCATTCAAAATCTAATTCAATATTATTTGTGTGAAGCTTTTGTTGCCTGTAAAGGGCAGGTATTGCATGATCTTTCTTTGTATAGTTTACGTGCTTTAGTAAAATACTGAGACAGAAACAAATCAGACGCACAAATCAGTATGTGCGTGTGACTTCAAAACAATGTATTCATTTGGAAAAAAGTGACAGAAAGGGAGACGAGAGAGAGAGAGAGAGAAAGAGAGAGAGAATCTTGTACCTGCTGGTTCACCTCCCAAATTGTTGCAATGTTTAGGGCTAGACCAGTTCAAAGCCAGGAGCTAGGAATCCCATCCAGGTCTCCCTAGGTACTTGGGACATCTTTCCCTGCCTTCTTAGGTGCGTGAATTAGAGAGTCAGGAATCCAACCAGTGCTCTATGTGGGATGTTCTGCAAGTGATATCTTAGCCTGATGCATAACAGTGCAATCCACTAAAGGATTTTTTTAAATAGTTAAGGAACATAACTTCAGGTTGTAGGAGAAGCTAGAAAACTGAGTAGCCAGGAAAGGAATTTGAAGATCAGAGAAATGTCAGTAGCCAGCTGTGCTGATGCAAGCGCATGGTGGACCAGTTGGAGGCCGCAGGGCAATCTGGGAGGCAGGTGTGTCTAGCTGCTTTTCAGAATTTTTCCAACTTTTTAACCACAACCCATTGCAAGAAATGCCTGTTTAAAATCAAGATGCGATGATAGGAAGACACAGACAGACACTTACGCGAACAATTGAGAACAAACCATCCACAGTATAGCACCAATGCTTGCTTTGTGCAATTGCGGTCTAATAAAAAAAAAATTAGAGGGGTGGCATTTGGTGCTGTGGTTAAGGTGCCTCTTGGGAGGCCCACATCCCACATGGGAGTGCCTGGGTTTGATTCCTGACTCTATTTACAAATCCAGCTTCCTTCTGATGCTTGCCCTGGGAGGTGGCAGTAGAAGATGGCTCAGATACTTGGGTTCCAGCCACCCACAAGGGAAACCCACATGGGAGATGCAAATGGGGTTCCCAGCTTTGGCTTTTTTAACAAGACTTACTTTAGGACCCGGCATGGTAGCCTAGCGGCTAAAGTTGCCTTGCCTGTGCTGGAATTCCTTATGGGCACCAGTTTTTGTTCTGGTGGTCCCACTTTCCATCCAGCTCCCTGCTTGTGACCTGGGAAAGCAGTGGAGGACGGTCCAAAGCCTTGGGACCCTGCACCCACAGGGGAGACCTGGAGAAGAGGCTCCTGGCTGTGGGTTGGCTCAGCTTCGGCCGTTGCAGCCACTTGGGGAGTGAACCAGCAAATGGAAGCTCTTTCTCTCTGTCTCTGTGTATATCTGAACTTCCGATAAAAAGAAATACATCTTTTTTTAAAAAAAGACTTTCTTTATTTTTATTTGAAAGGCTGAGTTACAGAGGGAGAGAGAAGGTCAAACACAGAGAGTCATTGCAGCAAAGAATTGCACCTGTGGGGAAGCCAGGGGAACCCATGGATTTGGATGTGGCTACGCAGAAGGGTGGGTAGCCTGGAGACTCCATTAAAAATGGGGCAATTCTGGGGGCTGAGCCTGTCAATTGCAGATAGTGTCAGAACTGAGTGACATCACTGTACAAATTCAATAGGACAAGAGAATTAACTCATAGTGACAATATAAAAACAACAAAAGCATATGCCAATACATCTATTCTATTCTATCTTTCCCATCTATTCTATTCTATTCTATTCTATTCTATTCTATTCTATTCTATTCTATTCTATTCTATTCCGTTCTATTGTATTCTATTCTATTCTGTTCTTTTCTATTTGTATTCTATTTTATTTGATTTGTTCTGATCTGATCCAATCTTGTCTTGCCCTAGTTCTTGTTCAGTCATATTCATTTAAAAAAATCAACGTCTGATTTGTGGCCGTTCCGCCTAGTGGTTAAGATGCCAATGTCCCTCATAAAAGTACCTGCATTTGCGTCGCAGCTCTGGTTTCCACCGGTGCAGAGCCTGGGTCCCTGTCACTAACATAGACTGGATTGGGTTTCCAGCTCTGGTTTCACCCCTTGTTCAGTCATGGCTGCTGCAAGCATTTGGAAAATGAAACCAGGGCCTGGCACGGTGGCCTGGTGGCTAAAGTCCTCGCCTTGAATGCGCCGGGATCCCATATGGGCGCGGGTTCTAATCCCGGCAGCTCCACTTCCCATCCAGCTCCCTGTTTGTGTCTGGGAAAGCAGTCGAGGACGGCCCAAAGCCTTGGGACCCTGCACCCGTGTGGGAGACTTGGAGGAAGTTCCTGGCTCCTGGCTTTGGATTGGCGCAGCACCAGCCGTTGTAGCTCACTTGGGGAGTGAATCATTGGATGCAAGATCTTCCTCTCTGTCTCTCCTCCTCTCTGTTTATCTGACTTTATAATAAAAATAAAATAAATCTTAAAAAAGAAAAGGAAAATGAAGCCAACAGACAAGTATCTCTTTTCTCTCTGCCTTTCAAAGCATTTTTAAAAGATTATTTGAAAGACATAATTAGAGATGGGAGAGAGAGGGAGGGAGGAAAAGGGAGAGAGGTTTCCCATCCACTGGTTTATTTCCCAAACACCTGCAGCAGCTGAGGTTAGGCCAGGTCAAAGCCAGGACTAGGAACTCAATCCAGGTCTCCCGTGTGGGGGAGCCTGAAGTCAACTAGTTGAGCCATTTCACAGATGCCTTCCCGGAGGCACACTCAGAGCTGGGACTGGGAGAGCAGAGACTCACAGCACCACTACACCAGATGCCCGCCCCCAAGCTCCACTTTTAGGACCCCAGCTAGGAACCTGCAGACTTGATTACAGGTACTGCTCCATTTGTAACAGGATTGTCAAACCCAGTGTGAGAATACTCAGGTTGGAAACGCATTTGATTCGAGTCCCCCACTGAAGCGGCTGGCTTAACCTAGCCTACCTTAGATGTGTTCTCAACACTTGATATTGAACCAGCGGCTAGGGAAGTTATCAACCACACAGCCTGTTTCACAGCCAAATGTTGACTCTCGTGTGATTTATTTTCCACTACCAAACGCAAAAGAGCAGAGTAGCTGGGAACCCCAAATTCCTTAAACCGTATCATCAGAAGCTGGGGATGGCCCATGCGGTGCGCTTGCTGTTCAAACTCTGGCAAAGCTCCTCTACTAATTTGTGCACCCCAGGAATCATTGTGGGTGGGTGGCATCAGACAGTAGGGGAAGACTGTTTTCTGGATGGAGAATTAATTTAAGGGCACTGCTTACTTGCAGGCCTGTCTCCCTCAAAGTGGGGTAACCTGATGCTAAACCCTTCCGAGGACCCCATCAGTGAGGTCGGCCCCAGCCCGCGGGTCTGAGAGCTGCCCTGTAACAACTGCCGTTCACGCATTGCACGACTCTTCCAGGGGGGCTTTGGGGAACCCCATCCCCCCAAATGGCTCCTCTAAACGCATCTCCAGGTGGCTAATGGCTCCAATTTCAAGTTATTTTTTAGGAGCTGCAGTCTGAGGAGGCAACCTTTTCTGAGCTCCTAAAATTCCAGGGTGGAATCTCTCCAAATTCCATCGGGCCTTTGGTCACAGGTGTCCACACGATGAACAGTGGCCCACAGAACAGCCTGACATTCCGCCACAGTTCTGAGGGGTGGCTAAGCTAATCCAACCTGCAACTCCCTAGTCCCAAAGATGGTTAGGGTCATCAGTGGGCTCCCCCCCAACTTCACTCCTAGAAGGCTTCCTCCACTGGGGATGAGCCTCCCGTCAGTCCCAACATCATAAAGAACTCAATGCAGGCTTCCCTGAAACACAGGGCTCATGCATGAAACACACCTTCTATTCATTCTCCCAGCAGGGTATTTGAAAACAGGGTTTCCTCCCACTCATATAGGCTTCCTCGGCCATCTGGTTTGCATTTGTGTGAACGCAGCCTGCCAAGCAAAGGGTTAACCATCATGGGAGCCGAGTTTGGTGTTCCAAGGTTGGGCTTTGCAGGAGTTCAGTGTCTCCCAGAACTGGAACTCCCCCAATAACAAACAATTCAGGGGGTCGAGCAGCACTTCCTGTTAGCCCTGCTCGGACACCAAGGCATTAGCAGCAGAAGGGGAGAGTGAAGGAGAGGAGGTGATTTTGTTTACGGCAAGGGCAGCCAGCGGCAGCGGCAACCACTGTGCTGCTGGGAGAAACATCTGTGGAGAATATGGCCTGCGTAATAACAACGAGCACTTGAATCAGGTAATGAAAATCACATTTCGGTAATTGTATAATACACAGGCCTAGGATTGTAACATCACTTGTCTCAATGTGATACAAATTGGACCCAGAAGTGTGGGCCCTTCAGCGAATGCCTACATGCCTATACGAGGATTATTCCTATGGATGTATCAAACTAGCCTTCTTTTCCTTCTGGGTGTGTACTGGGGGATGTGAAGTTCCCTAAATTAACCCCCTACCAGGTCCTTTTGGTCCTTCTGAAGGATTCTAATGTGGCATCTTGTCTCCAACAAAGAGGAACCCTTGCACATACAGGTGGGAGCACTTGCCATAATTATTTCCCGGAGAAAGGAATTCTTCGGAGGCCAAAGGTTGACGTGTTTTTCAGAGACGCCATCTTCTGACCAGACAGGTGGACCTGTCTGAGTTAAGCCGGCTTGAGTAAGTCTCACTGCTCAGGTGTTAAGGAGGCTGTAATGACTTTGGATGTCGCATGACTGTTGACTTGCTCATGCGCCCTGCAGCGCGGGACAGAGTGGGACACAGCAGGACACAGCGATGCTGTGTGCGGCCATGGAAATGCCCGCAGCCTTCTTTATGAGAGGGTCATATTGCGCTCGTGGATTCTCCACTGAGCCAGCTGAGGTGTGTCTATCCACAAACGTCAGAAATGGCATTGATATTTCCTCTCTTTTAGCTCCATCTTCGAAGCAGCCCTTGTGGGAGTTGAGGGTCAAAGGCAATCCTTATCTCCTTCCTGTTCTTCCACAGGCTCAGCAGCCTGCTCTGCACACACGCAGCTGGTGGTGGGAACAGCTGGGCAGCCTGCACGCCTGTCTGCGGATTCTTAGGTCGGTGTGATTGTGCCATGTTAGAATGGCACCCCCATCCCTGGGACTCAGTGTAGCAGAGCTGTTGGCACAGTGTAGGCATTCATGTAGCTGTTAGAATGCTGCTGGGGGTACTTGTATTCCCCCACCAGAATGTTTGAGTTCAAGTGCCCTGCTCTGCTCTCCACTCCAGTTTCCAGCTAATGTGCCTGCAAGGCAGTAGGTGGTGGCTCAGTACTTGGGACAGTACTTGCCCACATGGGACACCTGGATTGAGTTCCTGGCTCCTGACTGTGTCCTGGCCGTGTCTTGGCTGTTGCAGGTATTTGAGGGGAGTGAACCAGTGGATGGAAGCTCTCTCTCTCTCTCAAAATCTCTCTCTAAATCTCTCTCTTTCTCTGCTTTTCAAACGAGTTTGTTTAAAAAGCCTTTTGCATATAGCTATCAAATAATGACACCTGTACCCTTGAGCCCTGTGCCCCCAGATTTTAGTAAATGCCTTGTAGGAATGGAACTAGTCCTGGCCTGCAAATGCTGTTACGACTATTCAGATAGTCCTTGGCAGAAAAATAAAGGGTCCCCACTTCAGCGCAGCGTGCTTCTGATCTGGTTTTGAGGGTTTTTTTTTCTCTCCCCCTTCTTGGGATCCATAGCCAGGCTGCCCAAATGTGGTCCTCAGACCAACAGCTGAAGCCTCACCTGGGAGCGTACCCCAGTGCAGAAGCCCAGGCCTAACCCAGACCCCTGACTCAGCGTCTGCCTCCCACCAGTAGCTCAGCAACTCATCTCTTGTACAGCACTTGCTCAGCCCTGCCTACGTCATGGGGTGGGTTTGGGGGATAGCGGATGTTTATACTTGTATGCAAGGAGAGGGAAGGAGGAGAGAGAGCGACTTGTCCACATGCTCACGCTGGCAGAGAGAAGGACGGCCTGGAGGGAGAACTTGGGACCACACACAGGCCAGCCCAAGGCTGCAGATCCCATCTGGCTACTGAGTGTAGGAAGCATGGGTTGCTCTGACGGCCCTTTCTTTCTCCTGGGAACTGGCTGAAAAGTCGTCTGCGAAGCGCTGGGGAGCTTCTGGAGCGGGACATTGCATCCCCAGACAACAGCTCCTGTTCTGTGCGCACGGCAGGGACAGCGCGGTTCATCTGCCTGGGCTCCACCGCCTGTTAACTTGCACTGGCCGCAGTCTGACAGGTCAGGGACAGCTCCCCCGAGTGCAGTATCAGGACCTTCCCTCTAGGTGGTGCTAGCTCGGCTCCCCATGCAAACTCAACCTGTGCATCCTTCCGCAGGTGAGTCCCGAAGTCCTTCACGTGCCTCCCAGCCGGCTATTCTCGCCTGGGGTCTTTGCTTTGCAGGAACTTTCCGTTGTCAAGTGGGACCCTTCTTCCCTGTGACACTGGAGGTGATGGCAAATGTCCATGAATAAAGCAAAGAATTGTAACCGCATAAGATAGGTCCCTGGGGCGTCGGTGGGGACCAAAGAGGTGGGGTGACCAGAAACAACTGTGTGGCGAGGGGACTGCCAGCTATTGGTGAGTTCAGGAAGAGCCTTTTGCATTTTGCATCAAGATTTTCCTACTGAGGTCTGGCACGTTAGCTCAAATGGCTAATCCTGCAATTTCAATTGCTGGGATCCCATATGGGTGCTGGTTTGTGTCCTGGCTACTCTATTTCCCATCCAGCTCCCTGCTTGTGGCCTGGGAAACCAGTCGAGGATGACCAAGTGCCTTTGGACCCTGTACCCATGTGGGAGACCCAGAAGGAGCTCCTGACTTCAGATCAGCTGTGGCCTTTAAAGCCAACTGGAAGAGTGAACTAGTGGATGGGAGATCTTTCTGTCTGTTGCTCCTTCTCTCTGTAAATCTGCCTTTCTAATAAAAATAAATAAATCTTTTTTTTTTAAAGAAGAGTTTCCTACTTAGAGTGGAATGAGGGCCCAGCCATGTATGCTGTGGATTCTGATGGGTATTCATGTGTGGCGGCATTTTGCTTACATGCCACGCTGGCTGTTGATGTGGTACCCTGTGACAAATGTCCTTTCTTTAAGGTTTGCTAATTTATTTGAAAGGCAGGGGCTGGGGGAAGAAATACACAGAAAAAGTTCTTCCATGTATTGGTTCACTGCCCCCCAGTGGCTGCGTGGTCCAAATTGGGGCAATCCAAAGCCAGAAAGAAACCTGGAACTCCATTTGGGACTCCTACTTGGGTAGCAGGGCTCCAAGGACCTGGACCATCTTCTGATGCTCTCCCAGGAGCATTTGCAGGGCACTGGATGGGAAGTGGAGCAGCTGAGACTCAGATAAGGACCCACATGGGGTGTTAGCGTTACAGGTGGCAGCTTTACCCAGTGTGCCATGGGGCCAACCAGAGAGATGGTCGTTCTGGCCAGCAGACTACAAGTCTCTTAAAGGCAGGGTTCCTGCCATGCTCTTGTCTGAGTGAGGCCCTGTGTGAGGTGCTGCTGTGGAAACACTAGGGGATGCCAAGAAATGCATGCCAACATGGCATGAGCAGACAAAATTACTTTGTCACAAAGGCATTTTGAAATTTCTCTTTTTATTTATCTTTAATTGCTTTTCACCTACCTAAATAAAAGACTTCAAAACATATCTAGTGCCTTGCACAAGGAAGCTGCAACGCAAATCCAGAGGACCTGATAGCAGGGACGGGACCCTTCCCCAGCAGGCGGCATTGCTCAGGGATTGCCTAATGAACTGACTGCAAAGCACCCGGACCCTTCCCCGGGCCTTGTGATGAGGGTAGGGGCATGGACACAGCAGGTGGCATTGGGTGTTGCAGAGGGGTGCACGCACTTTGCAGAGAGTTCACCTTTCTTGTTTGAGCCCTGGGTTTGCAGGGAGGCAGGTGGCTACCCCGTCTTGGTTTCCAGTAGGAGATTCCTTTCTGCCCCGACTTCCTTTTCTAGAACACACACTGTGTGGGATGTCTCTCAGGAGATCCTGGAAAAAACTTCATGGTCCTGTTGCACCAGGAACTCTCTAGAGAGAAAGATCCTTGAGATCCCATCAGGAACACCATGTTGATTCACCTAGCCCTCAGGTCCATGGCAGTTCCTGGCCTGGATTTGCAGAATACCATGTGGACTTCTACAGTTCCCACCACCACCCCCTGTTCCCCTGCTTCTCCACCCACCCCCAAGCGAGCAACCTCTTCCTTCCCAACCCTCACACATCTCTCTTCAGGATCCCCGGGGTCCTCTCCAAAATGTTTTCATCTGTCACCAGGATTCACCCCCCCATTCCAAATAAATGAGGAAAGACCCCCTCTTTCCGCCATGATTTGCTGGTGCCCTGGGAAAGTTGGAGCTGCCACCAAATAGGAGGTAACACACACATGTGTACATGTACGTACATGTGTGTGTAATTGGTTCCCGGAGGAAGAAGGAGTGAGCCCCTTCCAAATAAAGTGCTCGTGATGAGCGCCCCAGGATTTGTTCTTTCACACCAGCCCATCTGGCCAGACCGTAAGTTCAGGGTTTTCTCCTGCTTTTAAATTATTATTATTTTTAAATTTTACTTCTTTTTATTATTATCATTTTATGATATAGTGCCATAGACCCTGGGAGTTCCCTTGTCCCCTCCCCAATTCTTTCCCCCCTCACTGAGTTTCCCTGTATCATTACTACAGTATAGTTCTTCATACACAGTCATATGTCCATCATTGCGGGCATGGACAATGACAGAGAGTCCAGCATCCTATTGTCAAGATATAGTAGACAGTTTCATTGGGAGTCCATCTTTGATCTGGAAGTAGAGATGCATACTGCATTGTATCCTCACATCTGGATATGATAGTCTCCGTTACACAGTTACTATAAGTGAAAAGTCACAAAACAAAATCAACAACAGGAAGAAATTAAAAAGAAATTAACACCATGAAGTTAAATAACGTGCTACTGAATGACTAATGTGTCATTGAAGAAATGTAAAAGAAAATCAAGAACCTTTTTAAAGAAAAAGGATGCTGCTGTATGATCTATGAGTCATGGAATAATTTAATCAGAAGAAAGTGTTTTGAAGAGATGAAAATAACACACACACAAAAATCAAAATCCATGACATATAGTTTCCGCTGATCTTTGTTGGTGAAATGTGTCTCCTGTAGGTGACATATATGCCCATTGACATGCTTGAGAGCTAAATGGGATGTGGGACAGACTGAACAAGTCTGTTATACATAATGGCAAGCATGGGAACCAGGGTAGGGGGCAGATTCAGTGGGGGTTATAGGGAGTTGCCCCAACTAGGCTGCAGTTCCCACTGGTTTGTGTGAGGATCAAGTATGAAGTGGGCAGGATTGGGCTGGACTTCAACAACCATTGGTTCGCATGGAAGACAGGGCTGGAAACAGAACTGACCCAGCAATTGCAATGACCAGCATGTGCATAAGCTCATTGGGGCAACAGACGGTGCCGGACCCTGTACTGGCAAACTCACACAAGAATCAGGTTTGGAATCATCTCAGATGAAGTTTCTTTGGAGATCCCTCCAACTGAACCGCTGATCTCAGAACCCCAACCATGAAGAGACTATGTCAGCCAGTGGATTCTGAATAGGTTTCATCGTGATTGGAATGGAGAGACTGGCAGCAATTCAGATCTGTTGAACTATCAAAACTGCTTGAGCAGGACCCTCGGAGTATGCCTCACATCGGGGACCTGGGATGGGTGGGAGGCTGGGGGGGTGGCTTTTCGCTTTGCTTCTCCCCTGACCCCAGATACAGGGGAAAATGATGATATTAATGTGGAAACAATGGTCTTACCCACTTTCCTGTAGCCCTTGACCCTTTGTACCCTAATCAACAATGATTATTAAAGAATAAATAAATTTTTTTTTAAAAAAAGAAGCTTATGGTAGGGGCTGGAACCAGCATAGCCGTGCCAAGCTCTGTCTTAGCCCTCTGTGGCACAACAACCATCTGTCAGAATATTCTGTTGGTAAGTCTTTTTTTAAGAGGTTAAAAAAAAAGTTAACTTATTTTTATTTGAAAGGCAGAATTACAGCAAGAGAGAAGGAGACAGATTCCAACTGTTGGTTCACTTCCCAAACGGCTGCAACGACCAAGCTGGACCGATCTGAAGCCAGGAGCCAGGAGCTTCTTACGGGTCTCCCAAGTGGGTGCAGTGGCCCAAGGACCTGAGCACCTTCCACCTGCTGGTTCACTCCCCAGATGGCCATGATGGCCACAGCTGAGCTGATCTGAAGCCAGGAGCTTCTTTTGGATCTCTCCCATGGGTTCAGGGGGCCAATGACTTGGGCCATTCTCTGCTGCTTTCCCAGGCCTTAAGCAAGAAGCATGGTGGGAAATAGAGCAGCTGGGACTTGACCTGGTACCCATACAGGATGCTAGCAACACAGGCAGAAGCTTAGCATACCACACCATGGCATCAATCTCTTTGTTAAGTCTTCGTGTTCAGATATTTTGGGCTGATTATGTTCTGAGGTCATAGAACAAGGAAGAGGAGGCCCTTGGAAGAGGAGACCCTAACAGGTCCTCTGCCCCTTCCACCAGAGGCCCTAGGAGAAGAAATCAGCACCTGCTCGTGCCTTCCCAGTTTCCATAACGAATGAATAACTAATATTTGCTGCATGTAAGTTATTGTTCTGTGGGGTTTAGTTATGGCAGTGTGCATGAAAGAAAACATAGGACAATTCATTAGACAAAAATTAAGAACTTTACAGCAAAGTTGAGACCTTGTATGACAACTAAAAAAAGAGATTTATTTGTTTTTATCGGAAAGTCAGACATACAGACAGAATGAGAGGCAACAGATGGAACATCTTCCGCTCTGCCCCGTGTGGCTGCAATAGTCAAAGCTGAGATCATCTGAAGCCAGGAACCAGGGACTTCCTCTGGGTCTCCCACACGGGTGCAGGGTCCTAAGGCATTAGACCATCCTCAACTGCTTTCCCAGGCCGCAGGCAGGGAGCTGGATGGGAAGCAAAGCAGCTGGGACGTCCAGGCACATGCAAGGCATGGGCTTCAGCCACTAGGCTACCACGCCAGGCCCTGTATGATAATTTTAATAATCACAACCCCTAAAAAAGTATTATTACTTAAGCAAAATTTGGAATTCATCTCAGCCAACTAACTTTACAAGCATGAAGACACCTCCTTTATCTTGTTTGAAGGCCAGAAGAGTCTTCCAGAACGTCTGCTGTACTACGTTAATGGGAGTTGTTAATGTTTTCCAAACGTTCTCAAAGAAAGGTTGATGTACATTGGTGCTCATCTATATTTTAAGAAGGGATTTGGCTGTGGAGTGATGTGGAGAATACAATTAAATATGTTTCATTAAGACTGCAGCCTCATCTTTTAATTAACTGCTTGTTCCTGTCTTTGGTGAAATATTAATTATTTTTTAATCATCGCCGGGATGCACTTTAAGGAGAAGCAGCTGGAATCATCCAACCTCAGTTTCATTATACAGATAGGTGTTATAATAATTAACTTAATTAGCTTGTCACCGCCTGCATAAAATATGACTGTATTTGGAGAACAGATATTGCTTTGCTGATCCAAGGTTAATTAAAAATAGAGTGTGGAAGAGGTCAGGTTAAATGGAGTTGGCGGCACCGTGATGGCTGGCCAGTCTGATGAAGGACGCTTGCGCAGTGGGCAGAACTGGAATTCAGCCAGGGCAGAGTTCCAAAGCCGGCCTCAGGTGGCTGAATCTGAAAGAGCTGGCATATGGACCCCTTCTCTGTTACTATAACAAAATCCCTGAGGTTAGGCCCTCACGTGAGGAACCTTCAGCTAATCCGTGGATGGTGCATGGCAGGAGGAACGTTTGTGTTCTGCACGGGACATGTGAAGAAGCTACAGGTGGATTTCAACATTTGTTGCAGCACAGTAAGCGTATGCTTTTGTTGCATTTGTCATCAAGTTTCTCAGGTACTCTCCTGTAAAGAGAAGTGACTGGGCTCACATCTGGCCTGCATCACCACGGGGCAGACATCATCCCAGCGGGAATGAGGCCGAGGTGGAGAGCTCACACGGTGAGAAGCAGTTTTTGTTTTCATGTTTATTTGACAGGCAGGGGGACAGAATCAGAGAGAGAGAGAAGGATAGAGAGAGAGCAAGTGAGAGAGAAAGCTTCCGTTGGTTGGTTCACTCCCCAAATGCTTGCTATTGCACGGCCTGGAGCAGGCTGAAGCTAGAAGCCCAGAACACAGGTTGGATCTCCCACAAAGGTCAAGACCCAAGGACTTGAGCCGTGACCTGCTACCCCCCCACCCCCCAGCATGCGCATTAGCAGGAAGCAGAAGTGAGAAGCAGAGCCAGAACTCAAACTCAAGCATTCGGACATGGGATGCAGGCTTCTCAAGCTCTATTACCTGCTGCTGCCCAACACCCACCCCAGAAGTGCTTTGTTTTAGTGGAGGATGATTCTTCTTCATCCTTGAGATCTGGCTGTTCCTGAATGCAAGGTGATAAAACCAAGAAGCAATGTTCTGGGGGCAGTTGGTAGCTACTGAATGCTTTATGTGAGCCTGGGAGGGAGTGAAGATACATATTGAGTAACTCACAACAATCCTATGAACATTTGTCTAATTTATGTAGTCATTCATTACATGTTGATGAAATGAAGAATGAAAAGGAAAAACAGAGAGAGAGAGAGAGATCTTCCATCTGTTGCCATTTTCTTTAAGTACCCCCAAAAGACATCTGGTTCTCCCACCTCTGGCAAGCTCACCAACCACGTGGACCGTTACTGGCTGCCTCGCACGATACATCAGCAGGATGCTGGATGGGAAGTGAAGGAAGTAGACCTCAGCCAGCCTTCTGATATGAGATGCGGGCATCCCAAGCAGTGGCTTCATTCACAGTGCCGCGATGTCCACCTGTCCCTAATTTGCAGCTGAGGAAAGTGAATCCCATGGAGAATTAAAAATTCACCCCAAATTACAGCACGAGTTAGTGGCAGAGATAGGACATTAACACAAGGATTTTTTTAGCTAGCTCCTAATCCCTGTTCCTCATAAAGTGCCTTTGAATAGCATATTGTACCATGTATAATAATGCTATACCGTGTTGTAATGATAAGAATAATAATGAAGACAAATCACGTTATTGCCGGGGAAAGGAGGCCTTTTAATACCTAGGCTCACTCCTCCAGGAGTAGGATTGTCACAATCAGAAATTAGATGCTAAACGGAACCGGAATGCTTAGCCCTAATAAAAATGCAGAGGAGCCAGCCTTGCCAACATGTGTTTAATGTCTGTAACAGTTTCTGTTTTGTAATTACACCGTCGCCTATTGATGGCTGCTTTGGTTGCATAATCAGTCAAGCCTACCAGCAACTCCTTTGGGAGAGTAAATGTGTCTTGTAGGGAAATTCACAGCTTTGGACACCAGGAGATAAGGGCACAGCACACTCCGGCACTTGGACACGGCTCATTGAGCAAGAGTCACGTTGTGTGGGAGGCAGTGGAAATCTCAAGCTGAGGTGGCTCCCCGAGCGTGCATGCCTGTGTTGGCATCAGCTCTGACATGCTGACCGTGCGCTTTGGTGACAGGAAGGACACTTTATCCCCACCTGATGCTAGCCTCATTATGGACTGAGCTGGGCTACAACTGACCTGGAAGGTCCATGTTTCTGCAAAAATGATTTCCGAAATCATCTGCTCTGGATCCTCACGGACTCCTGGGTTTGATTTCACATGATGGTTTGCTGACTCTCTCCGTTGGAATGAGTGGAAATTTATTTTAAACTGAACTATTTGCTCGATGCTGCTATTATATTACCAAAGGCTGTTATTAATTTGTCTGAGAGTGATGTGTGGTTTGGGCTGGAGCGTGCTGATGTGGTTTCTCATATAGGATGCTAAATGCAGGACAGAAGCTTGGAGAGGAGGAAAAGGAGAAGGAAAAAGGAGAAAATGCCAGCTAATATTATTGCAACCATAAACAATGTGTCACTGGCTGCTACTATTTGGACAAAGACTATCCCCCCCATGCCTTTTTTCTTCAGATTATGTGATCCAAAAGATGGAATACTTTAGAAAGATGGAATATATAGAAATTTGGAAATCCACTATGGGATTGAAAATCCAGAAGGAAAAAATATAATGTCCATTAATTTAAAATCGTTTTCTCTTAACCCTGAGGAATACATCCCAATGCCCCAAGTGGATGTCCTGAATCATAACAATACAGAACCTTATATATAGTGATTGTTTCTATACATCCTTACCAATAGTGAAATTTGCTTTATAACAGACTCATTCGAAAATCAGCAAAAATTAGAACCATTAGAACAATACACTGTAGTAAACATCACACGTGTTGCCACGCTCTGTCTCCTCCACCTTCTTGTTGCCCACAGGTACCATGACAGAATGACTGAGGAAAGGCTGCTATGGAGGGGCATTACCCTTCCCTGTAGGAACAGTCTTGACTTGTAAAAGAAGCACTGTCTAGGGGCAAAGGCAGCAGAGCCCTAAGGATCAGCTCCACTGAGGGTTCCAGCCTTGAGCTCATGGTGGGGGAGCGGACCTGTTAGAAACCATCACCTGTATCTCCAGAGTAGTTTCAAAGTAAGTACTGATCAAATGAATGGGTTGACCAAATGTGCTACATCCATCTAATGGAAGGCTACCCACCAAAAAGAAGGAACAAATTGTTGGCACATGGGACAAGGTGAACACATTTGCAAAGGCCTTTTGTTGTGTAAAGGAAACCAGTTCCCAAAGTGAACATACGATAGCATGAACACGACAACCCAAAGAAAAAAAGGCAAAACTGTGTGACCAAGAATGGATCAACAGCTTCCAATAGTTTGAGTTGGGGTAAGGGTATGGCTGAATTTGTGTTTTATTCTGGTTGTGTAGTTGTTTACAAGAGTGTTTATACACATGTGCAAGTCCCTAGAATTGCATACACATGAAAAGGGTGACAAGTACTACCTGCTAGTTTGAGAAACAAATATCGTGGGGTATCATTTCTGCACTCCCAATTTCGGTTCTGGCTTAAAACCGTAACCCAAAGACCTACCATGTGTCTGTGATGTTGATATGTTTGGGTCTGAGAGTTGTCCTGGGTCCACTATGAAAGAATAGGTTGCTGCTGCATGGAAGGACCCGTGGCAACGTAGCTTCAGGATCGGTACACTGGTGAATTCCAGCAGGGAGGCGGGGCTAGCTCAGGAAGTCACTTCCTAAGGAAGGAAGACTTTTGCTTGCTTTTCTATTTTCACCCAAGGAAGAAGGACCATGCAAAGGAACCGTGTAGGTTTGTGCTTTTCTTGAGAATTTCAGTTACTTCAGGAATGGATGCCAACTAAAATACATCCCATAGCAGAGACCCAGGAAAATTCAGACACAATACTTTAAGCAGAGCTAGCGTGGTGATGAAATCAAGGTGAAACCCTGGACTTGCCCGGCTAGAGCTGATGAGTGTCTGGTATGTCCTGGAGCTGTGAACCAGCCAATCTCCTGCTGCTGCTTCTTTCTGGCCTCACTCCTAATGGGTTTAATTTAGTTATTTCTTTTTACCTTGATTCTTCATATCCTCTATCCATCCCATAACTTTCGTTGATGACAGAATCTCCTTCTTTAAACTCCAGCTCCCCACTGCGACTGTACCCCAGGACAGGGTAAGGCAGAGACAGATGAAAACACAAGAAGTGTGGCATAACAGTCCTACGTGTCAGCAGGGGAGTTGCTGACATGGCTCCCTGAGCATATTTCGCTTGTAGGGATTTCCCACTGTCACAGAGAAGAAAGTTCTTCAATCCCTTGAACTACCCATGGTGGGAGGAACACTTCTCAGAAACTAGAATAATTTCTCATCCCTGTGGCATGCTTGGGGCTGGCTCCCAGGAGTGAGAACTGGGCTGGGAGTCTTTGTGGGGAGCACGTCTCCCCACACTGGGGCACACGATGTGATGAAAAGTTCTGCTGGCATATGAGAGAAGGTGCGCTGGCGGGAAGCACGTGTGGCTGATTCCTTAACTCACAGCACGGCTTCTATTAAATCCAGGCCTCCTGGCCAATCACTCACATGGCGTTTTCTTCCTCTCTGCCCATCAGTTAAGAAAACGGTTGGGAAAACAACATTGACCGAAGCCCAGGCCTGTGACTCTGGACAAGCAGTCCTTGGTGTATCCAGACTTGGGCAGCGCCATCTGGAATGGTCCTTGGGAATTTATGACTCAGCGTGGGTGGTCAGGCAGACCTGCCAGGGGCTTATGGGAGAGGCCCCGGGGTTTCACCACTCTCCACACACACAGAAAAGTCTTTTTCAAAGAAGTTTGTAGCACGTTGTCCTTCCATTGAAAAAGATTAACCTCCTTATGGTTCAACAAAATCTAAAATTTAAACAATTCTAGTCCCACTCCTTAGGGATCACCATTATTCACATTTTGATGTGTAAAAACTTTCTGATCTTGTTATTATATGTATTATAGATATGGAGTTAAAATAGCTCATACTCTACAAATGTACAGTTTCACAGGGTAGCCAAGAATCATATGTAAGCTGTTCAAGATAGAATTAATAGAAATAAAAATTCACTTTCTCATTACACTGCCCACATTTAAAAAAATTATTTTTATTTTCTTGACAGGCAGAGTAACAGAGAGAGGGAGGGACAAGAAGAGTGTCTATCTGTTGGTTCACTCCCAAATGGCCACACAGCTGGGGCCGGGCAAGACAGAAGCCGAAAATGAGGAGTTTTCTCCCGGTGCCCAAGCACTGAGGCCATCTTCCAGTGGTTTCCCATGCACACGAACAATGATCTGGCTAAGACAGTGGAGCAGCTAGGATTCGGGCCAGTGTCCAGCCCGTTTGGGGATGCCAGCATTGTAAGAGCAGTTTAACCCGCTATTCCATTACACCAGCCCCCTCACTAGCCACATTTCAAATGTTAGAAAGATTTAGAACAATTCACACAAGCAGAGAGCAGAGCAGAGCCACTGTTGATTCAGTCTTACAGTCTTCTAAATTTTTGGTACCTAAGACAGATACAGAGAACTATCATCTACTGCTTGACTTTTCAGATGCTTGTACCAGCCAGGGTTGGACCAGACCAAAGCAGGCACTCAGGCCGTGTCCTCTGTACCCAGTACTCACTCAGCCATTGTCTGCTGCCTTCCAGAGTATGCATCAGCAGGAGGCAGGCCAAGCTGCAAACCTGGGCATTCACATCCGGGATGTGGAACGAGCAGTGTGTGTTAACTGCTACACTAACTGCTCACCTTCATTTTTCTTTTTGACTTGGAGCACCTTGCTCTGCTGTGACACGTGATCACCAAATACCCTTTCTCCTGACTGCATAGTGATCTATTGTGAACGCCTGCAATGCTTTCTAAAAAATACTAATGTATGCATTTATTTGAAAGGCAGAGTTACAAAGAGAAGCAGAGACAGATTTTCCAGCTGCTGGTTCATGCCCTAAATGGTTGCAAATGTTGGAGCGGGGCTGATCTGAAGCTAGGAGCCAGGAATGTTTTTCTGGGTCTCCCACATGGGTGCAGTAGCTCTAGGAATTGAGCCATCCTTTTGCTGCGTTCCCAGGGCATAAGCAAGGAGCTGGATCACAAGTTGAGCAGCTGGGACATGAATCAGTGTCCCTGTGGAAGGAAGGCAGGGCAGGTGGAAGCTTACTCCACTACACCACAGTTCTGGTTCCTGTAATCACTTTTGAAAACCAGTTCACTGAAGTTGAAAGTTCAATGATTCATCAAGCTATTTAAAAAAACCTACACACCTCTAAGTTTGCTTTCTTATCACTACTTCCTGGCCACACAGTACCATTTCTAAGTACTTTTTTGCATCTAGTAAAAAATTGCTTTCCAGAAAGACTGCATAGATTTGTAGACTACTTCCAAGTGTCTTTTAGCTCCAATTTAGCCAACAATTTCTAAAGTGCTAGTTGATTTGATCATTGAAGTAGTGTTATCTCAAAGATGTTTCACTTTGCAAGTCTTGGATTTCTAGCAAGAACTTTTGACAGATTTACTTACTTATTTTAAAGACAGAGTGAGAGAAAGAAAGAGAGAAATAACTTCCATTTAGTGGTTCACTCCACAAATGCCTGCAACAGTCAGGGGGAGAGCACGAGCCGGGAGCTCCATCTTGTCTCCCCTGAGGGTGACGGGGACCAAGGACTTGGGCCATCCTCGGCTGTCTTCCTAGGCACATTCACAAAACACTGGATCAAGAGTGGAGCTGCCAGGACTTCACCTGCACTCCTCGATGGAATGTGTGCACTGGGATTTATAACGATCTGTGTGTCTTTGGTGACTTGCTTTTGCTGAGCTGCTGTCTGAGATGTTTATCCGTTTTCTAACTCACTCAGACAGGATCATTGCATGTGGACAAAGCAAGCCTTTACCACATCTTAGAGGCCTTTTCTGACTTACCGCTTGCTGTTCAATTCTTCGTAAACTTACAAATTCTTTAGAATTGTATTTAGTCAAATCCCTCAGTTTTTTCCTTTTTAGATTTTTGCCTTTGATAAGACATTTTCATTCTACCCAGTTACAAATTATACATAAATATTTACTGTGTTACGGTTTGCTTTTTTTAACACCTAAAACTTTAGTGCATCTGGGATCTATTTAGTGTGGTATGAGTTTGGTATTTGAATACTTTCTCAATGGTTAGCTGGTTTTTCCCAACCCATTGGTTGACTTGTTTATTCTCTCTCTCTCTTTTTTTTAACTGATTTAAAATTTTAAATTTCACCATTACCTAATACTTGTCTCTCTCACATACACACAGGTTCATTTTTTATGTTTCCTGTTGTATTTTATATTTTCTCTCTATTTTTTCTGTGGGAAACATCTTCCTTTGATTTTTGTGCTGCATATTACATGCTAGCATTTGTGTAGTAAGTCCTCCATTTCTAAAATACTTTTGGCTTTTTGAGTGTGCATATTCTCCCACACGAGCACTAAAATCATTTCTGGAGAGTTCAGAAAATGATTACATCAGAAGTTTGATCAGTATGGTTAAATAGAAACCTGAAAGTATACGATCTATTTTTTTCAGAAATTTTATCAACTATTTTATGATCAGTATGATATCTTTCCATTCAGAAATCTGATGTACTTTTTTCTTGTATTTTCTTGCTTATATGATGTACTTCATTCTTTTGTATCTCATAACAAATCATTTTTTCTTCATTAAGGACCAGAATATTATTTATGAATTTCACTCCCACTTGGCTAAAAACTTGGGTAAGTTTCATGTGTAACACATACCTGGCTCTGGTTTCTGGGAGAAGGAAATTGGGCTGGAAGCCTAAAGAGCAAACAAAAACCACTGAATGGAGGCGCATAATGTATTCTAAAACTTATTTTTCTGTTACTGTAAATAGGACCTTTGGTGCCAATATATTTTTTGAGAATATTTTTGGAACTGTATAGACAAGGTATGAATTTGTAGTGTTTTACAATGAACTATAGCGGTTCATATTTATATGTCAGCTGTCATGATTTTTAGGTGGGATAGCTTTGGCTCTGCGGTGAGATAATCATATGATATGCATGAAATGCTTGCTCGCCTTTAGAATTCTGATTCTTTCTCTTATACATCAACATAGTATAGGGCTAAAAGGTAAAGATATTTGAAAGAGACAGGCCTGGGGCAAATTCCTATTCACTCTCTACTAGGCTACCTTGAGCCCTCTGCAATTTGCCCACTCGCTGAGGCTCAGTGTCCTCAAAGAGGAATAATGATACTCACTTTACAGAGATCTTATGAGGATTGAATGAAAAATTGCCTGTAATTCACATAGCTGAATGCCTGGCACATAGAGTGGCCATTATTGCTTGTCTGATTGCATTGGCTGGGACTTTGGGAAATTGTGGACATCTCGGCTTTAATGGTAATAGATTCATTTCTAAATGGAAGTACCAGGCACAGTGGATGATGATGATGATGATGATGATGACTAACATTTATTAAACATTTGTGCTCCATTCAGTGCACAGATCATAAAAACAATTGCAGAAAATTACCCCATCTTGCAAACTTGTCCTAATCGTATTGCTTTTATTCATTCATCCCGTCATTCAATCAATTTGCTCAACAATCATTTGTTGAGCATTAGTGGAAGATCTCACTTCACATGCCTCGATTCTTGCTCTGGTTTTGGGGATATGTTGATCCTTATGTGAGAGACAGGCAACACACACACACACACACACACACACACACACACACACACACAGTAGAGGATCAATGCATTGGCGAAGCCACATAGAAACCCTGTAAAGAATCACCTACATATACATGTCATTGTGTTACCCATTGATGGTGATCCTCACCACTAGCCCTAGACGATCTTGGCCTTATAAGCAAACAGTGAGTTTCAAGGTTTGTAGTGGGGTGAGATCTGATGAAAGATCATTCGTTCCTTCAACCATCACTTATCGGGACTTGTAATGAAAAGATGAGTAATGCATTGATCTTGCCCTTGAGTAGTAGTTCACGGATGACAAAAGTACGAGTGTAATGAGCTTCCAACTAGGATGAACCCATGCAAGTTATAAGATCACAGCAAAAGAAGTGATTGCTCAGGGAGATGGGATTGAGGGCTTGCTGTAGGGGGGATGGCACAGGGTGGCAGAGACGGAGGGAAGACGGGTCTGGCCTTACTCTGGTCTGTTGTTGGAAGTCAGTTGTGAGGGACTGGCAGGGGCATCCTAGATAGGCAAGCTGATGGTGGGGATGGCTCATGAGTCAGGGTAAGCTGGAGGAGATGGCTTCATCTGCCAGCAGCATATGGCCTGTTTTTGGATAATGAAGTTGAATTCAGAATACCAATACAGAATACAAATCAGAACCTGTTTTGATGAGGCCAGCAGAGCAGTGAAGCCACCATGCCTTGTTAATATTCATTGTTGTGATATTTGCCTCAGCCAAAGTCAAGTCAGGTCAAGATAGTGTTTCCCAGAAGAAGATTGGAGATCAAATGGGAACGCCAAAGAATCAATTGCCTTTGCACAAAAGTGAAAGAATCAATTTCCTTGTAATTAGCAGTTTCTCAACTTTGCTTCCCTTCCTTGTCCTCTCTGCCCACATCCTCACTTCTTCAATACAGCTCTTGCAATTTACTGATGAGGAATATTAGCAAAGAGTGTATAAGATCATTAACTCTCCCTAGAATCACATACAAATACACATGGAAAGCATTGCTCCATTGGCTTCTGTTCCGTGCTCATGAACCCAGAATGTGGGGATCGATTTTTTTTTTTTCCTCTACAGTCAGCATCTCCTTTCTGTGTATACCCTGCCTCCTTCCAGGTATTTGGGTTTGGCAAGCTCTTATTGGGTGGAATCCACAGACACAAGGAAGTGATTTTATGGGCTTTCTTCTGGGCTCTTGTACAATTTTTTAAAATTCCTTTTGATCCTCTCTAACATCCCAGCAGCCAACTCTGGTTAACATCACCAAGAAACTGGCCACACCCAGCGCCATCCTAGGAGCTGGACTTCTCTCCTGCCAAGCTGCAGGCAATTCTGTCTCCACCTCTGGGGCTAGAGGCCTCTTGAGAAGATTCAAGCAAAGGGAAAAGTGGAAAGCTGGCTATTTAGCACATGAACTTGATTCATGTTTATGTCTGGGCAGGGCATTTTGGTACTAAATAAATACTCAATCAGTCTCTTTAAAAATTCCATGGCCATCTTTTCTTCTTCTAGATGGATGGGTTTAATCCTTGTTTTCTATACAAAAATTCCTGATTGAGCTTGCTTTCTGATCATTTGAAACCTAAGCCTGTGCTGTTGCAATCCCCAGAAGTGTTTGGGTTGGACACGTAGGGTACTGAGAACTGGTAGAACCAGAGAATAATCCCTGTAAGGTCTTTAACCTTTGAGCCTATCCCTCTATCCTTGATGAAGTCTTCTAAGTAGACTCTTGATGTCCTGTGGGCACTTCTGGATGTGATGGGCATTTAGTTTCACCTTTTATAAGTCCACATCTCATATAGGAATACTTGGGTCCAATAATTAGCTCCAGCCCTTGACTCTAGTTCCTGTCAATGCAGACCCTGGGAGGCAGTGGTGATGGCTTGGGTTCCTGCTACCTATGTGGGAAACCTGGATGAAATTCCCAGATCCCAGTTTCCCCCATGATCTAGGGGACTGTAATGGGCATCTGGGAAATAAACCAATGCACAGATGACCCCTCTCTCTGTATGTGATAACACATCTCGGTAGCCCATGAGAGATTGTGAAGCCCATACAGGGGAATGGGGTGATTAAAGGAGATAACAGAAAGTGAATGAGGTAGTATTCCTGTATACATCCTTCAGCTGGAGCCCACAATTTTCCTGAGGCTTGTAAAGTTGTAGATGTGACTTGTCACTCAACATTTTATGGTTTGAAAGCCTAGTCCCCAGTATCTGTACTGAGAGGTGGAGGGTCTTTGAAAAGAGGTGAACACTAGCAGAAGATGATGAAATCATGGGCCATACTTGGAGGGGGGTTATGCATTTATCACAGAACCAGATTCGTTTTCAAGAGTGGAGAAGAAGGTTATGGCAACGGGCCTGGCTTGATAGTCTAGTGGCTAAAGTCCTCGTCTTGCATGTGCTGGGATCCCATATCAGCACTGGTTTGTGTCTTAACTGCTCCACTTCCCATCCAGCTCCCTGCCTGTGGCCTGGGAAAGCAGTCGAGGATGGCCCAAAGGCTTGGGACCCTGCACCCACATGGGAGGCCCGAAAGAAGCTCCTGGCTCCTGGCTTCAGATCAGCTCAACTCTGGCTGTTGCAGCCACTTCCTGAGTGAACCAGTGGATGGAAAATTTTTCTCTCTGTCTCTCCTTCTCTCTGCAAATAAGATAAAATAAAATAAAATAAGTAAGTAATTAAGTAAATAATTAACAAAAGGCTGTGGCACATGCTTGGCCCTTTCTGTGCATGGCCGATGTCTTTCTTGTATCCCTGTGGCACTGTGTTAGGCCCTCACCAGACACCAGTGCCATATAGTTTGGTCCTTCTGAACCAAAACAGCGTTAATGTCTTATAAAAAATCCTAATACAGCTATTGTGTTATTATAACACAATACAGAACAAGACAAGGTATAAGGTCTCATGCACACTCCTAAGTAGCATAGTGGTGGGGACAGAATTCAAATCTTTTTTAGCTCCTCCTCTCATGTTGAAGTTCCCTAGCCTATTCTTTGTAATAATGTCTGCTTTTCGGAACACCAAGCTTTGAGTGCGATAGAATAGTGGTCACGGGGGTCCCTGCAGGATAAATGTGTTCATCCTATCAGGCTACCAGACTCAGGATAAAGCCACGGTTGCAAACATGTGTTTCTGCTGAGGTTAGCACATCAAAAAGACCACCAGAGCTAAAAATAAAGGGAACATGAAATACACACAGGCCACAAGATCAAGAACTAGCTCTTCGGATGGGTAACCGCATCTGCTGAAAATAATGCATGCTGTGCCGAAGACTAAAATTGTAGAACCAGAATGGGCTACAAGGAATCGCGTCATCTAATCTCCCACTTGAATATGGAGAACACTGACCAGAGACATCAACTGATTTGTCCAAGTCCACTCAATGAATTAATTATCTGTAAGCTGGGTTTCTTGTGCTGGATCCAGAACTCCTATCCTGGCACATCGGTCTGATCCTAGGTGCTGCAATGGCCACGATAACCACTGGTAGGACTCAGTCATTTAAAAGCCAGTTTTCTGGGTAAGAGATGTCGGGCAAATATTCTCCTCCTATTGCAGATGAGGCAGCTGATGCACGCAGGGAGCCTACGTGAGTTGCCAAGGACATGCAAACATCAGGACATGCAAAATCAGCTGGTGTCTCTGGTCAGTGTTCTCCATTTTCAAGTGGGAGATTAGATGATGCGATTTCTTGTAGCCCATTCTGGTTCTACAATTTTAGTCTTCAGCACAGCATGCATTATTTTCAGCAGCTGGAAAGACACAGAGAGGTGATTTAGAGCTCGGGCTCTGGCACCATGTCTAACCTCTCAGCTACCCACCAGCCAGATTTTTTTTTTTACTACTAACAAGTCCCTTAGTTAGAAATTGCACTATCCAAATTTTTTAAAAAAAAAAAATTTGGAAGTCAGAGAAAGAGGGAGAGACAGAAAGACAAAGAAAGATCTTCTGTCTGCTGACCCAACTGGTCACAATAACCTGGGACCGAACTAGGCTGAAGCCAGGAATGTGGAACTCTGTTTGAGCCTCCCATGTGGGTGTCAGGGACCCAAGTACTGGGTGATCTGCTGCTTTCCTAGGTGTATTAGCAGGGTGCTGGATAGAAGTTGAGAAACTGCGATTCAAACCAGTACCATACGGTGCCACAGGCTGAGGCCCAACGTACTATGCTACTGTACAGGTCCCGGATGTGAGGCCTGTCTTAAAGCTTAAGTTGGGTTGTTCGCTTAATACATATAACAGAATTGTGACAGTGCCTATGTGTGGGCACAGTTCCTTGAGCCCCTGGCTGGTCATGCAACTCCACCTTCACCTGGACTCATTCTGTCCTCTGCCATGAAGTCTTGGCCAAAAGCTGCATCCTGTAACTTGGACTTTCTGCCTCTGTGAGTCTTTTGTCTTTATGAAATTAGTTGCCTTAGGTATTTTGTTACAGTAATGAGAAACCAATGCATTGCTTTACTTTCAACACTCCCAACATCCAAACAGCCATTCTCTGGCCCCCCTCTGATGCCAGCTGGGTGTTCTGCAACTTCACTCAACTTTGACCCTAACTATCTGGGGTTAGAAGACATCTTACTAAATTTAGGCTTTGTCCCATAAGACTGTTTTCACTCAGGTGCCAGTTGCAAGTCCCATGTTTCCATCTATACTACTGGCTAACTAGCTATGAACAACTGGTTCTCACAATGCCCTTCTTAAGTTCAGGAATTTTATAGATGCCTCATGGAGCTGTACTGAGGATTCACTGCAGAAAACAGCCAAGTGGGGAGAGGTAGTAGACGAGGTTATTGGAAAGGGCATGGAGCCTCCATGCCTTCTCTGGGCACATCACCTTCCCAGCATCTCTGAGGGTTCACCAAGCTGGAAATGTTTCACTTCCGTTTGTTTAAAAATTTATCAAATCCCATGCAACCTTCAGCCTCTCTTTCTTCCAAGGAGGTCATGGGGTGGGAGTTCCAACAATTTCATCCTGCCCAAGTCTTTCTGGCCATCTGTCTTCTGCCCTCAAGCTCCAGTCAGTGCACAGGTGTACTGAAGATGCTCTCACCTACAACCCAGATGCTAAGGATTGTAGAAACTGTGGGCAAGAAACCGGGGATCCAGCCAAGAATTCCTTGGTTTTGTTACATTATCTAGCACTGCTCCTGTCAGTGATAAATGTTCCATAGCCTGGGTGTGCAGGTCCTCTGTCCTGGTTTCCTGTGATGCTCCTGAATCCAATGGCTTACCCAATAGTCTTCCAAGCCAGACTGTACACCCCTTCTGCTGTCTCTCACATTGCGTATTGGTCACAGGAAGCAGAGAGGCAGCAGCAACTCAAAAAATAACAGCAACAAAAATCCATCTCCATCAGACTGCCTATAGGTCACAAGATTTTATTATTACTGTTACCATTAATTACAAAAAATATATATTTTTATTTGAAAAGCAGGGTTACAAAGACAGAAGGGGACAGACAAAGGTCTCCTATCCACTGGTCATACCCCAAATGGTCACAATGGCCAGAGGCTGGCTTGGTCTGAAACCAGGATTCAGGAACTTCTTCTGGGCCTCCCATGTGGGAGATAGGCACCCAAGCATTTGGACCATCTTCCACTGCTTTTAGCTTGGAGCTCAATTTGGAAGTGGAGAAAGCAGGACTTGAACCGGCACCCATATTGATATTGATGCCACAGGCAGAGGCTTAACTACTAAGCCATGGCACCAACTTTGATTTTATTATTATTGGCCTGAGATCTCCTGATATCAATTGTGCCTTAGTTTTACAAAGACTGGCTCCACAACTAAAGCAAATAATCGACAGATCTTAGCATGTTTTTGTTTTTAGATTACGTGATAACTCAATTTCTCCTTCTGCTTTATAGGACCTTGCCCTAATACCCACAACCTGTAAATATGTTATATGCAAAATAAGACTGTCCAATGTGATTGATTATAGTACATTACAGACTTCCAAATAGGGAGATTACCTTAATATATTTGACATGGCAAATTTAATCACACAAGTTATAACTGGAAAACCTGGGAAGAGTGACTGAGAATCTTATTTTTGTTTTGAGATTTATTTATTTTTATTGGAAAGACAAACTTACAGAGAGAAGGAAAGACAGAAAAATCTTCCATCCTCTGAACTCTGACAAAGATCAGAACTGAGCCATTCCGAAGCCGGGAGCTTCTTGCGGGTTTCCTACTAGAGTGCAGGGTCCCAAGGTTTTGGGCCATCCTCAGCTGCGTTTCCAGCCCACGGTTAGGAAGCTGGATGGGAAGTGGAGCTGCTGGGACGTGAACTAGCACCCACATGGGTGGAGGATTAGTCTATTGAACCATTGCACCAGGCCGTTGGGGTTGGATTCCCAGCTCTGGCTCTGGTTTTGTTTTTGCTGATGTAGACCCTGGGAGGTGGTGATGATGACCAGCTCCCAGGTTGGGTCCTTGTCATTCACATCGCAGAGCTCTGAGTTCTGAATAATCTGAGTTCCTCACTTCCATCTGGCCAAGTTGAGGAGTGAATCAGTTGATGGAAGCTCTGTCTCTGTGCTTCTCAGATGATGATAATAAAATGAATGGGAAAGATTCACACCTCAAAAAATGTGACACACCTATCATGAGTGAGAAATGAGAGAGAGCTTTACTAAAAATAAATAAATACATATGCTTATCACTTTCCAGAATGTGCCTTCCTCCTTGTGCGCTCCCCGTTGGTGGCATCCTAGGGCATACTGGAATGCTGCAGGTGTTTCAGCTCCCCTCCTGCACCCATGCTCTGGAAGCCTGGATTCTCACACAGGCACCTACTGGGACAGCCTGGATCCGAATTCCAGTACTAAGGACTGGGCTTTGGTGGCAGAAGGGCTTCTTCTTGTAACCCCATCCCCCACACATACTTCATGCTCTCTCCCCTTTCCCTCTGTGTTGTATTTTACGTTCAACAGAATCCTTCCCATTTATAGCAAGCGCTTGCTTTGAACTTCAAAATAAACATTACGGAGGAAGGAAACCCGTGTGGTCCAATCTTCTTGCAATGCCTGAATATGATTCCTATTAAACTGTGAAGTACTTCTGCCTTATCGCAGGGAGCCAGCTGCTGGGGGCACTTTGAGGAATCGGGCTGGTAGCTGCCTGTGCTGTTTTCTAAACCAAACATAAACCTTCAGTGATCTGTGTCTAGGCTCTCCACGGAGTCCTCTTTGTCAAAACTCAATCTTTCTAATTGTTATTCTCTCCTTCCTGGGCCTGATTTCCATCCCAGCAGCCAGTGAGGGAATAAAACAGGCTCAACCTCAATCTAGCCATTTCCCTCTTATTTGTGGATGTCTGCCACCTTCTTTTTTTTTTTTTTTTTTCCTTCCCTTGAAGTTGCCTGGCTATATCTAAGTACTTCCTAATTGAGGAAATAAATTATTTGGGTCATATTTTTGTGAGCCAAAAATACCTATTTCTTGGTATTCAGAAAACTGGTTTATTAGCGCATGCAAGGTCTTGCATGTCAACAACTGCAAATTACGGATAACAGTTTTGTATCTTCTATAATTTCATGATCACACTCAAGAGAACTTAATGAGCTAAGAAAAAGAGCCTAAATAGTGGTTTTTTTTTTCTCCTCTCAAAACTATTTTCAAACTAACTGGCTACTCTCCTACCAAATAGAAAAAAGGAGAGAAAATCCAATTTTGTTTCTGCTAGTTCCTTAAGAAGTTCAGCTTTAAAGCACTGAAAGATTTTAAATCCATGAGCTGCTGTATGTATGAGTTGACTTCAAAACCAACAAGAAATGGTTAGGAGTTTGCACCAATATCCAACTATGTTCAGGAGGAGGGATTGAGCATTCACCCAAGGAGCTAGCAGCAAGTTCTTCTGTACACACTACTCTGGGAGAATATTTGAGGAACACGAAATGTGAAAACAGTGATTTGCATTTGTCTCCTGTGAATGTGCATTCTCTTTTGGAAGACATGATACTCAAGTTATCTTGAAAACCTCCTTATCAACTCACTTGGAAGAAAGGCTGAGCATGAAGGATCATCACTAGATAAATAGGAAATGCAGATAATAGGGATTGAGAACTGAGGGCAGTGGGCACTGTTGCAGGATGGGAGGGGTCTGAGAAGACCTCAGGTGAAACATTTTCCCGGTTCTCAGATATCATTGGAACTCGGATAGATGGAGAAAGCCAGGAAAACATCTCACAAGGGAAGGCTGAGGACTTATATGAGGATGTCCAAAAGCAGCTCAGGAATCCACAAACAGAATATATTTGTGAGTTTCAGGACTTCATGGAGAAATGTGATTCAAGAGTGTCAAAAACTTCAATTACTTAGGAAATACTCTGTGAACAACACACAAGACTTCTGCCTAGAAAGTGTACATATATAATGACAAATAAGTGGAAAGAAATACCATGTTAATGGAATGAAAGGTTTCATATTTTTATGGTATTTTGTGTTCTTGAAATCAGTCTGTAAATGAATATTTAATTCAATTTCCATAAAATTTAATTTTGCGAAGATTCACAATATATTAATATGTTTTACAGAGTTATAAGTAAGCCACAGATTGTGACATACACATCTGGCTACCTGACAGATAATCAAGTTGCTAGATACATTAATATAAACTAGTGGAAGTATAAATGGGAAACATTAATATTCTGTGACTCAGTAGTTAGATATTTCACTATGATACAGTCACTATATATCACATATGCATAAACACATATGTAAAAAATATAGATACATATACTAGAAGACATACCCAATACCCAACACACGCATTTATGTATGACGTCATTCTTTATTATAGATCCCTGTTGGAAACATCTAAATATCTATTAAGAATTAAATGGATAATAATGTCTTCATTCTTACAACTGAACACTATAAAGGAGGGTTCAGTAAATACTTCAACACTTTTGGTCAGATAGTAATAGTCAACTAGCAAATATTTTAAGCTCTGCAGGGTGTATAGTCTGTCGGAACTCAGCTCTGTGGTTGGAGCACGTATTTGTTAGAACTACACGTATGTAGCTCCAACTCTCTGTTTACATGTCGGGCAAAGCAGTAGAAGATGAATGAAGTATCTGGGACCCTGCCAACCTTGTGAGAGACAAGGATGGTGTTCTTGGCTCCTGATTTGTTCTGGGTCAACCCTGACTGTTGTAGCTTTGGAGAAATGAAGCAGCTGATGGAAAATTAGCGGAATTCCTCCTTCTCGTCACTTTACCTTTCAAATAAACAAATGAGTCTTAAAAACAAAAATGAAAAAATTAAACCCTAGTTCTCTCATGAGCTGTGTGGTCTTGGAAAAGTTGTGGCCCCCTCTAGTCTCTCCAACTGTAAAACAGGGGTGACCATGGTCCTTGCCTTATAGTATTACTGGAGGAAACATGAATGCATCCGTACAGTCACTGAGGCTGATGTTAACATACCCTAAACACTCTGCTCGTGTTAGCTACCAAGGCTCTAGGCAAGGTTGCTCTGCTTTGAGTCTTAGACTTCAGCTTGTTAGGATGTTTATAAAATCTCGCTTCTGCCTTCCATCTCATTTACATCGAGGGAACATTTCAGGTCAAGATCCTAAAGAAATCTCCCTAACTCACATGTGTTTCTGCTCCGCTCACCAGGAATCCAGCTATGGAGAAGAGCCTGGAGGAAAGGCTTATGGTCGTAAGCAACATAAATATCCCTCGTCTTATCTAGAATGCAGGTATGTGCGTGAGCAGGTGCGGTGTTAGCAGGTGGGAGCTGAAGACTCTGTGGCTTGGGATTCCAAACAAATGGACATCTCCATTCTGAATTTCAGATTTTTATGGAAAGCAGAAGGGAGAGAAATGTGAACAATGTCCTCAGTTGGTCATCTGCTTTGTGGGTGTGTGTCCTGTGTCTCAGGAGTGCCCAAGATGGAATCTCTTGTCCTCTAGGCACATACAAGACATAATCCCCTATATTAACTATTTTTAAAACAAATCTATCTGTATTTTATTTATTTGTAATGGAGGAGAGAGAAAGAGAGAGAGAGAGAAAGTCTTTTATTATGCTGGTTTACTCCCTAAATCCCTACGATATCTGGGATTGGGCCAAGCCATAGTCAGGAGCCGGGAACTCTGTTCGAGTCTTCCACATGAGTGTAAAGAACTCACTACTTGAACCATTATCTCTTGCCTCTCAGGGTGCACATCAGCAAACAGGTTGGATGAAGAAGAGGAGCTGGGACTCCAGCCCAGTCACTCTGGTATGGGCTTTGTAATCACTTTGCCAAATGGCCATCTCTTCAATCTTCTTTTTTGGAAAAGACCAAAAATACAGACAGAAATAAATACATAAATTAGACTCCCATCCTATCTTTTATAAATGGTCACAATACCATACTGGGAGGCATAATAGTCCATGATTTTAAACATATGAATTAGTATTTTATAGCTGATTATAAATACTCACTTACCTGTTTACTCATTTAAATACTTTTACTGAATGTTTGCTTAACCTTGATTGCATATAAGGCCAGTGAGATTTACAGTGAAGAAGTTTGCATCTTTTCTGTCTGTTTAAATGGATATTTCTTGCAGGTTTTGGCCATAAATGTTATAAAGTCTTCTTGTACCTGTGTCTTTGTGCACATGTTGAATGAGCGTTGTAGGATGAATTCCTGAGCTAAAGGCTCTGTTTCTTTTTACATGCATAAAAGACTCCATGTTGGTTTTGTAAATCTTAGCTATTCACAGAGTTGCACAGGATCTTGGAGAGCCTCAACTCAAACCTTCACACTACAGGAAGCAAACAAGGGCTCCTTGCCAGGTGAAAAGACTGCAGTTGGGGGCAGTTGTTCAGCAGAGGAAAGATGAATTGGAGGGAAGTCAGCGGAACTTGGTTACTTTGAATATTTGTATCAGTGGGTTCTTTCTTTTCTTTTCTTTTTTCCAAGTTGCATATTACAGCAGTGGACAAGCAGCAGAAGTTCAGTAAATATTTGCAGAATGAATGAGTGCTGTCTTGGAGAATGGTTTGCCTTAGTGTGTGGAGGTTGTCTTGGTTCATTGGTGTAGGTACACATGTACGTGTTTAACCTACAGAGTGTTAAACATTAGAGGATTTCTTTTTTATATCTTCATTTATTTACTTATATTAATTTGAAATGAAAGGGGAAGGAAATAAGAGAGAGAAAGAGAAAGAGAAAGAGAGAGAGAAGAGAAGAGTAGGGAATTCTTCCATCTACTGGTTCAGAGATAGAGAGAGAGAGAAAGAGAGAGAGATAAGAGTAGGGAATTCTTCCATCTGCTGGTCCACTTCACAAATGCTCACAATAGCTGGGGATGAGCCAGGATTAGCAGAAGCTGAGGCTCGATGTAGTTGGTGGGGACTCAGATACTTGAGCCATTACCAGTCCTTCTAGGATGGACCGGAAGTGGAGCTGGGAAGCAAACCAAGTTACTCCCATATGGGATGTCGGTGGATGTTTCAAAGCATCTTTTTAAACTGTTGTACTAAATGCTTGGAGAATTTCATTGTGATGTAGGGTAGGTTATAAAATCCCTTTCCTCTTCTTACTGCTTTCCTATCCGTCCACCTGTTGATGCAAAGGGACTCTTGGCATTATTAAAAATGACAGACAATTGCCTGACTTGGTTTCATGCAAAGATGACTCAGTCTGAATTGCAGCAGAAATAGAAATCAAATGATAAGCTGAAGGCCAGGTAAGTGAATGAAGTTTGGCTCCCAGATGCCTGAGGCTGCCAGGCATGGATGTGTAGGTTGGATCTTAAGTGTCTATGCCAGCAGATAGGCTACGTTGAGGTCAAGATTCAATCTATATTGTTCCTGGTACCATGCTCTGTGCCATAAACCACATCCATAGGAGGACAATGTTATTTAGCAACTCTGCTCCTTTTCATAGAACACAAAACATTCTCTTCTAATTTGTACAAAATTGTTCATGTGGAGCCTCGTGACCTGGATGCTCAGCTCCAAGCTGCTGTTCTGTGTTTTCCCATTTATTTGTTTCATGTCCTGTACCTGTGAACAGCGAGTGTGTGTGCGTGTGTGCTCTCAATGTGGTTTTGAGTGCTAAATCGAGTAGATGGTATAAAAACTTGTGCAATCACATCTAAAGCATCCTTTCCACCCTGACTGCTGAACGATAAGACAGACAAGCTTTTCATCACGAATGTCTTCCCCCTTTTCTGGTGTAGTGTAGCAGACTGGCAGACTGTTGGTCCCCTAAAGCCCTCAACTGCCCATGAACTTGCACAGAAAAAGGGGTAAGCATAAAACGTTATGTACGATGCGATATCTTCCCAGTGTTGAAGTCTGGGCTGGAGATAGATTGGAGGAGGTGCTGGATGCTCCCTGTATGTTTCCTTCCCCATTCAAATCGGCCACATCACGTTCCATGACATTCTGACTTTCCTCTCCAAGTTTCTGTAAGTCTTTTTTATTGTTGTATGCTAACTCCCAAATCTCTACTAAGACCTCAAGCCAAGGTGATCTCCCCATCCCCCTAACAGTTTGTATAATCATCTCCAATCCTCAAGGTTCCTTTGAGACGGAAAGGCACCCAGGGACAGGAGGAGGGGCCCAGGAGAACCTGTATCTTTTCTGCAACTTTTCTGGGCTTCCAAGCCCCCCCAGCATCACAGCTCCTGGAATGGACTCCACCCCGCCACCTCTACTCCCCGCCCCCGGCCCCACCCCCGGACTCACCCTCTCAGAGCTCTGTTTGCCTGCCAAGTACTGCAAATCATCCGCGACTCAGCACTTGCTCCTTTTAGACTCACCCGCCGTGCCCTTCTCCAGATCCTCCCTTTTCCTCCTTAACTCTTCCTGAATTTATAGACTTTTATGTAAAGAGAGCTATAAACAAGCTGACGGGGCTGAAGGATGTTAGCATCTTTAAATCAAGCTCTTGGTTTAAGCAGCAGAGCAAGAGCGAAGGATAACCATGCCCCCAGGGAGGTGCAAGCTGGGTTTTGGGGGCAGACAAAGCTTATAACGCAGGATCAGATTTGATCTTCCCTTACCCTGCTCGGCCTCCCAGTGTAACACAAAGGGAACATCAGTTTCATCAGGGGTTTGAACAAAACTCTCACCTTAATCATCTTTAGTTATGCATAGGATTGGAGGTTGGAGGAGAACAACAATAAGGATTGGTGAGACCAAGAGTTCGTAATCCGTGGCCCCAAGTCTAGATAGGTTTTGACGCTGAGATCCTTTTGTGTGTGTGTGTGCGTGTGTACCGCACATGTGTGTTCATATGGAAATATATCCATGAAATTTAAAAAAATGTATATTTATTTTATAAAGGCACAGTTAGAGAGAGAAAAAGAAAGAGAGGGTATGTTCCATCTGCTGGCTTACACCCCAAATGGCCAGCACCAATCAGGACTTGACCTGACTGAAGCCAGGACCAGGACTCTATGTGAGCACTTGGGCCCGTTTGTGTTGCTTCCCACGTCATTTGCAGGGAGCAGAATTACAAGTTAAATAGTCAGGAATTGAACCAGACTTCCAATTTGAGATGTGATCATTCTTAGAGGCTGCTAAGCCCACTCTACTACAATGCCCACTACACAAAATGTTTTATTTTCTCCTAATGCCCAGTGACTGGGGGAAAAAATATATCAAGCAGCCAATAAACAGAGACACTTTAGAACAAAGATTTTTTTTAAAGTAGTTTGAGGGAAAGACATAAACATGAAAAATCTTACATTTAATAGGATAATAAAACCACATATGGTTTAACTCTATAGCACAGGCACGTAAAGAAGGCAGAAGAAAGATTGAATGAGGAATATTCTAGAAAGTGTGCAGGCAATGGGAGAAAGAATGATGTGGGAAAAACCTTTTAGGATATCAAGGGGCACAGACACCCATTTTGGGTCCCCAAAATTTTGACTGAGGCCCTGCCAGGGCTCTGCTCTGTGCTGCAGCCTCTTTCTGTTGGGTGGTCTCTCCCATCTCTTCCAGCAAAGCCATCTTGTAGAGAAAGTAACTTGACCATGGGTGGAGCAAAGGAAAGGGCTCTGAGGTCTGCAGTACTGGGATTGCCAAGCGAGAGGATGAGTGATGGATAACCTGTTGGGTGGAAGGTGCTCCGGATTGGGCAGGAGGAGGTGGCGCCATGGGAGGCATTCTTGTTGGGGTCATGTGCCACAGGTTGTGCCTTCGCTGCAGTGATGGAATGTCAGGTGACTGCCAGGAGGTTGAAGGTTTAGGGGAAGCCAGACTGGTGTTTCTCGGGTAGGTTTTGACTGACTTGGAGTCCTTCAATGAAATGAAGGAGCTTCAATTCCCTGGGTAGTTCAAATTCCAACTCACAGCTCCAGCAAATTATTAAATGCTGGGGAAAGCATTAGATTACCAATGCTAGTGATAATTTTTGTAAATATATTTGTTTATTTGGAAGGCAGAAAGAGAATGAGAGGAAAGAGATATAAACCTCCCTAAATTGCTTTATTTCCTAAATTGCTTGTAATAGCTGGGATTAAGTTAGGCTAAAAAAAGGAGCTCACAGTTTCATCCAGGACTCCCACATGGATGGCAGTGACCCAATACTTGACCCTGGTCATTTAACTCTAAGACTCTTTGACCCACTGGATTTGCTTTCTTTATCTGGCAGGCTTTGTTGCTGATCCTCTGTTATTTTTTGGAATACTCTGGAAAAAACCAAAGCCCTTCATCTGTGTTATGAATGGACACTTCTGTATCCAGAAACCTTCCTCCTTTGGACTCTGTCTTAGCTCCCTCACTTCCTGCAAGGACCGTTTTGTGGCCCTTCTCTCTGTCATTTCTCAGGAGGTCCCCACTGCCTACACAGTCACATGGTCTCTCTTGGGAACATGATCATCTTTTCTACTGCCTGACTCACACTTCCCTTACCCTCAGAATCCCATCTCAAATTAACCACTTTTACCCAACTTGTTGTCTGTGGATCTACTTGGCACAGGGAAAGAACCCAAACTGAAACTCCTTGTAGCCTTGTGCAAATTCCCAAATGCAGTAGTAGAGAAGGAAGAATTTATTTTCTTCATGCATTGGTAAGGTTCATGGCTGAGGTCCCCATAATAAGAGCCAGATGAGCAAGAGAAAGTATACAAGAGGATTTAGCAGAAATCTTGTGTGACTAGCATGCGCCTCATATAACAGCACAAATAGTTCAGTCTGTAGGTTGCCATGCTGAGTTTGATGACAGGAGGATAGCTGTAGAGAAACCAAATTGCACAAAGCAGTTACAGTCAAAGGGTGATGAGCTGGGGGCATCTTACATAAGGATTTCGGATACTTCTCTGTGAATCTCTGCCTTCTGAGGTAAGCGCATTTCTTACTTCAGGTATAGGGAGGACTCTTGTGAATGAGGGAATCTTGTGACTCTAGAATTTATGGTCTGCTTCCATGGAGGAGGGTGATGGAAGGTGAGATGAACCAGCCTGTTCCTGCTGTTTTCCCCAAATGCCAAGGTACCGTGTTTTGAAGTGGCATGTCCTGAACCCAGTTACAGCCCAAAGTCAGGGCACAACAGACATTTTCTTTCCTGTGTATGAGGAAAAAAAAGCTCAAAAAATGATGTGAGAAGCAAAGGGAAGTTTAATAACAATGCCATAAGGTTCTCACTCACCATACATATTTCTCTTTTGTCTTATAATTCAACCCCCCCATTTAACAAACATTGCAGATCCCAGGCCAGTAGAATTGCTGATTAAAACAATACATTCACTTCCCATTAGTGCTAGGCTAAGAGTTTATTACATGGAGTCAACAAAAAGTTCACAAGAGCACTCATTAAGAAAAAATAATGTGTGGATTTCAAAACTTATTTGCACTACGAAGAAGTATCTTCCAGTTCTATTTTTTCCATGGGACTTAAAAATGTTTGTTTGTTTGTTTATTTATCTATTTACTTATTTATTTATTTATTTAAAAGGCAGAGTTACAGAAACCGAGAGAGATTTGTCTGTTGATTCACCTGGTTGGAACAGGGCTTGGCAGAAGCCAGCAGCTTGGAACTCTTCGTCTGGGTCTCCCAATTGGGTTGTAGGGACCAGAGTAGCTGGGCTATCCTCTAGTACTTTCTTGTGAAACAGTGAATGAGCAGGGAGCTGAAAGGGAAGCAGAGCCTAAAATGGTGTTCCTATGGGATGCTGGTGTTGTAGGTGGCAGCTTGACCTGCAGTGTCACAATGCTGGTCCCTTTATAAACTCTTTGAAGTGCTTTCATACTGGAAGTTGACACTACTTCGGGCCTTGTCCTGAGTGCCCTTGACCTGTGGGTGGCCAGTCTTCAGTGTTCTGAGTTCATTCAGGGCTGTCATCGCTGGTGCCGAACCTTCCACAACCATGAAACTGTACCATTGCATGCATCCTCGTGTCTTTAGGTTTGAGCTTGATTTGAGAGTGGATAATGGGTTTCCATATGTTATTTTTGTCAAACTGAGTAACAACCCTGTGAAAAAGGGCTTTGCTTCATTATTCGTTACTTTTAAAAACTGGATGCTTAACAGAAAGCAAATAATTTCACCAAAGTCATAACAAGGGAGTGTCAAATATTCACCGATAGACCAGATCTTCAACAGTCATTTCAACTCAAACTAAACATGTTCTCAGCCTACAGAAGGCCACACCCACGGTGCAGGATTCGCCTTCTGCTAAGTGGCTGACTCTTTGTTCTGTTGTAATGTGAGAGGCAGAGTGATGCAGATCCAGTTGGACAGAGCCATAGAGAAGGTTCCCACCTGTTGGTTTACTCCTCAAGTGCCTTCAACAGCTGGAACAGGGCTGGGTCAAGGCTAGGACCCAGGATCACACTTGGGTGGCAGGGTTCACAGCTGCGTGAGTCATCACCTGCTGTATCTCCGGATATACATTAGCAGACAGCCGGACTCAGGAGTTGGAGGTGGGCACCCACACAGCAGACCAGGGTCTTAATTGAGCTGACAACTGCTATTCCAAATGCTTTGCTGACTCCTTTTTATGTGAGAAAGGGAGAGCCAGATAGAGGGAGAGCTGACACGTTTAATTAAGCAAATTCATTCCACAAAGCGCTGGATCTTTGCATTCCTGTCTACAAGTCATGGAGAAGTAGATCACCTCTGTTCCTCTCCCCTGCGTCAGCACCAGCATCTGAGACACTGTGAATTCCAGAGACGAGTCATGAGCTGCTTGGCCCTTCCAGCAGGTAGACCCCAACCCTTGGCCCTCTTTCTGTTCGATCCAGGGGCCACCTAGTGCCCCTGGGCTTCTAAAACCCCTGGTCTTGCACAGATCTTCCTTGTTGATATATTCTGAAAAAAAAAAAAAAAGTGGCCCTTCCTGGAAAGGCATGCCTCTGTGAGCCACCAGGCTTCCAACAGCGAGCGTTTATGACTCCGGGCTGCAGCTGGGAACCATAAGTGTCCATGCTTCGGAGGTGATTTTTGTCAGGAACATACTAAACACTTCATAAATTAAGTCCTTGGCTGTCAAGCTCCTCTGATATCAGATTAGTCATTGCTAGCTGTTCCTTGAACAAAACCCAGGGGACGCATACACAGGACGGTGCCAGGGTTTTTTTTTTTTTTTTCTGTTCATTCTTCTTCTAATGGAAAAAGTGTGCGGAGGACCCTCACTCTTCCCGTACTGCACAGTAGAGATGTGTGCGATACACATTCCTGCTGGTTTCCCCAGCTCTCTGGCCCTACTGTCCCTCTCCCAATACATTCTCTGGGTGGAGTGGCTTTCGGTAGAATGCAAGAGGCAGACCAACCCCTGGCATGCCTTTGTGAGTACCAGGCACTGTTGTCTGCACGAAATATGTGTAAAAGACTCCCATCCTGTGACAGTATTGTGAATTAGAAATGACCATGATCCTCACTTGACAGCTCAAACTTGAGTACTTGAGTGACTCATCCAAGGTCACCTAACTAGCTGAGAACAAAACTCTCAGCCTAGTGTTCTAGCTGTGTCTGACCCAGTCAAAGCAACTACGCTGCTACAATGGGGCAGGAGAGGTTGAGTTGGGGCGGTCTCCAGATATCTACCCATTCAGTTATGATGACATTGGATATTTCCTTAGGAGCTGCTACCCTAGAGAGTCTCAATTTTCTTTTTTAGTGCCAGTTTCTTACAATAATCAGAGCATATTTCACCACGTAACAATACACAAGAACCTGGTTTGAAATGCTGAGGACTGAAAGTGTTTCCGGTTCCTAACTTTTTCAGATGTTGGAGCATTTGCATATATCCATAATGAGATATCTTGGAGATGGGACATCTGTCTAAATATGAAATTAGATTATACTTTATAAACATTTTCTGCACATAAGCTGAAGATCTCACATGGTGTTTTAAGTGACTTTGTCTGGAATTTTTCTTTCTTTGCCATTTGAGGTCTCACATGGACGGTTGCAAGTTTCAGATCTTCAGTGTTCAGATTGGGGTGTTCATCCCGTATTGCAACATACAAAGTACGTGTATCCATTTGGCTGTTTGATGTGCCATTAAGACACTGCTTGGGATGAATTTCTTATCAGAGTGCCTGGGTCTTAATCTCATCTATACTTCCGATTCCAACTTTTTACTAACATACACCCCTGGAAGCAGTGGTGATGGTTTCACAGGCTTGGGCCCCTGACACTTATGTGAGAGACCCAGTAGAGTTCTGGGCCCTTGGCTTTGGTGTGGCCCACTCCCCAGTGATGTGGAAGTACTGGGAAGTAGACCAGCAAAGGTGTCTCTGGTTTTCCTTATATCTCTCAAATAATTTTTTAAAATGGAAATAAGGTGAATATATATTCCAATACAAAAAAGGTTATTCAAAACAGAGGCTACCGTGTTAGCAAGAAAGTAGGGGCACAGAATTTATCTTGAGAGATGGAAGGGAGTGGTAATTCGGTGCTGAATCATTTGTCAAAGCCACTGTGAGATAGGGCAACATTCCCAGATCCATCCATATCTGGAAGGTGCTGATGTTGCATTCCAACAAGGACTAAGAAGTATGGCAATGGCAGCAGTAGTTGGGCTTTCCTGCACTTTCTGGACCCACTTGGCTCTGATCACAAGTTTGTGTGAAACCCAATGCATGACAGCTAGATCAGCGATACACCCGGTTAAAGCAAAGTATGCTGTGCAGGAGCATGGAGCATTCAGCATCTCATGCAATCCGTGTGTGGAATAGGAATAGTTGGAAAAAAAATAAACATCAGAGGACACTGTGTTTCCAGAAAACGTTCACTAAGAAATGAGTAGTTACACATGTGCATAACTTATTGACAGCTGTTCTTAAAAGTAATAATGTTGAATTCCCCAGGATTCTTTCGCCTGCAGATGAGAGGAACATAAAGTAGCTTAGACAGGACAGGAAATTGATGAACTTTTATAAACAGGAAGTGGCCACTGATCTGGCTGGAATGCAGAGTAGAACAGACATTAACGTGTTTCTTGCTCTTTCTCTCCCCTCCCCGCTCAGTGCTGGCCAATTTCCTATATCCTGCAAATAGACGCTCTATAGATCTACATTGGGTTAGGTAGACAACAGAATCCATGTTTTCAATATCAAGATTGCCAAGCTAAGCATTACTTTCTTGCTATACACACACACAAGCTTTGACGGGCCCATGAATGACTTGGATTTTTTTTTTTTAATTTTATGGTACAGTTCCATAGGGTCTAGGGTTTCCTTACTCCTCCCCAATTCCCTCCCCTGGGCTGATTTTCCCCATATTATTGCAATAACATAATCCTTCATAAGCAGCCATAAGTCCATCATTCTTTTATTTAAATGTGTCCTGACATTGCTGGTACACACAATGCCAGATAGGAATTTCTTGGATTGAATCAAATGTTTAGTTCTGAACTTATTTCCACAGCTGATGCTTCGTTTTGGGAGCAGTGACTTTGATGATCTGATTGGGAGTGGAACCAGAAGGAAAGGGATTGCTTCCCCCAAGGAAAGGAAACAAGACCATGTGTTCACTGACAACTATTGGCACAAGTTCTGTGATGGGTGAACAAGAGCCCAGGCTTCCCTGATTGATTGATTCATCTGTAATATCTTGATGATATCTACTAGCTGCCAGGCTGTGTTTAGGTAGCTCTGAGATCCAGTGTTGGTGTTCTGGTATCCATAGTAGATTCCTGGAGCTGCAACATGAAATTTACATTAAATTAACCTGTAAATGCCTTTCCCTTTTTATAGATTGCCTCGGTCATGAAGTGTGCATTGGAGGAAGAAAAGATCATTAAATTTCCCCCCTCTTCTCTCTATCACTAATTTCCCATGAATTCTTCTAGAATTAGAAATAATTACATGAGTTGAAATTTTAATCGTGAATTCAGCCAATCAGTGAACCCGTTAACTTCTTCAATTCAGACTATCTTATAGGACATGGGTCAACTTGCATTTCCTGTTGCTCTGTGAAGAATCAAAAATCTAGTATCCTGTCCCCAGAATCCTGTGTTGTTTTCTTTTCTTTCTGAGGTGCACTCACAAGAAGCTGGGCCTGAAGCAGAGCAGCCAGAACTTGAGCCATCCCTGTCTTATGGTTTGTAAGCATTGCAATCAGCTCAAACCACTGCACCACAATGCCAGCTCCTAAATTTGTACTTTTCTGGTAAACACTATATGATCATATTTTATGACACACATTGGTACTCTGTATTTTTGGTCATGGACAAAAGGCCTGCCAGGCTGATAGCAGATAGAAGGAGTGTGAGAGCAAAATTCTTCTAGCCTTGCTCTCTTGGATAGGTGGAGAGGAGCTCTTCCAAACTAAAGAAAAATAATATTGTCAAATGACAATGGCTCAACAACATCTTCTCTGTGGAAGAACCAGAGAGTAATCAGTTGGACAGAGGTCGAAGTTGATATTGCGTTAATTATTTCAACTGAATATGCCAAGCAATGGCCTCTAACAGAAAGAAAGTGAACTTGGGGCTGACACCATGGCGTAGTGGGCTAAGCGTTTATCCACAACACTAATATTCTATATGTGACTTGTTTGAGTCCTGGCTGCTCCACTTCTGATCCAGCTCCCAGGTAAGGGCCTGGGGAATCAATGGAGAGTGGTTTTAATCCTTGAGCCCCTGCACTCAAGTGGCTGTGATGGCTCTCTAGCATGTGACAACTTAGATGTACTGGATCAGGAAGGAATCTGCGAAGCCACAATCATAGATATCCTTAGCTAGGTAACACTGATGCAGGTGACCTGTGGATTGCATTTGCAGAAACGCTTTTTCACAAGATAAGGGTGACAGTCATATGCATGACACGCAAGCTTCTCTACGCTCTCTTTACCTCTTGACCTTACCATAGACACGTCTTGTGAATCCCCAACAAACATTGCCTTTTAGAGCAACCATCACTAATTCTGTCAGAGCCGAAAAACTTCTCTCTCTTCTTAGGATGTATTCCCAAGTGCCTGTGAGTTAAACCAACCACAACAACAAAAAAATGATTAGCAGAAGAAAACTGACATGAGTTTACAGAAAAGAAATGAAACAGAAAGTGCAGATTATATTTGGGAGCTGATATGCACTTGCACCAAGATAGGGGATGATAAAATATGGGAAGTGGTTGGGAAAGACATGGAAGGACTAATGAATGAAAGATAAGGGCTTTTTAAGTAAGGTCTGTTTAGGCAGACCTGTCTTAGTGTCCACTCCTTGTCTTGGAAGATAAAGAGGAACTTTCACTGGTAGAGAAGGGCCGCTTTCTCAAGGGAGATTCCTGCCCTACATTCAGGCATATAATGGGAGAGAACTCTTTCTGAATTTATTGAGTCCCAATGTCCGTTAGCTCAAAATAATTCTTAGGCCAATATGGCCCATTTTTGGAGGAGTGTATGCCAATTCGTTAGAGTTCTCCTCAGGAAGATGGATACAAAAATGTCAAGTGCATTTTAAACGTAAGTGCACATGTTGTCAAGCCTTACAATGACAGCAACAACGTGAGAGAGAGGTGAAGAATGAGACGAGAGGTGTACTTTGGAGAGAGAGATCTGGGAAGGACTCTACAAAAAGAACTTGACATTTAAGTGGAGATCTGAAAGATGAGAAAGGGCATGTCTCGAACTAAGAAGGAAATAACTTTCACTCAGAGAAAGCAACACGAGTGAAGCAACTGAGGCATGAGAACCTGCATATATGAGTGACTGCACCATATACAATAGTATTGCGGTCTATAATCTGCAGCCAACTGCCCAGGAGATCAGTCTGTTGTCTACAGTCACCAATCCAAGAAGCCCACCTGCTGTCTGCACATCACACTTGTAGGAAGTTAGACCAAGTATTTTCTCTCGCCTGGGGTGTCTCATCTTTAGAGATGCTGCCGACAGCTTCCTCATGCCAGCATGCTCCAACAAAGGCAAAAGTCTTCCCTTTCTCCACTGTGACGCTTTTCTCCTTCTCTGCCTGCCTGCTTTTGAGTATCTTCTAAAATACAAATGATGGTGGCCCTTGCTACTCTAAGTGCTAATCAAACAGGCTCTGTTTGCTTGCTCTGTGTTGGTTTTCATTGATTTTCCTGGTTGGGGAAGACAATCAGAAAGGCAAGGAAGTGAACAGGCTTGAGAGCCCAGCTTGGTGGGCTGGTGGGGGAGAGTCAATAGGATGCTGCTGGACAGAGGGGCGGGGAGGGGAAGCCAGGTGAGGAAGAGCTGTGGTTAGTGGCTGATGTAGTATTCCAGGAGTCACGGGAAGTGCCGTGGTCTGAATGTTGATATCCTTCAAGATTTCCATGTTGTTACCTAATACCCAAGGCCACAGTGTTCGGAAGTAGGGGCTTCAAAGAGGATGAGAACCTAATAAAGGAGGCCCAGAAAAGCTTGTTTGTCTCTGCTGCCAAATGAGGAAGCACCAAAGGGCTGTCCACCAGAAAGGGACCCCCACCCAAGGACCCTTGGACTTCCCAGCTTCTAGTACTGTTAGCAGTCAATCTATGTCTATAGATCACCTGATCTAAGATGTTTTTGTTACAGCATCCTGAACAATCTAAAATAGAAAAGCCTCGAAGAGTTGAACACAATATCTGACACTGACTTGCACTACAATACCCCCAAGAAAGAACAGAAAATGTGAAGGGTGGAGCTGGGAAGACCCGTCTTGACCTGTAAGGTGCAGTGGACAAGGTACATTTTGGAGTTAAGCTGATGGGACTTGCCGATAGACAGGCAGGTTGAGGAGGAAAGGGATGAAGGATTGTGTTTTGTCCTGATGTAGGGAGAATGTGTTGTCATCGACAGAGATGGATAAGTCTGGCGGTTGCAAGGCCAGAAGGGGATATTTCATTTTACGATACATCAAAGTGGAGCTGACAAGTAATTAGTCAGATATTAAAGTCTTCAAAGGAGTGACCTGAAATGCAAAGAAGTATCTTAGGAATTATCAGGATACAGATTATTCCAACCATAAGGACTGGTGAAATCAGCCCAGAGAGTACAGAAGGAGAAAGGAAGGCCCTAGAAGACTGGAGAAGGATCAGCCAACTCTACCTAGGGACAGGACAAAAACCAAAGGTAATTATGAGAGCAGAGAAACCAAGAAGAGGCAAGAATGCTGACTGCCTTCAGTGTTTCTCAGAGGGCAAGATAAGAACTGAGGGAGGGGCTGGCCTTATGGCATGTAAGGCCTCCGGTTGTGACACTAGCATCCTACATGGGTAAGAATTCTAGTTCCAGCTGCTTCACTTCTGATCCGGCTCTCTGCTGGTAGCCTGGGAAAAGCAACAGAGGTTGAACAGGGTGCTTGGGTGCTTGGTGCTGCACCTATGTGGGAGATCTGGTGGAGGCTCCTGGCTCCTGGCTTTGACTTGGCACAGCCCTGGCCATTGTAGCCATCTGGAAAGTGAAGTATCAGATGTAAGATATCTGTCTTTCACTCTCTCTAGGTAGATCTGACTTTCAAATAAATTGATACATCTTTTTTTTTTTTGATTCATAAAAGAAAAACAACAAAGGGAAGATCTATCCATTGCATTTGCAATGTGGTCAAGAGTAGAGTTTGTAGTGAGGGAGCGAGGTTGAAGAGGACCAGAGAAGCAGAGACGGCATAGATAATCCTCATGAGGAGCCAACTAATAGGGAAGGTGGAGACACAGGGCAGAGTGGGGCAGGTGTGCGGTAACAGCAACCTGCCCTCGCTGCATCTTCCTAAATGCAGGGCTGGATGTAGCTGCTCACCACCCAGTTTGTCACTGTTGTATCACACATCATTTGTTCATTTTTATTTCTATACACCTGTCCATGCGTCAATGAATCAAAAGCGTACAATTTTCTCTGGGTCTTCCCCTCTTCAATTCTGGAGGTTACTATATTGTATAAAACCTCAATTAAATCTATTTGCTTTTTCCTGTAAATCTCTTGGCAAGTTTTAGTTTTGGACCTGCTTGGGATGCCTAGAGGTGTTGAGACCTCCCTTCCCTTATTTGACTTTGGAGAAAAAGACCCATGAATCTGCCTTTGCTTCACATACGGATTAAAATCTAACACATCTTTTTTTAAAAAGATTTATTTATTTTATTACAAAGTCAGATATACAGAGAGGAGGAGAGACAGAGGGGAAGATCTTCCGTCCGATGATTCACTCCCCAAGTGACCACGACGGCCAGTGCTGCACTGATCCGAAGCCAGGAACCAGGAACCTCTTCCAAGTCTCCCACGCGGGTGCAGGGTCCCAAGGCTTTGGGCCGTCCTCGACTGCTTTCCCAGGCCACAAGCAGGGAGCTGGATGGGAAGTGGAGCAGCTGGGATTAGAACCGGCGCCCATATGGGACCCCGGGGCGTTCAAGGCAAGGACTTTAGCTTCTAGGCTATGCCGCTGGGCCCACTAACACATCTTGATTAAGCATTTTTAGGAAGAACTTAGCAGAATCAGAGCCCAGCGGTATCAGAAAGTGCTTTAATTCTCAAAAAAAAAAAAAAAAATCAAAGAGTGGATCATTGGTAAAGACTTGCTAAAGAAGAAAAGGATTCTCTAAAGCATCTACTGAGTTCCTAAGTTATCCTTTCTTCCTCTCTCCCCGCTCTGCCAACAGGGTGTGAGGGAGGGGGACCATGCTGCTTGAATGACTAAATACTAACTTTTCTGCAGCTTTTAGATCTTGCCCCTTTTTGGCTCCTTTCTTGTATTATTTTTTAAAATGATCAAACATGAAGGCCAGTGGAGCGGACACAGGTTTTGAGGCTGTGAGGTGGTGGGCATTTCATTTAAGAGAGGGCTTTGCTGGGGATCCCTCAAAACCACAGATTCCTATAGTACCTACCCAGAATTGCAGGCTGCGGGTGAATCAGGGAATTTTCATGGAAGTCCTCAGGAATGGAAACTCTATGCTTTTATTCTCTTCCCCAGCCCCACGGCCTTTTGTTTCAAATGCCACTAGGGAGGGTGCCTCTGCGTCGCCCGGCCAAGCTATCACCTCTTCTTTCTCTAGAAGTTTCTGAGATGTCTCAGTGACTCTGGCTTCTCTCCCACCCATGCCATGAGCCTGGAGTCTATGAAAACCACCGCCCTGCTCCGGGCTCTGCTGCTCATGGGCTCCGTGTGGTCTGAGTGCTCCCCCATCTTTCAGAGCCTCAGCTTTCCACACATGGAGGTGTCCCTCATCTGACAGGTTGCTTGTTGGTCTTTCGAAGAGAATGAGCAGCTGTTTGGCCCAGCACTTGGCAAATAGTCACTACAATTCTCACCAATGATCTGGAAGGCAGGACTCTAACGTGGATAGGAAGAAAGAGAAAAAACATATCAGTAGCGTCGGGGAGGACCATGCTTTCCCTAAAACCCTCAGAATTTTGCCCTAGATTCCTGGAGCTGTTTTCTTGGGACACAAGGGCAGATATGATCCATGCAGGAAAAAATAAGCCCAACTCAACTGCAGAGATCCTGGGTGTTGGCTCCTAGGGGCAAGCCAGGGGAGATATTTCCAGCTGAGATGTGTGGAACAGATCATTATCCTTTTTTTTTTTCAGGTTTAAAATACTTTTTTATTTAGTCTATTTTGTAAATTTTATTTTAAAATAATGATTACATGGTTGATCAGGGTGGGAAGGATGGAGGTTTAAGGAAAACTGGGTGAACTCCTTGCTTCCAAATTTGTTATTTCTTCTTGTTGTTCCTGGGGGAAGGGGAGAGACAAAGGGGAACCACTCATGACTTTCCACACGTCCCAGGACCCAGGGATGAGGAACCACCGCCTCATATCCACCCAGAGTCTCAATGTATACATGGACAACTACCCCAACTACCCCAAACAAACATTGACAGCATAAAACCTCAGGGAATGGACACTGGGAGGGTGACATCATCCTTGGATCAGTGAAATCAGAACTATCCAAACCACTTGGACGGAACCCTCAGAATATGTACAGATCATTGTCAGATGTGTTCAGATCTGGCTGTACCTCCTGACGGAAATGACACTCCAGAAAGCAGGTGAGTGAAGGTGCTATTTACCTTGGGGAAACTTAAGGTTTTCTCTCGTGTTCAAGAAGAGCAAATTTTCAACTGAGGTCATTAGCTATTTCGTTTCTGAGTATAGGTAGTTACTGATTTAAGCATGTGGTGTTGCTAGCAGCTTTGTTATTTGAGCAGGTCCTCTATCTTTCTTAGTATCTCAAATAAGAAAATGGAAAGTTTTGCTTTTTAATTTTATTTAAAGAATTATTGATTTTTATTGAAAAATCAGATATATACAGAGGAGGAGAGACAGAGAGGAAGATCTTTCATCCGACGATTCACTCCCAAGTGGCCACAATGGCCGGAGCTGAGCCAATCCCAAGCTAGGAGCTCTTCTAGTTCTCCCATGCGGGTGCAGGGTCCTAAGGCTTTGGGCCGTCCTCAACTGCTTTCCCAGGCCACAGGCAGGGAGCTGAATGGGAAGTGGAGCAGCTGGGATTAGAACCGGTAGCCATAGGGGATCCCGATGCCTGCGAGGCGAGGATGTTAGCCGCTAGGCTAGCACGCTGGGCCCATGCTTTTATTTTCAAAGTGAGAGTGTGAACATCTTGCTGACATGAGAGGGTCTCACGTCCAGTCCCACTCCTGACTCCGGCTTCTTGGTAGTGCAGACCCTGAGATGCACCTGCCATGGCTCAAACACTTGGGTCCCTGTTACCCTTTTGAATACCTTGATTTGAAGGCCCAGCTTTGGCAGAGGCAGTCGCAGTCTGGGGGAGTGACTGAGCAAATGACAATCTGCTGTCTCTCTCTTTCTGCTTCTCAAATTGACCCACTGGAAAAAGTTTGATCAGATTTGGTAAGCCCTGGCATTCCTTGCCGGTAGAGCTTACCCTGGGGCTCTGTGAAAGCCAGGAGTTCCTCTGGGCTAGCAAAGGAATTCTTTGAGTGATTCATCCTGCAGTCTACTTGGATAGAGATCAGGCCTTTGTGGGTCTGCAACATTCAGGGACCAGCAACCCCCCAACATTCTGCTTCCTGAGGCTGCTCCCACAGAACCACAGGTCTGGTTGAAGAGATTTGTTTGTGTTCTGTTTCCTGAGGATGAAAATTTTAAGCCAGTTGTTAAGGATTTTTTTTTTCAAGACCATCTTGAAAGTATTCCCAGAATAAACAACTCTTGCTTTCTGCTTGGGCTGTGTCAAAGACATTCTCAGTGAATACGGGAAAGGAAGCTTGAAGTCCAGGCCCTGGATCCCAATGGTTCTTTGAAATTGAAATTTCTCAGTTAATGCACAAAGAGCCTTGGGGGCCCTTGAAGCCCCTTATCAACTCTGACTCCCCAGGATACTGATGATTTGAGAACTTGATGACCATTCCCTGGCTTTAGGCATCGCCTTATTTTTAAAGCTCTCTTGGGAGGAACTCATTTTCTCTCCTCAGCCATGCTTTGGTGAAAGTAGTAGTTTTTTTTTTTTTTTTTTTATAACCATCATTTCGCAAGTGAGAAACTGAAGGCCAGAACAATCAAAAACCTCTATGCCTGTTCACTTGCGGAGCTGGGATTCTCACCCAGATTCTTTGTTGAGACACTTGTTAAGGAAAGAAATAGGTGATGGTATTGATGAAAGCATGACCAGGAAGATGCTATTCAGGACCATTGTGATGGGCCCAGGACCACTGCAATGAGCTCTTACAGTAGGTGAGTGGTGAGACATACAGCAAGGGCAGGTGGGAATTTATAACCAAGAAGCATTTTAACTAAGAGCAACATATCGGGGATAAGAAGGATTTTGATGCGGCTGGGATGGTGTCACACACAGCACTGGTATCCCTATAGGCACCAGCTGGAGACCCAGCTGCCTTACTTCTTATCTAGCTCCCCGCTGATGTGCCTGGGAAAGCAGATAAGATAGCTCAAGATCTTGGACCCCTGCACCAGCATGGGAGATCCAGAACAAGTTTCTGGCTCTCAGGTTTGGACCAACTCAGCTCTGGCCATTGCAGCCAATTGGGGCAATAAACCAGCAAATGAAAGACCCCTCTCCCTCTCTTTCTCTCTCTGTAACCCTGACTTTTAAGCAAAATAAATAAATCTTTTTTTAAGATAATAAAAAGGATTTTGATCAAACTGTCCCGACAGAGTTTTTTTTGTGGAGACAAGCCAGAGTTGACCAAAATTCACCTGGGGAAAGTAGGGGGTTGAAGAACCCTGTCTTAGTTCGTTTTCTATTACTGTAACAAAACACCAGTGTATTTCTGGAGAAAAGAAGGCCACTTAGCTCATGGTCTTGCAGGCTGAATGTCCAAGATTGAATGGCCCTATGGGTTTGGCGTCTGGTGAGGGATTTTTGGTGGATTACATGTGATGGGAAGAGGAGTGAGAGGGAACAGTCACTTGTATGAGATGGAAAACCAGGGAGGTCTGGCAGGGGTGAATCTTGATCTTGTGCAAGAACCCTCTCCTGAGAACTCACAGGTTCTCACGACACCCGCATTAGCTTACCCCAAGGGCGGCACCCTCAATGACCTTATCAACTTCCCATGGGGCACCCACCTCTCAAGGGTTCCACCTGAGCTTGCCATCAGCACGCTGAGAATCATGATTCCAACACATGAGCCCTTGGAAGACCAACTACACCTTAGCTGTAATAGACCTAACAGATAACATGGGCTGAGATTCTGGCTCAACTGACTTGGCAGACTCTGGACTTTCTAACAAAGTGCTAAGATGAACCTAAAAGAAGGTTCAAGAACCTCAGTGAAGTTTTAACAAGCAAAGATTCCTTGCATATTCACTGTCAGTTTTATGAAGACATGTTGGGGGCCCAGCACGGTGGCCTAGCAGCTAAAGTCCTCGCCTTAAACGCACCAGGATCCCGTATATGAGCCGGTTCCTATCTCATCTTCTTCACTTCCCATCCAGCTCCCTGCTTGTAGCCTGGGAAAGCAGTGCAGAACGGCCCAAAGCCTTGGGACCCTGCACTATACAGATTTGTACAAACTATACAGATTTGTACGATAAATTTCAAAAATAAACATTGAAACAGACAAAAAAACCTCCACCAAAACCATAAGGGGCTATTAAAATTCTCTTGTTGCATGAGAATTTGATTACAGATAATGTTGCTTGAGCTAAGTAGGCTATCAGATTTGACTTGGATAAGAATTTCCTCTGTTGCTTAGTGGTGATCCATCAACTGATTGATTCTTGCTGCATATTTCTAGGTTCTGGGTTCCCCCCTTACCTCTGGATTCCCCCCTTACCTAATATCAGAAGTTGTCTTCAAGCTGTGTTTATGTAGCAGGCTGCTGCATGCCCCCGGAGGCCCTTGAAGGCAGGGGGATGCATCTTTACTGTGCTTTCCTGACACTTTCCAATCACAGCTTCCTGAGCTGATGCTCTTATGAAGTGTTTGCCTGGATGCCGCAGCCACTGCCACACCGGAGATCCAGGCTGTTTAAGTGGGAGAGAAAGCTCTACCTGCCACAGCTCTATGAAAATCTACCCTTCCTCCATCAGAGTACTGGGAGTTTGCAGCCAAAATAAGGCTTGGAGTTTTTTAGTCTGTCCTTTTAAAAATCTGGTATGGGCCTGGAAGAGCAGGCAGTCTTTGCAGCTCACTTCTGTACATACAAGAATTCCTCTCCTCTGTTGAACCGCAATGCCTCCCAAACACCTTTCCCTTTTTTTGAGTTCTGCCTGGACCATCAGTCTTTATGAAAAATAGGTTTCTGACCAACAGTCCCCAAACTGTGTTAGGCAGGCTGAGACATGCCTGAACTTGACACCGAAACCAGTAATAGCAGAGTAAGCCACATGAAGCTAATTTCCCCAAACATAGATGGATTTGTTGAAAATCCAACCCTCCTTGGAGGGAATTTGCAATTCTAGCTTCCACTGCTCTTACTCTCTGTCCACAGGACAAATTTGGGCTGCTTCAGGAAAATTTAAAAATCAATTTATCTAAAGAGACTGTTGACTATATTGAATATTTTTAACAAGCAATGTTTAAAAAAGAAGTGTTCAGGCTTCTTTAGCATGGGGATAAGTATTAGTTGCCTAAGCTATGTGTGTGAAGTGAGGGGGACTGGGGCCAACTGACTCACCAGATGCAGAGTACCAGTAAACTCCTGTGTGTTTGGCATCACTTCCTACAACTCCCTTCACCTCTGAGGGGTTATGTGGTGCAGGTGGTCTCTTGCCTTCTCTCTCAACTCCCCTTACTGTGTGCCAAGCTGTTGTTCTCAGCTGCCTGTGGCTTTGCCTACTCCACCTGTCAGCAGTTCAGCATCCTTTCTGCGTTGTTCAAGAAGAATGGCAGGAGGCCAGTGTTTACACCTTGGTTCTTGCACTCAGATGGAAATCAGAATGGAATCATACATACTAATACTCTCAAACTCAATCCAAGCTACTTTGAACATATTGCTTATATATTTGAAGGTCACAGTTACAAAGTGGGAGAGAGGGGAGAGATTTTATTTTTTATCCTCTAGATCATTCTCCTGATGACCTCAGTGGCCAAGGTTGGGGCACAACCAAGCCAGGAGTTGACGGTTTCTTCTGGATCTTCCTTCTTAATGGCAGGGAGCCCAAGTACTTAAGCCAGCTTCCGTTGATTTTCCCAGGCCATGAGCAGGGAACTGGTTTGGAAATGGAGCTGCCGGGACACAAACTGGCATCCACGTGGGATACCAGTGTTGCAGGTGGTGGCAGTTCCAATCACGCCAGAATCTGGCCCCCTGAGACTAACACATTTGCATGTGTTCCCAGAAAGATAGGCAGCACACACACAAGGTGATGACAAGTTTATTCACAAGGCCAGGAAGTGAACACATGTGTAGGTTACCTCACATGGAATAATATCTATTCTGAGTGAGCCCAAGAAATGCCCACAAGGAGAAGAAACCTGGGTAACACCTCCCACCATGATAAGAAGAGGGCTCATTCCAATTTTTGGCCTGTTTTAAGAGATAGGGGGTGGTGATGAGATCCACTGGGAATTCTATGATGCCTCTGTAATTTCCATAGAGGCCTCAATTTTCCTATTTTCATGGCATCTCCCTCCTCCCTCCCCTCTAGGTCCCAGATGATACAGGTGCCTCCTGAGAAACACTGCGTCTTTGACTGACAGATAAAGGGATAACCTACGGAATTACAGCTCACTCAGGCCGAGGCTCTCCATCTCACAGCAGGACATCAGCTCCATATCTTACTGTTTTCTGCAGACAATTCTTTCTGTCTCTTTGTTAACTCAACCTGGCATCCTGTTATGTGTTATGTCCACACATGTGTGTGGCGGCATGTGTCTTGCGCCTGACCACTGTGGCGAGGGATGGATGTAGGTACCGGAGCTCCCAAGCAGGGGTACATTTGATTGCTTTGTATTTTTATCTGATTGTTAAAAAAGATACATTTATTTACTTGAGAGATAGTTATGGAGACGGAAGGGGCAGGGGAGGAGAGAGAGAGAAAACTCTTTCGTTCACTGGTTCATCCCCTAAATGGCCTTAATGACCAAACCTAGTTGGTCAAAAGTGGAGCAGCTGAGACTTGAATCGGTACACATATGGGGTTCTGCCATTATAGAAAACAGTTTAATGTGCTGTAACATCAGGCCCTTTTATGGGATTTTGTAACTTAGATATCTAAACAAGCAAATAACACAACAGGGGCCACATTTCTTGTAGGAGAAGGACCTACTACAATGAGGTACTGTTACGGCAAGAGGTGCTATTTCTAACATAGCAACAACTGGCATATAGTTGATTATTACTTAATTTGGTATTTAAAAATGCAGCATTAGATAGCATTGCTATACTTCTTAAGTTTTATTAGCCAGATGTCAGTGGCCTGCAACCACCCCTAAACTTCCTGTGTAAGACACCGAAATTCATATGGAAGCAAACCCCAAATCTAAACTTGGAGTCTCTTTTGGTAATAAATGAGCAACTTTTAGATGGTCACAGGCAGCCAGACACTCGGATTATGCCCAGGATGGCAGGAGCAGAGGAGCTGTGGGCTTTGAGAAGACTTCTACTTGGCTTCTTCCTGCCTGCAGTTAACAACGCTGGGGCCTCCTACGGCTGGGTAGAGCGCTCCTCACTCCTGCTGCTTCTGGGGCTGCGTGATTCATGAATCATTCCTTGCTCAAATTCTGTTACATGCAACCTAAGGTTCTTCCTTCGAACTTTTGCTTCCAAATCTATGAAAGCTAATCTCAGGGAATTCCAAACTAATGACATTTAAATTCCTGATGTGAGAACACAGCCGACTTATGAACTTTGCTTTCTAGAGCTTGAACTAGCAGGTCCTGGGCAGACAGTGAGGGCAGCATTGTTGCTGGACCCACTAACTCAGGCCCCTCCCAACCTGACAAGGAGCAAGGAGCCACAAAAGTTCCCCTAACTGCCTTGTCAGGGACATGTTTCTTTTTTTTTTTTTAATAAAAATTTATTTATTTTTATTGGAAAGTCAAATATACAGAGAGGAAGATCTTTTGTCCACTGATTCACTTCCCAAGTGGCCACAACAGCCAGGGTTGAGCCGAACCATAGCCAGGAGCCAGGAGCCTCTTCCAGGTCTCTCACGTGGGTGCAGGGTCCCAAGGCTTTGGGCCATTCTGGACTGCTTTCCCAGGCCACAAGCAGGCAGCTGGACGGGAAGCAGGGCAGCTGGGACATGAAACGGTACCCATATTGGATCCTGGCAAGCAGAAAGTTAGCTGCTAGGCTACCGCGCCGAGCCCAGGGACTTTTTCAATACCCAGAAGAGTCCAGAGTGACCCATATGTGACCTTCCTGGGGTGATGAAAGGGAGACATGCTGCCATTTTGGGTGTACTGTGTGCAAAAAAGATCAAAAACCAACAGTGAGCTGTGTGCAAAGCGAAGTGTGGTGGGCCAGATTTGCAGCTGGGGGTGCAGGTTAAAAGATTGTGTGCTGAGGAGAAGGAGCCACATCCTTTCCAACTCCATGAAAGCAGGCGTTTTGCCCCCATGGGAGAGTTAGCCTGCCAAACCACTTCCTGCTGGGCCATCTCCGTCATGTGCATCAGCACTAGCCCAAAAAGCCTTGTCTGAGTTGCACATTGACTTCCTGTCAACTGTTACGTACATGTGAGCCAAAGTTCCTGGGGTCAGTAACAAAGTCTCCATGCCATTGTGGCTGTAGAGTGAGCAGAAAGGCAGTCATTGCTGGGGCAGAGCCCTGCAAAGTTCACCTTGCAAAGTCATAGACAGGAGTGGATGCTGGCTGGCACCAGCAATGTGGGTGTGGCATGTTTGCTGGTAGGAACCTTCACTTCATCAACCCACCTGCTTCCTTCTACTGTAGCTCCCTCTGAAACCTGCAGGTAACCCCTCTCTGGGGTCAGCAGGCTGAGGAGCAACATTAACCAAGCCTTTGTTTAAAGCAGAGGAGATATGTGTTGGGGAGGCTTGTATGGGGCTGTATTGGGGGAACGAAACAATAAGCAGATTTGGTCAAGGAATTTAACTGGTTGCATAAGCGCTTTATCTGAATGATGACCAGATACTCCTCTTCTTTGTGTTTTTACTCTCGAGCCTGGTTTTGTGTGGCCACCAGACCCTGAGGCGGCCTATAGGAAGCAGCAGGTGTCCCAGGCACAAACACCAGAGTAGTGGTACTGTGGCACATCACTTGGGCGTTGGGTTCAGTCAGGGATGTGGGCATATGCTCCACCTGGGACCAAATGGGCACTGCTCTGCAGATGCACAGAGACCATCTCAGAGCTCTTTGGGATAAGGAGTAACAGAGGATATTCCTGTTAGACTGTGTTTCAAGAGTTTCCCCAAAACATGACCTAAAAACACAGAGGCCAGGAAACAGTATCTCTGTACCAGCAAAAGCAATAGAACTTGATATTGATGTATGACCTGTTCTAGCGGAGGAAGACAAAGGACGGATGGGAGGACTTCCTGTTTCTATTCTGCTCTCCGATGCCAAGGTGTTATACTTAGGCATCGGGTGGGCGGCGGGAAGGTGTTCTGAACCCCATTATCCACACCCCTTTTCCTCATTCTGCATTCTCCAGTGCTGTTTAACAACAGGAACCAATACCTTGTGCTCTCCTGGCTCCCTTCCATCCATGGGACTGTTTTGCTCTCGTTGCCGGGGTAACGTGAGAGAGAACATCCCCCAGTCTGTGCTCCTGGCACCTGGGAAGCAGCGGGCACATGGATACTCGGTGGCTCACACAAGGAGTATTACTTTGCTGGTTACGGATTGTTTAACAAGGATCTCAAAGAAGAGAGCTGGAGAAGGAGGGGTGTGCCCAGGACCACAGAGAGAGTGAGCGTTTGTTTCTCCGAGGGCATGGCCTTCCCTGAACATGGCCGGGGATTTACATGCTCATTCGTGTATCCCAGGAGTGCATGTATTTAGAATGAGCTGGATACATATTAAAACTAGAAGGGAGTCTGAGTTCCTCAAAGCACTGAGTGAGGTATTGTGACGCCTGGGTGCAGTTAACAGCATCCCCGAAACCTAACAAAATGTGTCCTTTCTCTCCGGGTGAAAATTCCAAAACTGTTTTCCAAGCGATCTGACTTTATTGTTATTTTCTTTAACCAACTTTGAGGTGTGACTTGAAAGTTGGAATTCCTCTCCTGAGCTGGGCTGCTGGCTTTACCCACCGTGGCTGGTCTCTGGCCATGAATGGGCATATTATGCCTTCTTTTAAAAAGTGGGGGCCCTTAATTAAAAACGTGATCACGGGTCTTTACGGAGACATTGTTTAGGTTTTCTTCAGCCATTAACACATCATAAATCATTTTAAAAAGACTTTCCCCCCCCCCCGTTGCTGAATGGCAAGCGTATTAAAAAAAAAAACAGTGATGCAAAAACAAAAATGGGATTAAATTTAGTGTTTCACAAGGTGCTAAGGGGCTCACCACCTCGGCCGGGATGACATGGTGGCTTGGCTCCATCTGCTACTGACCTGTTTGTCTTACTCACTTCATCTCTGCTGCTTGGATCCAGTCGGCAGAAGGATGCTGGTGGCCAGTTTCAGGAAAATTGTCAGACGATCCGCCCTGCCCCATTTTTTTTTTTTATCATCTCGTAATTTCAAGGCATGCAACTCTGCTCAGAGGAAAAGCCTGCTTTTTCTATGACCCTCCCACCCCCCAGCAAAGCTATAAAGCGAGCAGGTCTTAGGTGGTGCTGGTGAATACTACGTGACTGCCGGCATCTTTGCCGTCCACTCCCACTTCTACACCCAGCTTCCTTTGAGGACGTGATGCATGGCTTCAGACCATGGCTTTGAGTCGCTCTGGGTGTTCTGAGCAGCCTCCAGAGCTAGGACCCATTTTTGGATAGAATTTGATGGAGGGTCAGGAGTGATTCCTGATTTGTTGGGTTGAGGTGAGGTCGTGCAGCTGGCACAGGGTTGAAGGACAATCCAGTCAGAGACGTGGCACCTTCAAGGGTGACTGTTCTTGTGACGGATGTGCGCAGGATTTCGCCAACCGACCATCTTTTCTGTGTACAATGATTCCCACTACCCCAATTTCACCATCATTTTCAAAGATCCTTTCTCTGTAGGCTTTGATAAGCTGTGAAAATGATTCCCTGTGTCCCTTTCTCTAGCGGGTGTCCCGGTAGAGAAAAGTATTCTGCATCCGAAAAAACGCGCTTTCCACATTTTCCCGGTTGCCCAGGAAGGTTCTCCAAACCACTGTTAGTCTCAGAGCGTCCGTATAGCAGTTTCCCCGGGACACCAGTAGAGGGCGGACGGCCCCTCTGCTCCGCAGCGCACCTGGGACCAGGAGTCCCCCTAGGTTTCCTCTGCTTGTCCTGTCTGTGACCTCCATACTTGTGTGCCATGGAGACCGCACACGAAGGGCAGTGGCTTTGCATCGTGTTTACTGAAGGGAAAGGGACTTTAAAGGGAATTCTGCAGAAATTACAAAATGCCAGACTTCTTCATTTCTGGTTGCAGCCCAGGGTAGAGTAAAATCCCAGATTGGACTTCTGGGTTCTTGCCTCTTGCTGCAGCTGGCATCTGACCTCGGCCAGTCCAGGGTCGGTCTGCCTGCCTGGCTGTTGCTTTCAGTTCCTCCCCTCTGTCTCCTGGTAGCTGCTATTCCGCACAGCAGAATTCACTTTCCATTCTCCAGGGCTACTCCACAAGTGAGGTGGTCTCACTTCTTTCAGGACTGTTGATTAAGAGGGTGGTTTGCACCCAGCCTCCAAAGCCTGGGAATAGGATGACTCCCCCAGGGCGTCCCCTCTCAAAAAGGGTGAGGGCTGATTGAAAGAGCTCTGTCCTCCGCCAGCCTGCACAGCTGTTCCAAGGGGGTACTTGATCAAGTCCTGTGAGTGCACAGTGTAGTCTCGGAAGATCCTGAAGCAGAGGCAGCTTGGCTCATCGTGGAAGATTTTTTATAAAAGATTTCTTTATGGAAAGGCAGATTCAGAGAGAGAAAGATCCTCCATCTGCTGGTTTACTCCCCACATGCCTGCAGCAGCTGGAGCTGAGCCGATCCAAAGCTAGGAGCCAGGAGCTTCTTCAAGAGTCCCAAGGCTTTGGGCTATCCTCTGCTGTATTCCCAGGCCATAAAAAGGGAGCTGGATGGGAAATGGAGTAGCTAGGACATGAATGGTACCCACATGGGATCCTGGCGCTTAGAGGTGGGAGATAAGCTTGTTACCCTAATCATGGAAGAGCCTTAGTCTTTCCTGGAGCTAAGGTCCCATGATCTGGTCCTTCTCCATGGAAACAGCCAATGTGACTCAAATGCGGGACACGCCTTCCATGCTATGGAATGAAGTGCTTGCCTGATTCTAGAGTCAGAGACAAAGCTACCTAAGACCTGGGAGCTGCAACCCCTCGCCGCTTCCTAATCTCACCGTCAAAACCAACATGAAGTTTAGGGTCGCCATGAGCAGCGCTCTTCAGGGATGTGGGGATAGTGAGTGCGTCTCAGGTCTTTTTCCTCCCAGATGAACAAAGGAAATCCCCATTTCCATCCACTGTAGTCTTGTAGCATCATCTCATTGTGGATGGTCACTCCCTGCAGAGAGCTCACGCACACACTAGCTTCCCTTGACTGGGAATTTAGGGCATCAAGAAAAATTGAGCTTTGAATTTCATTTTGTTTTTCACAGACTTTTTGAAGTATCCTGTGTGTTTATCAGAGAAAGAGAAAAGTTGGATGGGGACATGTTATACCCTACACTTCTTCCTTCCTGGTTGCAGGAATTTGTCTAGATTAAAACAATTGTATAAAGTTTTCTTAAAAAAAATTAACATTATGGCTCCTGTCCTTATAGCCATACATATGTATATAGTCACACACTGCTTCAAAGCGGAGCATGTGACAGGAAGTGCATGCCACGGTGGAATTGCCATTGTGCAAGCCTCCTAGAGCACGCCTACACCCACTGAACTGGTCAGTCAGTCAACATGGGCTTTGTTTGTGGCCAACGCAAGTTGCACGGGCTGCTGCTGATGCGCACAGGAAGCCGTGTTGTTGTTTTTTCCTAAGTGGAAGGCGCACACTGAAATAAGGGCAGAAGGCTGTAAACCCATCACGATCACCCGGTCACTCATTCATCAGCCTACACCACATACTGCTTTATGTGCTGCCCACCAGCCTCACCCCAAGCAGCCAGAATTTTTCCAGGTCCCAGGTATTTCTTTGGTTCCTGTATAAACTCATTGGATCGCCATTGTGTATGTGTCCTATGGTTGAACCAAATGTCACTAGGCAGTACTTAACTCTTAACTCTGTGTGTGTGTGTGTGCTGTTCTCTGACAAGAGTAGGTGAGGAACAGCACTGTGGATAGGACCAAAAGGTATATTCTCTAACATTTTATTTCTACTAGTTAAATTCTTTTATTGAAGCTGAAGTAGCCAAAAATGAACATTTGTTGATTCTGTCCAATGGCTGCATAGATATGTCACTTTGTATTTTGTACTTTTTAAAAAGGTTTATTTATTTTTAAATACATTTAAAAATATTTATTTATATTTATTAAAAAGGCAGATTTACAAGGAGGAGAAATAGAAAGGTCTTTCATCCACTGGTTCACTCCCCAAATGGCCGCAATGGCCACAGCTAAGCCCAACCAGGAGCTTCTTCCGGGTCTCCCACGCAGGTGCAGGGTCCCAAGGCTTTGGACCATCCTCGATTGCTTTCCCAGGCCACAAGCCAGGGAGATGGATGGGAAGTAGAGCAGCTGAGACACGAACTAGCGGCCACATGAGTTGTTGGTGCTTGAAGGTGGAAAATTAGCCTGTTGAGCCAAGACGTCGGCCTAGGTTGTACTTTTAAAAAGTTGCAAAATATTCACTTTAGATTTAGGCATTTCTTTAATAAATGCAGGCAGTGAGGAGGAAAAAGGCAAGGCTAAAAAGATAAATAAATAATCCCCCAGAAAACAAAAACCACAAAAAATAGAGTACAAGCTAATGATCCAGACACACACCTTTTGCTTGGGTTTGGCTTCAGCACAGGCACAGCGGCTGAACGCAGTGGGAGAGGCCACCTCGCGTCTTCTGCACTAAATGCCCTATGGCGCTTGATGCTGCTGTTTTACTGCATCTTCTCCCTGGATAGATGGAGCAGCCGAGGGAGTGCCCAAGCCATGGCTGGCCTCACTGTCTGAGCATGGATTTCAGAGGCTGGTGCTGCCTTTGCTTTGGGCTTGATCAGCTGCCTCTGTGCTTACCAGCCATGTCTTTTGTGATAACTCTGAAACTTGCGTTGGTCTGCTGATGGCTCTCCTTCCTCATGCCACCTGGAGGGTGCTCTAAGATTGCTGTAGGGAGCAGAGCCAAGGGGGCTCTGTGAGCTTAGAAAGAGATGTTTCTGAGGGCCAGGCAGCACTACGGCATATCCAGAGTTCTTGAACCTGCTAGAGTGACTGTAAGAGAAACGCTGCTGGGTCCAGAATCTTCCGTGATAGGAAATGTTAGACATCCCTCATACGCTGGAATCTGGAAATGTTGGCAAAGTCTCCACCTTCTCTCAGGTGACGACTCCCAGTCAAAACGCTGATTACAACAGTTTTTTTTTTTTTTTTTTTGAGTAGCCGCAGGGGAGAAAGCCTCCTAGCCTCCTTCAGCTGCTCCTTTATGTCCAGGGCACACAGAGGTCACTGCCCTACCTGTCCCCATCCCACCCCCCAAGTCAAGTTCCAGAGGATTACTCACTTGGGGTCTTCAAGAAGTTCATGAAGTGTTAGGTGTTGTGGCATAGCAGGTTGGGATGTCCACAACTCGTGTTCTTGCGACAAAATCCTACCTCTGCTACGGACCCAGCCTCTTGCTAATGTGTTAGAGAGGCAGCGGATGATGGCTCAAGTAGTTGGGTCCACCTTCTTTCTGGCTCCTGGCTTCACTTGAGGTAGATGTTTTGGGGAGTGAATCAGCAGGTGGAAGATCTCTTTCTTTCTCTGCCTTTAAAATAAATAAATAAACTTTCTGGTCAATATGCACATCAAATAAATGATGCCTAGATTTTAAAAACTTTTGTGCTGGAGTAAACTTTCTCCCAACTGGAGGCAACTGCCTAGGTTGCCTTGTACCTAGGCAAGTGTTACACTGCTGGGAGAAAACCAACCAGTAGCTAGCTGGCATTCTGGGTCTGGTTAATGCCAACTCTGTGTTAGCAGTGCCAGTGTGCCAGCAGAGTGCCCATTCTATGTTTATTTTATAAAGATATGTGGGGAACACCAGGCTGGGACATGTCATCCTGACGCCGGCTGAAGGATAGGCGGCTGCAGATTGCCCCGGGAAGGGGTCTGAGATGACTAGAATGGCAATGGCTGAACATTCTTCCCCACATCGGGGTCTCTAAGGTGTCATCAAGTGATCATCCCCCATACCTGGTGCTGATGTAGTTGGACAGCAGAGAGTGGTCCCGCCCTTTTCCCACCATACCTCCCTCCTGCAGACCAGGAGAGTACGAAGAAGAACTAAAACATGTGTCCCGCTTGCTTTCCTCCCCACCCGCCCCTCCCCACCCTAATCGGAGGCCCACATAGGCAGGCAGCCCTCTCAACTCTCCAAACAATATTGAACATAAAATTCACTTAAAAAAGAATAAACTTTCTACAAACATTTGCAAGCTCTCTTGCATGTAAAGATTCCGAAATTTGAAAATGATATGAAATCTGAAATATTTCTGGGTCACCCAGCAGCTCAGGTTTGATTTACACCAAAAGAACTGTCTGTAGGACATGGCTTAATGGAAAGAAGGAATGAGAAGAGATTGTAAGTTCAAGTCTCCTTATTCAATCAGCAATATTCTTTACTCTTTTTTCTACTGCTATTAGGTGGTTTAAAAATTTTGTATGTCAGCCTTCATAACTTCATTTGAAGTGCATTTATGTGAGAGGCAGAGTGATGAGAGAGTTAGACCTGGAGACAGAGAGAAGGAGAGAGAGAGAAAATATGCGATTGAATATCTTCCATGAGCTGATTCTTTCTCCAAATGGCTATAACTGTGAAGTTTAGGCCAGGCTAAAAGTCAGGAACCGGGTTTTGGCTGAAGCCTGGATCCAGGAACTCTACGTGGTCTCTCATGTGAATGACAAAACCCAAGTATTTGAGCCACCATTTGCCACCTTCAGGCACATTAGAAGGAAGCTGTACTGGAAACAGACAGAGCAGCTGGGGTTCCAACTGCACCCAGTATGAGATACTGACAGTGCAAGTGGCAGCTGAACCCACTACACTGCAACACAGGCCTCAATGTTCATAATTTTTGTTTTCCTAGAGTGTTGTCCATTTCTTAAAACAGAAATTTAGGCATAGCATTTGTTTCAGGTTCTTAAAATAATTTCCTTATCTGTAGCTACAAATACAGATTAAGTGCTCATTTTCCCAGACTCTGTTATATGCTTATGTACTCTTTATTCATTCATTTGAGCAACTTCTCTTGTTTCTTCCTCCCTGTCCTCTGTTTATTGGTACTTTCTGCTGACTTCTCTTTTGATTGGGTGTGTATATACATGTGTGTCTTTCTATTTCTTGCTTTATGGCTTTTGAATGATAGGGCAGATACCTCAAAAGTTGATGGAAAATGCCATGAGGGATAAATTCAGGCAATGGGCATTCAGCGTCATGGGTAAGTGGCCCATGTCCTTGTTGGCGGATCTGGGTTTGAATCCCGTCTCTAGGTCCTGACTCCAGCTTGCTGCAATGCGGAATGTGAGAGGGTATGAGAGCTCCGGTCATCAGGCTCCTTTCAACCATGCCAAAGGTCTGCAATGAGTTCTCAGATCCCAGTGCAGGCCCAGCCCAGTTCCAGCCAATGGCTTCCCAAATGGCCACCATGGCTAGAATAGACCAATCTGAAGCCAGAAGTCTACAACTTCTTCTGGGTCTCCCATGTGGGTGCAGGGTCCCCAGCACTTGGGCTAGCCTCTGCTTCTATTTCAGGCCAGAAGCAGGGAGCCAGACTGAAAGTGGCACAGCCGGGACAGGAACTGGAGCCCATGTGGGATGCCAGCACCACAGGTGGTGGATTAGCTTGTTATGCCATTGCGCCAGCCTTGATTCAAAAGTATTTAAAACCACACGTATAGTGAGCCCTCAAAAAGTTTTTTAAATGTGTATATTGTGCAAAAAACTATGCATGATTTCAAAAGAGTTTTTATGTCAAAACAGGCTTACCTCCTATTTTATTTCCTATGACTTCTTTGAAGTACCCGTATGTTTTGCAATTTAAAATTGGAGATTTAGGGACCTGTGCAGATACAGCAGGCTAATCCTCTACCCTGTGGCAGTATCATCCCATATGGACACAGGTTCATGTCCCTGCTGCTCTGCTTTTGATACAGTTCCCTGCTTACAAGCTGGGAAAGCAGTAGAGGATGGCCCAAGTCCTTGGGACTCTGTGGCAGATCTGGAAGAAGCTTCTGGCTCCCAGCTTCAGTTCAGCCCAGCTCTAGCTATTGCAGCCATTTGGGGAGTGAACCAGTAGATGGAAGATCTGTCTTTCAAATAACTATATGCCTTTCAAATAAAAATAAACCTTTTAAAAACTAGAGATTTAAAATAAAAAGGTGAAATCAAATGTTTTACAATTGCAAGTGATCAAAATTAAATAATAAAACTAATAAAAACAAAAAGGTGATGAAGCAGTTTTATCTGAAAGAGCTGGGAGTGTCAGACTTTGCACATCTATTCAAGCTTATGAATGGATACTTTGTTTTTAGGTCTGGGGAATTCTGCCAGCAAACATAAGAGAAGCTGTGAGCAGCAAAGAGCCCTTTGTGAGTTTCTGGCATGTTCTACCTACCCGGGGTTTCTCCTTAAGGACTAGCTCTGCACACATCTAGGGAGTGCTCATAGTGCTGTGAGTGGACAACACACGGCACAGCCTGTTGGGTCATGTGGGCTACGCAATTGGCATTCCCAGTACAGGTGCCCAGGTGCCTAGGTGCCCAGGTGCCCAGAGGAATGGACGAGGGCTTCAGCTGGGTCCTGGAGCCTCAGTCAGCTTCCCTGAGGAGCCAGACGACGCTGCCTGAAATGAACAGACATTTCCCAAGGTTGGTGTCGGCATCTCCTTGCCATCCTCACCTGTGGTCAGTTCATTTCTGGAGCACAGAGCCTGGAGTCACCTGCCCTGGCCATAGCTCTTGATGGGTGGCAAGGTTACTACTGGGTTCTCTCACTGGACACTAGACAAAGCATGCTGGGAAATTTGAGTCAAGTTTTCTGGAGAGAATAAGAAAAATAACCGATGATCTCAGAAATACAATACCTGATGATTGTCAGCGCTCCTGTTGCGCCAGTATCTTAAGGGTGTCTGGACTTTGGAGCCCCAGTCCCATGATTCAGGGTAGACTTTTGGGGTTGGATGGAAATCAAGTGCTGTGTACTCTCTTGCCTGGAGAATACATGCAACCACTAGGATTGGCCAGCTGAGCTGGCTTCCATCTGAACCTCTCAGTCCAGACACTCCTTGGTCCTTACCTGGGACATGCCCCTGGCCACACCACCAGGTTTCGCGGACAAGTGACAACTTCTGTCAGTGCAAGGGCTGTATTGGCAGATTCGGCCACTATGCCCTGGGTCGCCTCCTGATCATGCACGTCCAGCAGCTGACCACAGGAGCTTCACAAAAAATCCATATGAATGCATGACCAGGGCATCCCACAGGAGGAATAAACTCAGTTGAGTTGGGGAGAAGGTGGTTTTAGCATGCCCACTGAGCCCCCAAAATAAAATACTGGTGTGCGTTCCAAAATCTATGTGAGTAGGATATGAACTGACCATCCCTTCACTTCTTCTAGATAAAACAGGAGCCAAAACTCATGCCCCACACCCCTTCTCACCCATGAATACCTACCCACAAAGTTTCCCATCAGAATTTCCTTCCCCGTTGCTCTGGTCTGTGCATGAGACAATCAGGATCTTCTCTTCATTGGAGCTTGTTTCAACCCCTCAACCGTGACTGTTCCCTGTTCTGCCCTTGGCATCGGTCTGGGTATTAGTGTTTGCTTGCTTTAGAAAGAAGCTATTCCATTTGAATGATCACTCTGGTTTTAGAGTGGGTGGTTGTTGTATTTTTTCCTGGGGGGGGGGTGGCGAGCAGGATTTCATGTTTTCTCCATCTCTCCTTCCTCACAGCTCCACCCTGTCTGCAACCACTTCCCTTCATTTACCCACCATAGAAGCCTGGTCTCGGGGTGGGCCCCACAGTCTGTTTCCATTTTCAGCACTCTGGCTGCCACCTAAAGGGGAGAGGTCCCTGGAACTCTGAGATCCTCCGGCAGTCACTTTCCAGAGAGTGTTTCATTATGCTGTATTATGCCGCTCACTGACCTGGGCTCTGCTCTAATAGGGGCCATGTCAGGAATCTTCAAGTGTGTCTCCATGCTTTTGTTTCTTATTTCTTTTCTTCCCCCCACGGCCCAGCACCAGTAACTCCAAGCAATGTGAAAGCAAAGGCTAATTTCTGCAAGTCTCTGCTTTCAAGTTTCAGCACAAGTCGTTTGCACAGAAAGTCGAAACATCTGCAGTGCAGGGGTTTGATCATTTTCCGAGAGTCTGTCTTTTCATTCATCAGACACACCACTTTTTCCTCCACTTGTCAGGACTGCAGCACTTGGGAATATTGGAATTACAGGATCTTACAGCTGAATGGAACTTCGCAATCATCCAGCCCTGACTTTACTCAGTGCGGAAATTTCTTCATGAGTATTCCAAATTGCTTTACATTCTTGCCCGGGTGAAGGGTTCAGTGGGTTGTTGCACAGACTGTGCCTAGAGGCTGCTTAAAACTGCCAGCTATGGGCCATTGTCATGTCATAGTGAGTAAAGCCTCCATCTACAGTGTTAGGATCGCATATGGGTGCCATTTCATATCCGGGCTGGTCCATTTCCAATCCAGCACTGTACTAAGAGTCTAGGACCTCACTGGAGGATGGCTCAAGGTCTTGGACCTCTGCACCAATGTAGGAGACCCAGGAGAAGCTCCTGGCTTCTGGCTCCTGACTTTGGATCGACCCAGCTCTGGCTGTTGTAGCCATTAAGGAAGTGAAACGGTGGATGGGAGATCTTTCTTTTTCTTTCTGTAACTGCCTTTCAAATAAATAAATAATAAAGAAGAAGAAGAAGAACAAAAAACCCCCTCAGAACTGCCACCTGCAATGCAGATACCTCTACAGTAGTGGCTTGAGTCCAAGTTCCTCTGGTTCTGATCCAGCTCCCTGCAAATGCACCTACGAAACTAGCAGAAGATGGCTCAAGTCCTTGGGTCTCTGCCACTCACATGGGACACTGGGATGGAGTTCCAGGCTCCAGGCTCCAGGTTTTGGCCATTTGGGGAGTGACCCAGCATATGGAAAATCTCTATCCCTCCTCTCTGTAACTTTACCTTTCAAGTAGATAAACCTTTTGCTGTTAAAGAAAGACCATTTCATGGCAGGTATGTTTTTATTATTATAAATCTTTACTTTGTCAGAACAGATTGTCACCAACAACTTTGTAACTTTTTGTGTTAGTCATCATTGTGGCCCCTGTGACCTTTGCCTGTCAGTCACATTGTGGACAACATGCTGCCTTACACTTTGTAGCCACTAAGAGAGCCAGATGGAGTTCCAGGCTCCTGGCTTTGGCATGGCCCACCTGCGGCCCTTATAGCCAATTGGGGAAGTGAATCAGCAGTTGGAAGATCTGTCATCTTCTAGACCTTCCTCTCTCTCTGTAACTCTGCTTTCAAGTAATAAAATTAATCTTTACAAAGACACATGAAAATCTTCTAAACCCACAGAGAGACAAGAAGAGAAAGAGTCCAACTTGTTACCTGTAAACATCTTGGCATGATGAAATGAAGCTTGGAGCTGCAGCAGCCCTTTTGTGGTCACGAACACGTGAGCATAGGATAAAATGGATATGCTGACGGAGAAGAAAAAAGATAGAAGGAACTTGAATTCTTAAAAACATGGCTGGCCCCGGGCACCAAGGCTACAGACAGCCTTCCTGGATGTCTGGGGGAAGAACTATTATCTGAGCCACCTATAGTCAAGTAGTTTACTTCTTGCAACAGCAGGCAGTTGCTCCTTCCCTGTTTCCTCAACACCTGTTTGTCCATCTCTGCGTGTGTTAGGATAGAACACCCAAGAACACTTTTATCACATGTTATTGCTGTCAGGAGTCCAGTGTCTGGTTATTTGAAATTTTAGCATTTTACATGTTAGTTTTATCTCAAATTGATACATCAGATTCAGAGTGAGTAGCTCAGTAAAATTTATGTTTATGCTGTTTAGGGCCTAGTGTGATAGCCTATTGGCATGCATCAGGATCCCATATGGGTGCTGGTTCATGTCCCAGCTGCTCTACTTCTCATTTGGCTCCCTGCTTGTGGCCTGGGAAAGCAGTAGAGGACGGCCCAGAGCCTTAGGGCCCTGCACCCACGTGGGAGACCTGGAAGAGGCTCCTGGCTCTGGATTGGCTCGGCTCCGGCCATTGCGGCCACTTGGGGAGTGAACCAGCAGACGGAAGATCTTCCTCTCTCTCCTTCTCTCTGTAAATCTGCCTTTCCGATAAAAATAGAGAATTTTTTTTAAAAAAAAGATTGACTACATACAAGTATGCTGTTTAATTTTTAAAGCATTTTATTGATTTTTAGTTTCGTTCCATTATAGTCAGTGGGAGGACCTCACATGTCAGTTCTTCTGAATATGCTATGATTTATTTTGTAGTCTAAAATACCTTCTAGTTAACGTGTTTTCTGTGCATTCGAAAAACAATGGTCTCTGCTGCTGTTGGGTAGAGTGCTCTGTGAGCCGCAATTGGATCTTCTATGAAATACAGTGGGCTTCGCCTGCCTAATTGGCTAGTTAGAAAGGAGTATGAAGGTCTCCATATGTAATTATACATTTTTATTTCTTCCCTCATTTCCTTTTTGCCTTGCATGTTTTGAAAATTCTTTAAAAAATATCTATTTACTTTTATTAGAAGGACAGATTTATAGAGAGAAGGAGAGACAAAGAGAAAGATCCTCTGCTGAGAAAGATCTTCCATTCACTGGTTCACTCCCCAAGTGGCTGCAACGGTCGAAACTGAGCTGATGTGAAGCCAGGAGCTAGGAACTTCTTCCTGGTCTCCCACATGGATGCAGGGTTCCAAGGTTTTGGGCTGTCTCCAGCTGCTTTCCCAGGCCACAGGCAGGGAGCTGGATGGGCAGAGGAGCAGCCGGAACCCGCACCCATATGGGATGCCAGTGCTTCCATGGGGAGAATTCGCCAGTTGAGCCGTCACACTGGCTCCTGTTTTGAAACTTTCACATGCATAGATTCTTATTCCATCGTACTGAGTTGTCCTTTTTATCGATATAAACTGTCTCTCTTCTGATAATACTCCTTTTGGTAAAATACATTCCTTTCTGATATAAATATTGTTATTCCACATTTCCTTTAGTGGATATATGCATAGGATTTTCCACAAAACTGTCTGCAGGTTGATTTAACGTAAACACTTTGTATATACTATCTATTTTTAAAATTATGTATTTAAAAAAGAGATTAATCTGGTTTACTTAGAAGGCAGAGTTATGCATAGAGAGAAAGAGAAAGAGAAATGTTACATCTTTTGGTTCACACCCTAAAACGGCTGAAATGGCTGGGGTTGGGACAGGCTGTAGCCAGGATACTGGAACTCTATTCAGTTCTCTGCCCTTGGACCATCCTCTACTGCTCTTCCAGGCACAGTAGCAGGGCACCGGATTGGAAGAGGAACATCCAGGACTTGAACCAGTGCTCATGTGGGATGCCAGTGTCACGGGCAGCAGCTTAATGTGCTGTGCCACAGTGCTGGTCTCTATAATATCCATTTTTCATTGCTGTCTTCTATAAATGCCTTCCAAGTCTGTAACTTCAATCTCTTTATTGATATCCGTGCTATTCTTGTTCAGAATTTTGCACTCTCAATGTGTGTTACATTGCTACTCTTGGCAGTGGAGTGATTGACAAGAAGTGGGTCCACTTACAGTCCAATCTGTGAAGAATGAAGGTGCTTAGATACTGCAGTTGATCTTAGCCAAAAGGTCGAAAAGCGGTGAAGGTGCTTAGAGAAACAAGATGAGTTGGTAGTGAGTGCTGCAGCGAACATGAATGTGTTAGCTTGAGTGACACAAGGCAGATTGAGTGTGGATGCAAAATGCCACATGGCGTATTCCTCATACTGAACTTTGTCGAGCCCTGAGCCTCAGAGACAAATAGGAAAGCTATACAACTACTCTCAGCCGCATCTCAGCTTATCTTGCTAGTTTGATCTCCAGGCCCCCCTGCTATGGGCTCTTCCACCCTCAGAAGTTGCATAAATGGGAATCTGTGTTCTGGAGACACAGTTCCTGGTTTCCTACCCATGTCTCTTTACCGATAACACTTCCTGTCTATGGCATTCCCTTTACTTCTTGCATTTCTGGTGGAATCCCACACATCACTTAATTACAACTCAGAATCAGCTCTGGCCCTTCGTTTCTGTTTATGTGTGTTGCTTCAAAGCAGGTGAACCCTTGACCGAATGCTTGGTCCCATACCATGTGCTCGGTAAATGCCAGTGGCATTGAAAACAAGTTCTAGGGCCCGGCGGCATGGCCTAGTGGCTAAAGTCCTCGCCTTGAACGCCCCGGGATCCCATATGGGCGCCAGTTCTAATCCCGGCAGCTCCACTTCCCATCCAGCTCCCTGCTTGTGGCCTGGGAAAGCAGTCGAGGACGGCCCAAAGCTTTGGGACCCTGCACCTGTGTGGGAGACCCGGAAGAGGTTCCTGGTTCCCGGCATCGGATCGGCACAGCACCGGCCCGTTGCGGCTCACTTGGGGAGTGAATCATCGGACGGAAGATCTTCCTCTCTGTCTCTCCTCCTCTCTGTATATCCGGCTTTCCAATAATAATAAATCTTTAAAAAAAAAAAAGAAAACAAGTTCTAATCTGCCTCTTTGTAGCTTGAAGGTTGACACAGGTTTGGCCCTGGACTTAAACAAGACAAATGATTGTCTTTCCCACATAACCAATTAAATATTTGAATGTATCCATGAAGCATCTATTTGACCTTTGCTTTTCCACGAGTTTCCAGCAATTATAAGCCTCATTCTCTAATGAGTTACTAGCATGCAGGGGTTTTATGCATTTATGTCATTTGGCCCAGGGACAACTTCATGGGCAAGAGAAAGCAGGTGTAAATCTATCATTATTCTCATGTGGGAGATGAGGAGAACCAGCTATAGAGGACCAATGACTTGTACATGGTCGCCTAGCTATGAAGTTGGAGTCGAGGGACTGAGTTCATTCAACTCACGTGAGGGTCTCGTTTTAGAATATTCTTCCACTGTCTAATTGAGTCCTAATTAGTCTAGTTTCTCTATTTTAAATCACGTCTTGTGTGAGCACAAAGTGTTTACTTTTGGTCCTCAAATTTGAAGGGAATTTGGCTTCCTTTGCTGCGACTGTCTGATTTTGTCATGGGATGAGGTTGAGAGGAGCTGGGAAGTCTGGCTCAGGGGTGCACTCCACTATGTCCTAATGCTTAGTGTGGACTGAGGACCCATGAAGATCAGGGTTACCTGAATTATCCACCTGCAGAGATCCTGCAGGACAAGAGCACAGTTTTGGCCAGGTGATCTCCATGGCTTCCCAAGTTGCAGAAATGCTTTGTTGAGTCACTGAATAGGCCACCTTTTTGATGCAACAACCAGTGGCTTTACATTCCTCTTTCTTCTCCTAAATTGTGTGTGTGCCCATGTGTATTTTTGTGTTCACTGTGTCGGGGGTGTGTGTGTGTGTGTGGCATCTGTCTGTTTAGAGCATGGTACTGGATCTCTGGGTGTTGTGTGCCTTGTTGTATGTGTTATACGTACGACTGTATGTTGTATGTGGATGCCAGGTATGCACTGGATTTCTCTGGGTTGTTTTGTGTGTGTTGACTCTGTGTTGTGTAATGTGTATTTTGTTGTGCATCTTGGGTATGTGTTTTGAGTTCACACCTTTTATTCTGTGTATTTGGCATATATGCTATGTGTATATGTTCTGCATATACCACAATGATGTGTGTGTAGGTATGTTGTGTAATATATGTTTTGTTATGTGTGATTAGTATATATTTTGTGTGCATTTATTATGTGTATTTGTTTAATAGCTCTTGCATTATGTGGTTATACAACATTGGGATGTGTGTTGAGTATGTGTTTTATGTAATTCTTTGTTGAGTGCATTTGGTGTGTGTTTTGTGTATGGTATTTGGTGAGTGTGTACTGTATTTCTCTATGTTCCATTGTGCATATTGAGTATACATGTTGCATTGTGTATGTTGACTATGTGTGTTGTGTAATGTGTATTTTGGTGTGTGTCGGGTATTTTAGTTGTATCTATTGGCTTCTGTGTATTTGGTATGCAGGTTGTGTGTGTAAGTGCTGCATCCACGTGTTGCATTGTATGTGTGTATGTACATTGAGGTATGTGTCTGTGTGTTGTGAAGGTATGTTTTGTTGCAGCTCTCTGCTGTATTGTATGTTTATATTATGTTGGTATATATGCCTATTGAATTTGTGTGTTGTACAGTATGCCTTCTTTTGTGTGTGTTTGGCATGTATTCTGTGCCTGTGTGTATGTGCTGCAGCTTGCTGTCGGGCGTTAGTATCATATTTGGCTCTGTGTGTGTGTGTGTGTGTGTGTGTGAGATGTAGGCACAAAGGGTTAAGAAGGAAGGCATCTGTTTTCTTAGGAATGGCAGAGATGTTGAAATATCTTCTCTAAATCCCTAATCTCTTCACCCAAGATTAAGCAAATAAAATTGTTGGCTTGAAGAAGTCTGATTCTTGATGACTCCAAAGAGACAGCAGCAAAGTGAGTCAAGAAGCTTAGCTCCATATCAGCAGTGAGATAAAGGGCCTGGACCCTGAGTGACAGCTCGAGCAATGCCCTCTAATCCGATTACCAAGGAGTTCAGTGTCACTCTATATTAATGGTGGAGTTTTAAAAGTGGGTGCTAAAGAGTTAGTGTTCATCATCCAGTGACTTCAGGGATTGTCTAAAAATGACCCTGGCCTGGGACGTAGGGCTGAAGGGGCTGAGGGGCAGGAGGCTGGGGTGGGGCCGGGGGCAGCCAGAATCATCCCATATAAGGGTCCTTTGTCTCTCCAGGCTTTGTGGAAGCTGTCAGCTTTCCCTCTGCATAAAAGGGAAGAGGGAGGAGTGGGATTGAAGGCTGTGGCACAGGAAGAGGGCTGAATCCTAACACCAAGTGAATTGCTGAATTTTCTGTTTGGCTCCTTTTGCCTTTAGGCTGCAATAATTTTCAATTTCAAAACCACCCCATGGGACTTAGCATCTCTTAATGCTTTATTTATTTTGAAGGGAGGGGAGACAATGAATAGACAAGGTCTGTTTCCATCCCATTGCTAGTTAATATCTGGGGACCTCCATGAGAATCCTGGTGTGAGAGTGGGAGGCATAAGGATACAGTTTGCAGGTAACAGACTCTCCTGGATCCTAACACCCAGCTTTTTGGCTCCCCCAGGTCTTAAAGAGGCTCGTTCCTTAGCAAGGGTGCTAATGCTTTGAGCATTTCCCTAATGTAAAGCTTACTTGTAGAACAGATGTCCAGAACTGTCGTGAGTTGGATTAGGTCTTGTATGTAATTCTACCTGTAATTTCACTGCATCTCGCCTTAACCTGATTCCTCTTGTGAACCTTGGGTAGCAAGCCTGGATGTGGTTTTAGGGCATGGGGACCAACATTCCTCTAAATACTCATTATGGCATTAGGCCTGAGCTGAAAATTTGGCCAACCTACCTAAGGGACAATAACTCACTTTTAACTCTTGTTGGAAATCACAATCAAGAGGGCAAGGAGGAAGCCTTATACAATTCCATGTGTTCTTTGATCTTAGAGAACCCATAAATGAAGGTTCATTTCTTTTCCAAATATGTAAACACCCATATGAGCGGGTTCACATTACAGAGTTTCATTTTAGCAGCTTGAGGGCAAGAGCAAGGTCTTGGCTTATCACACGAACCATCTCTGATCCCAAAGGAGTCCCCCAGTTGTTCTGCAGGAAGGTCAAGAAGTCCCAAATCCAGTTGATCATCAGCATTGCCTTGGGAGAGGTAATTACCCAACACAGGAATTCCTGGCCCAGTTCCAGAATTACCCAAAATGTCAAGGCACAGGGCTCATTAGAAGAGCATCCCCTTTAGTCCTGGTGATCAGTAAGACCAGGGAGACATTGGTATAGGACATCTTGAGGCCCAAGGGATCCATAAGGAGATGTAGTAGAGACAGCCAAGGTGATTTTACCCACTTTTACTGTCTAATAATTGTTGGCCTTTCATTTTATTACTTAGTAAGTTACTTTTAATATATCTAATGGCCAGATTGGGAGTAGACCTGCCAAGGGTGTATGTAACTTGTTGTAAAATTTATGTTTGCTGGGGCCAGCAATCCTTGGCATGATAAGTTAAGCATTTGCCAGGAGTGCTGGCATCCCATATGGGTACCAGGTTGGAGTCCTAGCTGCTCTACTTCTGATTCAGCTAGTCCTTGGGCATCTGCACCCAAGTGAGAAACCAGGGATAAATTCTCAACTCCTGGCCTTGGACGTGCTCAGCTTTAGATCATTGCAACCATTTGGGGAGAGAATCAGCAGATGCAAGGTATCTCTCTCTCTTCTACTCTTTCTGCAAACCTGCCTTTCAAATGAAGAAGTTAGACAATGAGAAATGGCCATATTTGCATAGTTCAAGTTCATTGTCTTTCACATTTTAATTTCATAGCTGATGAATGTAAGGTTCAGATAAAGCAGTTGAGCTGCTCAAGTTTACTCCTGTAGTGACGGGAAGAGCTAAGTTCCACACTCAGCTTTATTGGCCCTCAAAGCCCATGCTGTTTCTCCCATACCATGTCTATACCACAGAGGAAATCCTGAGTCCTGTATTCCACTATTTCTCTCTTCTAGGTATTCTTTTAAGGCAGTGTGTGCCTACTTACAACCTCCTAGTTTTTGTTGTAGTAGCTGTTTGTTACTATAGCTCCAAAGGCAGCGTGGTGAAGGTCTCCCAGTTAATCACGCACATCATTGATGATGTGTGAGTGCTGAATTAGAGATGTGGCACTTGAAATCTCGGTGGAAGACTAGCTTCCTCATACACATTTTTCCCGATCCCTTTCTTTGTGATTTGTAATCTTCTCATTTTCATGAGGGTAAGAATTGCTCCCACACTTGGTTCAGTTCAAAGATGCCAGGCTGTTGGGTCCAGAGAGAAAAATCTCCCCCTGAGGAGTGAATCATTGCATTGTACAATTGTACTTTAAGAATAGATGGAGCTTCTTTCTGTATTCCAAAATAACTACAGAATCCCAAGTCAAAGAAGGAAATTACTGGACAGCACCGCTGTGACTCTGAGATTGCTTCAACTGTAAGGCTGGGGTGGATGCGGGTAATGGGATACAAAAACACTCTGGTCTGAGTTGATGACTGCAGTTGGTGGAGTGATTGGGTGCCTTGTTGCAAAGGGAACAAGACAGAATTCAAGCATGCAGAAGGGTACAAACATGGTAGAAACCTTGTTATCACTGGAGCCAGATGGAACTCAAGGTAGAAAAGGAGAGGATAGAGATGGTGGAAGTGGAATATGGAAAGAGAGTTGAGAATGGACTAGTCATGTGTTTCAGAGTGAGAAATCTGGAGAAACTGTCTTTATCAAAACTTGGGAAGGCTGTCTCCATTTATTTCAACAGCTGTGCCAGTTGTCAAAAAAACCCCTCAATTAGTCCTTTTTGTTTATTGATTAGATTTATTATTATTTTTTTATTGGAGAGGTAGATTTACAGAGAAAAGGAAAGACAGAAAAAAAGATCTTCCCTCTGCTGGTTCACCCCACATCACCACAACAGCTGAAGCTGAGCTGATCTGAAGCCAGGAGCCAGAAGCCTCTTCTGGGTCTTCCATTTGGGTACAGGGCCCAAGGACTTGAGCCATCCTCTATGGGATGGGAAGTGCAGCAGCCTGAATATGAACCTGCACTCACATGGGATGCTGGTGCTTGCAGGGGAGGATTAGCCAATAGAGCTATTATTGCACTGCCCCCCTCCATCAATCCTTCTAGTCACATTAGCAGTTCTTGGATCATAAGTAGATAAGTAAAGTTATTTACTGGTGGTATTGTACCCTAACCCACATGCTGTCTATATATCCCTAATACCTTGTATGTACAAAGGATTTCCCTGTGTGGAGCAAGCAGGCTGGAGAGGGGGATTCTGCTGGAACAGTCAAACCAGGAGGAGCCTGAATGCCGGGGGATAAACTTACGATGGCAGAAACATCTTACCCTTCTTTCTCTGCAGGAGAGAATAGCAGGCAGTCCTTGAAGCCCCTCCTTTGGACAGCTCACAGTTTATCCCATTTGCCTTTTGGTAATGTACTGTTTAGCAGGCACTGTTGGGACGATGAACATATAAGGCGCAGGCAAGAGCACAGCTGAGTCCCAGCCCATAGATGTCAGTAGACGCAAAAGGATGCAGTGAACAGGAAGCTGCATTCCGGGCGGATTGCAGCCCCAAGAATAGGACTGCAGTGATTTCCCTTGGAGGCTTTGTCTGCAGCAGAAGCCGCCCGAAACCCTAAAACCCATTCAGCAGGAATCTCACCCTCTGGATTTCCATATCAAAGGCTGACTGTGCTTCTCTGCCAGCCCTGGTGGCACTTTGACAGCCAATATCCAACCTCCGATCAATGAGCTCTGCCAGTCCCAGGCCACAGTGGAGACTCCTGAACTTATCTGCTCTGAGAAGTGGATTGTTTGCAGCCAAGAAGGAAGCAAACAGCTAACCCCAGCCTGTTTTTGGTGTTGGCTCTGGAGGTGACATGAGATCCTGGGATCAGTTAGGCTCTCTGTTTTCTCTTGGCAAGTCAGGCGGAGTCTACAATAAAAAGCTGACAACAAGACATATAGATATTTTCAGCTCTAACCATTGTTTCCAGCTGTTAAACTGATTTTATCCAACGCACAGAGCCTCAAGTGGGGATAAATCAGTCTCTGGATATAGACCATACTCAGAAAAGAATTTAATCTTCTGTCTCCTTCCCTTCTCTTCCTTTCTCTCTCAATTTCTCCTCTCTTTTAATTTTCTTTTCAGTTTTTCTTGCATGAGAAAAGCACTTACTAATGTAATAACACATCATACAGTTGTAAACAGGACGCACCAGTAGCCACTTAGATAGTCTGACCCCGATGGACTTGAACTAGAAGGCAAAAATGAAGAAGTCCATGTATTATAACCAGTGCTACTCACATATACCCCCAAATAATATTTCAGGTTCAAATTTAAAAGTTCAATCTGTAGGCAAAATTTGTAGGCACTGGCTTATGAGTAGAACTTATTTTTCTAAATTTTTGTCCAGAAGTAAATCTTAGTGTCTCAATAGTTGTATAAACACATGGATAAATCTGAACTAAGTTAACCTCTGTTTTTTTCTCATATTTGACCAGAGTCCCTTGGTAATTGTGACGGCTTGGCTTCAGGACACCACCTTGTCAAATCCCCATAGATATACAAGCCTGGTTCCCTTCTATAACATGGTGTATATATAACCTATAGAAACTCAATAAGGCCTAAAAAGCTTAATGGCAAATAGAATGAAGAGAAATAAATAAGATAGAACTACTAGACTGAAAAAAAGAATTAAAACATTAATAAGTGAAAGCAGAATGAAAAGATAATGGCCACTTTCCCTGACGTTTTGAATCATTCCTAGATCATTAGAATGTCTAATGCCATGTAAATGTTATGTAAGTACATGTGCTGCCATATTGCTTAGTGAATAATCAGTACGCATGTTGTTTTTGGCCCACAGTTGGTGGAGTCCGGGGAGGCAGGAATTGGGATGTGGAGTGTTGACCACTCTTTGCTGCCTCCCTGACAACAACAGATCTGTGTTCTAGATCACTTTTCCCTGTCCCAGTCCGGGTTCTCTTGCCTCTGAAGTTTCTTTCTCCTTTGCTACCCAGACAGGGATTTTCCTCAATACTCAACTTTTGGTTCTGGGTCTTTCTTCCCTACAATGGTGTCAGCGTCTGTGTCCAATTTTATGGATTGATACAGAAGGGAGACAGCTATCAGGTCTTGGTACTTTTCTTCTGTTCCTGTTTGTACCCCCTCCATCTTTCTTTTAAACTTACTTGGAAGTTGCACGATTTGACTCTCCTTAGCTGCTCTGCATTCTCCAATCTGATCTTTAAAAATGTGCATTTTTAAAATTTTTGTTCGAATGGCAATTACAGAGAGAAGGAGAAAGAGAGACCTTCCATTTGCTGGTTCACTCTCCAAATAGTGGTAATGATCAGAGCTGAGCTCATCCAAAGCCAGGAGCCAAGGCTTTCCTCTGGGTCTCTGACCTGGGTGCAGGGTCCCAAGGCTTTGGGCCGTCCTCGACTGCTTTCCCAGGCCACAAGCAGGGAGCTGGATGGGAAGCGGGGTGGCCGGGATTAGAACCAGCGGTCATATGGGATGCCAGAGGCACAGGTAGAGATTTAGCCTACTACTCCAATCTCATTTTCACTTCCAGTTTCTTCCTGTGTTAATGACATTGCCATTCTGTCCTAATTTAAGGTCTGGGGAGAGGGGGAGCGTTGAAGTTGTGTTTACCTTTTCTTCCATCTTCAGGAAAAGTGATGACCGGTTTCCCCTAAACATCTTGAAGCTTTTTAATTATAAGGAGAAACATTCAACATAAAAGAGTTGGTGATAACCTCTGTGTAAGAAGTACCTTAGACATTTCGTTACCTCTTGGGATGTCCTCATTCCACACCGCATAGACTGGGTCTGAATTCTGGCTCTCCCTCCTGTTCTAGCTTCCTGCTGATTCACATGCGGAAGGTTCAAGTGCATGGGAGACCTGGTTTGAGTTCCTGGCCGTAAGATGTGATCTAATATAGGCTTAGCTGTCATGGGTGTTTGAGGGTTGAATCAGTGGTTGAGGATTCCCTGTCTCTCTTAAATAAATTAAAAAAAATATTTTAACAATATTGACACAAATATGAAGAATTTAGTCTGTGGAATCAAATGACTAGAACAAATAGCTCATGACATAAAAAAGTAAGTTTCAGGGGAGTGGCATTTTTCCGGAAACTGTTGGGAACTGATCCTCCCCACCTCCCACACAGAACTCAAATAAGCAAATGAGGAAAGCGAAGGAGAAAATGGCATTAAAGAGCAGGAAGTGCTTTTCCCCCCAGACTGGAGAAGACTGAAGGTTGGTGAGTGATACCTGCTGAGCGATTCTGGGAGGGACAACCCAGTGAGTCAGTCTGAGGCAATTGCAGGAAATACTCTGCCAGACAGCAGGGAGCCCTGGTGTCTGGGGCTGTGTGTTTTATTGTGGCAGCAAAGCTTATTAATTGGGAGTCATACGATTTGAACTTTCTGTGTGGTCTGCTGAATGGGGGACCCAGAAGCCCCTCCAGCTTATTCTTGCAAATATACCTTGACCACATTAGACAAGCTGCTTGTAGAAATTATTTCTCTGGGTTCTGCTTCCTTTGCCTTCATCCCTTTTTTTCCCCCTTCAGACTTATTACATTACATCTCATCAAATAGAAACACCAACTGGTCAAGAGAATAAATAAGCCCTACGTGATTCCATACCACTGGGAGGCTGGGTGTATCTTCTACCACCTCTGTTTGCAAAAGATATACATTTAAAAATGTATGGAGTATGTGAAAACCTTTCTTCCACAGCTGTGACGCTGGCTGCATACTTGTTTTTCTTTCTTTTCTGTGTTTTATTTGTGAGGCAGAAGGAGAAAGAGCGAGCAAGGGAGTTACCATTGCACATTCCCATAATAGCCAGGGCGGGGCCAGGCTGAAGCCAGGAGCCAGCGTCTTGATTCAGGTTTACCATGTGGCAGTCAGGTACCCAAGCACCTGGAGCATTGCCTCCTGCCTCTCAGGGTCTTCACTAGCATGGAGCTGGAGCCAGAGCCAGTACCTGAATCTAAGTGCTATGCCATGGGATAATGGCTGAGTGAGTGCCTCAACCACTAGCCCAGACATCCTCCACAGCCACGTGCTTATCCCACCTAATATTTCATTTCCATCTTTGGATAGTAACATGTCTTCTGTATAAACAGTGTTATTAAGACCTCTTTAAACTACAGGGATGAGCCCACATGGCCCCAGAGAATTTGCTCCCAACCTGGTTTTCTTGTGTGCTGGTTAGTGTCATGGCCCAGTATAACATTACCTGTCCCCTGTTTTGACACTCCCTGGTGGGTACTGTGATCTAGCCTGCCATGTAAGGCCCCCTAGCTTTGTGTGCCAGTGGGTGGTGGTCGGTGGTCGTCAATGCTAACTAGCCCAGCTCGGGTGTCCCAAGTGGGCAGGTGCGTCAGTCTGAGCCAGAGAGGCCTCTAGCTTCCTTCCTCCAAACCACTGGCTGCAAATATAGTGGTCTGGTTGATGGAAGTCCTCCAGAAGTCATTCCTCACCTGCAACACACTCCCTCAGAGACCCTCCCTCCCACACATTGCTTTATCGCCTTTCCTGCACCCTGGAATACATGGATTACTCAGCCTTTCCTTCCCAAGCCCAGTCTTCTGATGAGGTGGCATGTTGGCCTGGAGCTCTGCCCACCCACCTGAGTCTCAGGTTTATAGATGGGTCCCTAGACCCGGTCCTGTGGTATGTGTGCTTCCCTAACCCTCCACCCAGCTGAGACCCAAGCATATTCACAGTTCCCCAAGCCTGGTCCACCAGCACACTATGCCAGTATGCTAACCTAGAACCTTTTCCTGTCTGCTCTTCCTCCCCAGATCATGCACGTGTGGAGCTCCCCGGGCTTGCTCCACCTGCCTGAGCATGATCTTCCAGTTCCCTGCATATCCCCATCAGTGCCATCTCCCAGGTCCTCTGCAAGTCTTCACCCCCAGGTGCCTATAAACCCGTCAGTGCCAGTGGAAGCCAGCTCTTTCTCTTCCTTCCTTCCTTCCTTCCTTCCTTCCTTCCTTCCTTCCTTCCTTCCTTCCTTCCTTCTTTCCTTTCTCTCTCTCTCTCCTCCGTCCGTCTTTCCTTTCTGTCATGGGAAAAACAAAGACCAAAGAAGGTTAGGAACTTTGTCAGAAATATATGCTTGTTTCCTTAAAGCCATATATTTGGTTGTACACCAAAGCCAGGAGCCAAAAGCTCCTTCCAGGTCTCCCATGTTGGTGGCAAGAGACCAAGTACTTGGGCCACTTTTAACTGTCTTCCCAGGCATATTAACAGGAACCTGGAGCAGAAGTGAGACACTTGGGCCTCAAATTGGCATTCTGAAATGGACTACGGGCATGGTGAGCATTGGCATAGCCTGGCAACCTTAGCTCTATGCCACTCTTTTTAAAAATTCCTGGTTGGAAGACTTTCCAAATCCACTCTGAATTATAGCAGTGCTGGCATCCATGTCGCTCCTGATTTTCAGAAGGCCTCTAGACTTCCAGGGCTAAGAATGATCTTTGCTGGTGGTTTCTGGCATGTATTTTATATCACAGTCCCTGAATATTCTCTCTACCCTGATTTTACAAAGAAAGCCTTTTAAAAAGCAAAGAACAAATTTTCCATTTTAAGATGCTGTTAACATCTAAAAAGGACAATGGCACACTCACACAATCTCCTTTGATCTGCTTATATGATTAATTAGGTTTGTAGTGTTTTTAACCTTTGTTTTTTGCAATTTTGGAGAAAGACCATTTTTGGTTTTTCATTGAGTATGATTTATGAAGTGTCTTCAAAATGTTCATGCACCCCGGTTATAGGCAACTGCCTAGATTGCTTTGTACCTAGGCAAGTCTTCTATTGCTGGGAGAAAAACAACCAATAGCTGGTGGGCATACTGGACCTGGTTAATGCCAAATTTATGTTAACTATAAAAACATGCCAGCATAGTTGACTATTCTATTATTATTTTTTTAAGATACGTAGAACGGGGCCGACTGACCCCACTGGGAGATGACTCCCACGGCCTGTGCTGATGGAGAGGCTATGAATTGCCAGAGGAAGGGGGTTTGGGAATGCGTGGGAGTGGGGACTGCCAAAAGAGTGTCGATACAGTATGGCAGCAAGAAGCAGTCTCTTTCTCTACCGCCCCACCCCCACAGATACAGGAGAAAAAAATTTGGAAACATTTGTCCCACCATCTTTCCTTCATAACTTGACCCTCGCAATCCTAGTTAGTGACCCACGTTGGCATAATCCTTCTCAACTATGTAAACAAGATTAAAAATAAAATCTATACCAAAAAGTTCATGCAAAGGTAATGTATATTATAAATAAAAATTATGCATGGATTACAAAGACTTTCGTAGCAAAACTTTTAATTCCACTTTCCATAAACTTTTTGAAGTTTCTTCATATTTAGTATGTAACTAAGTCTGCTTTGCTGGTATCTTCTTAGCAAATCCCTTCTGTATTAGTCACTGAAATATTATTGAAGGAGTCCTTTTAAAGTTATGTATTTGAGATCAGGAGTAAGATGCCAACTTTCTGTTGTTTAATTAGTTTGGAACAACTAAAATTCACTGGTAAGCTTTTTCGAGTTCAGTTCCATTTGAAGATTCTTCGGAATTGTTAAAGATCTTTTGGTGATTATTTCTGTTTTCATCTGTGTGTCTGTTTTGAAGCTTTTCTTTTGATGGAAAATATTCATTGAAATATCACATGCAAACTTTATATGAGGATGTTTAGATTAATATTAGATTGAGGCTAGTAGATTTATGTAGATTTTTTATTAGTAGATTAGTAGATTTTGTAGTAAAAAAATACTGCTATATTTGTAGTTAAGTGTCCATGGTCATCCTAATATTGTGTTATAGAGTCAATCTCACTAAAGTTGTGTTCATTTTGTAGTTAGTAAATCAGCTCTAAAATTTGTCAATTTAGATTGATTTTTTTTGTCTGTTAGTTTTATTTATCCCATTAGTATTTCTTTCCTATTTACCTTTATTTGGCTTGTTTTTGTTCATTTGCTGTATTGTGGGTTTGGCTTACTTACTTTTTTTTTTTTTTTTTTTTTTTTTTTCATGGAACAAAAATTGATTTTATATGGGGATATGGACGAGTGTAGAGGAAAGTATTCCAAGCCACTGCTTCCAAATTTGCTCACATCATGACACATATAACAATATTTATGCTGCACTGCAGGAAATGGTGAAGCAATTTAGCTGGTGGTAGCATTTATGAGTTCCCTGGCCACCCCTGGATCTGACCATCTACCTCATGAGCAAATTTTGATCTGTAATGAAGCAGCTTCATGCTCCGAGCTTTCCGAGAATTCGGCCTTGTGTACATTCAATGAGTACTGGCGTTTGGTATTTATCATTATTTCTAATTAGTTTGTGACATCGGTTTTTAGCTTCTCCTTATTGGAGAAGTTGTAATTGACAGCAGTTTAAAATCTCCTGTGGCTGATTATCTAATTTTTCCCATAACACTAGGCTTTGTTGAATATAGCCGAATAATATATTATGTAACCTTTGTTTTGGAGGATAGTTATTCACTTTTGTTTGATCTAAAATATGGTTAGTACTGCTAATAAAAACTTCTGAATGTATCCACCTCTTAATTTAAAAATTAAATTATTCTGGATACATTTTTTTTAGAAAGCTGCTTAATCTTACCAAGACTTAGATTTCTACATAAAATTTTTGATTGATTTTCCAAAACATTGCATTAAAATTTTGCTTTTATGCAGTTTAGTACTTGTCATCTCATCCAGGATGATTAGAGTGAATTATAACTTTTCTATTAATTTTAAACTTTGTGAGTGTAAACCCCTAATCTTCTCATTTCTTAGGTTTTGCTTTGAATTTTACTTTGCTTAGAGCTAATATTGACTTTCATTTCTGAGTAGGACATTTAGTTGCTGATTCAATTTTTTTTTTGAAGGTTTGTTTATTTGAAAGGCACAGTGGCAGACAATGGAGGACAGAACAGAGAGAACAAAAGGCATTCTCCATCTACTGGTTCGCTCCCCAAATGACTGCAACAGCCAGGTCTAAAGCAAGCTGAAGCCAAAAATCAGAAACTCCATCCTAACCTCCCACATGGATGTTAAAGGCCCAAGAACTTGGGCACCTGACTTTCAGGTACATTAGCAGACAGCTGGCCTGGAAGCAAGGTAGCCAGAAATTGAACTGGCATTCCTTTCCGGTATGTTGGTGCTGTAAGCAGTAGTTTAAGTCACAATGCCAAAACACCTGCCCACGGATTCCACTTTTCATCAATTTACTTTTAATCTTTTCCAGGCAGTTTATTAAACACGATATCAAGTGTCTGGGTTTGGTATCAAGTAGTCCATTGGCAATGGTGAAGAAAGAAGGTCCTAGGGAAAAAACTAGGGTCTCTGCTGGGTATCAGGGCATTGCTATGTGCTAATGGGCTGAATGGAAACCTTGGTGAGAGATTGTGAGTTTTTCTGTGAAAAGGATGTGGAGTGACAAAGTGTTAAGATGAGGGAACTGTTTTCCTGGGAGTTTTAAGATTAAAAAAGGAAATGTTTGAAGTTGCAGAGAGAATTACATTAATCTCTTCTTGCATGCTGTGTCCTCTTAACGCAACCATACAGTTGCTTTTTAAAAAAAGATTTATTTATTTTTATTGCAAAGTCAGATAGACAGAGAGGAGGAGAAACAGAGAGGAAGATCTTCTGTCCAATGATTCACACCCCAAGTGGCCACAATGACCAGAACTGAGCCCATTCAAAGCCAGGAGCCAGTATTCTCTTCTGAGTCTCTCACATGGAGGCAGGGTCCCAAGGTTTTGGGCCGTCCTCAACTGCCTTCCCGGGCCACAAGCAGGGAGCTGGATGGGAAGCAGGGCCACCAGGATTAGAATCAGAGTGCATATGGGATCCTGGTGCATTCAAGGCAAGGATTTTAGTCGCAAGGTCATCGCGCTGGGCCCATATGGTTGCTTTTAGGTTCCAGGTCTGATTTCCACGACTTTGACACATGAGCCTGGTTCTGAGGTTGGCTCCATCTCTTCTAACAGAAATGTTGCTTTGGGGAGCCTTGTACTGCTTTTCTGGAGAGCCAGGCTTGGTGTCCCCAGCCAAAGGAACAGAAGCCAACAGGTGGGTGGGAATCCACGGAGGAGGAGCCAATTTTCTGCAGTCTCATAATTCTGTGTCCATCTTCAAGCTGTCTGTGCTTCAGGTCTCTGAACTTCACATATGGTTCTCCGTTTCCTTCTTCCTGCTGTTCTCAGGGGTGAGACAGTGGACTGCAGTTGGGTGTGTCCTTTCCTCCAGGTCAGTTCTGTTCATGATAAATCCCCCTGCAGGTTAGGATCTAGATGAATAGCTTTCCCTGGGAGCACACCTTGGCAAGGAGCACAGCATGCTCTGTTTCTGGAAGATTCCTTTGATCTACCACTGCCTGAAGTACGAGGGGATTTCTTTCTAATGTTCAGCGTGAGAATCTGTCTGAGGTCCTGGAGGCAGACCCCTTGAATGTTTGTAGGCTTCCCTATGGGTGTGTTCCTGGGATTTTCAGCTCTTGACATGGATCCACATCAAGGCCCCAGGAATTCTTCAATTACAATTCAGGTTTTTCCGCCTTGGCACTGGATTATGAAGCAGTTGCTGCTTCTGTTGGCTGGGATTTCCTACCCCTTCTCATGTCTCTAGGAAGAACTGTTGGATTTTTAGTCTCTGCAGATTTTTACGTGTTGACTTCCAAGCTCCTGACAACCTAGGCAAAAACCAGAAGTGGTGACAGTACAATGCCTTTTTAAGGCAAGAAAGCCGTGTCTTTCTGGAGCATACAGATGTACTTGCTTGCTTCTTTTCACTGTAATTCTTAAAGACTTACACATTTATTCTGGGTTGAGTTGCCATCATAGTCACTAAAAATCACTTGATCAAAAACAATACCAACATATTGCACATTTTCATAATTAGTAAACCTAAAAACAAAATTTCTACTTAAATCAATTTTTGACCAAGTCATTTGTCATTTCTTATTGCAATTTTAGAGAGGTAGAGCAAAAAGTCTTTACTGGAATTTACCCAATATTAATTTACTTGTACACTTTCATTTTCTTTTTTAAAAAGATTTATTTATCTTTATTGGAAAGTCAGATATATAGGGAGGAGGAGAAACAGAGAGAAAGATCTTTGGTCTGTTGATTCACTCCCCAAGTGGCCACAACAGCCAGAATTGTGCCGATCCAAGCTGAGAGCCTGGAACCTCTTCTGAGTCTCCCATGTGAGTGCAGGGTCCCAAGGCTTTGGGACATTCTCGACTGCTTTCCCAGGCCACAAGCAGGGAGCTGGATGGGAAGTGGAGCTGCTGGGATGAGAACCGGTGCCCATATCAGATCTTGATGCGTTCAAGGCAAGGACTTTAGCCGCTAGGCTACCATACTGGGCTGCACTTTTACTTTCTTTAAAGCTATAATTAGATAAAGCTGATGTTATGCATTCCTATGAATTTTGAAAATTGCATATTTTAGTCTTTTCCTCTCATGAACTGTGAACAAAATATGTTAACTCATCTCAAAGTTTATTTTTCTATGTTTCTATGTTGCTTCCGAATGCTTTAAAAAATAACAGTCATAGACTTGGATTTTTTGGTATATATGCGAGTGATTTGATTGCATGGTTGAAAACAATTTGATTGAGTTAGAATAGTCACAAAAGTTGAGGAGAAACTTAAAGGTGTTGTCTAAGCTACAAGGTGTCAATAGCCACATCATTCAGAGTGAGTTTTGAAACATTTTGTTCCTATATCAGTACGTTTGTAGATACTCTGTCTTGGAAGAGAGAATTTCATGAACTTGTGCAAATAAAATACAGATGAGTAAGAGAACATTTAGGGGTCACTCCTAAGATTCTAAGTAGGGATTTCATAGTAGGCACGTCAAAAGTAGTTATAAAATGCTATGTAATATGCCAACTGTGCTAGTGCAAACACAAAGAATGCATATCCAAAGTGAATGAATAACCAGGGAGTAAAAAAAGACAAAACAAAATCTAGTTAGCTGAATGCTTGTCTCTGAGTGAAAAATAGACTTATAATCTACCATAACCTATTGTCAACAGCTAATAAAATGTCTCCCATGCGCCTGAATAACTAACCAAGAAAGTGTAAAATCAAAGCTTACTTCTAACCTATTCTCGTTCTGCTTAAAACAAGAACACAGATCTATTGGAAGAAAGTGTGTTTTCACTTCTGCCTCCTTGAATGGCTTCCCAATATACATTCATGGAGCTCTCTGCTTTTCCTGCAAGTGGTAAAACTACAGAGAGCATGTGCTTGTGGCAGGCTAGAGTCTGGACATGTCCGTGTGTGTGTTTGTGCGTGTAAATCTTAACTGTTTTGATAGTATGAAAGACGCACAAAGTAAAAAGGCAAGGATTCCTATCAGGAGTTGTGGTTTTAGTAAAAGAGGGTAGCCCTGTTTTAAGTGCTTGTGCTGAACATTTCTTTGCATCAATGACGCAGTGTCATTAAACAATCACCATTTCCTCTTCTCTCTCTCTCTCTCTTTCAGATTTGCTTTACTTGAAAGGAATTTGAGAGAGAGAGAGAGATAGGTATAAACAGATGTTTCATTTGTTGGGTCACTGTTAAAAAATGGCTGCAATGACTGTAACTGAGCCAGATTGAAGCCAGGGTCCCAGAACCTCCATCTCGATTTTCCTTGTGCCTTCCCAGAAGCTTTAGCAGGGAGCAGGATCAGAAGTGGAACAGCTGGGACTTGAACCAGTGTCTATTAGAGATGCCGGCACTGCAGGCCCTGGCTTAACCCTCTGGGCTACAGATACTAGCTTGACCCTCCCTTCTACTTCACTCTACAGTATACCTCAGAATATCTCAGTGTAGTTCAAAATACTATACTCTGGCTTTCTGAGAAATAATACAGTGTAAGAATGGCTAAAAAAAATCTGCAGGAGTTTCCTATGCCTTGATTAAAAGGAATTTTTCACACACCACCATTTTGACTGGTATGTACCTTTGGATATTGTCAAATCCTCGGGCCAACAGCATGACATAATTCAGGATGGATGGATGAGATAGAGAGAGAGGGAGGGAGGGAGAGAGTGAGAGGAAAACAGAGTGGGGAGAGAGAAAGAGAGAGAGAAGGAGAGCGAGAAAGAGAGAGGGAGGTAGAGAGAGAAAGGAAGAGAAGGAGGTATCTTCCACCTACTGCTTCACTCCCCAAACTGCCTCAATGGCTGGAGCTGGACCACTCTACTGGTTTGTTTTCCAAGTGGCCACAAAAACTGAGATTGTATTAAGCCAAAGTCAGGAGCCTGGAATTCTCTTTGGGTCTCTCCCATGGGTACAGGAGCCCAAAGATTTTGGTTATCCTCCAATGCTTTCCCAGATGCATTAGCAGGGAGCTGGATCAGAAACAGAGCAGCTGGGACTTCACAGGCACCCGTATGGGAGGCTAGCATAGCAGCTAACAGCTTAACCCTTTCATGCCACAACACCACACAACACCAGCCGCACAGTAGTTTTGTAAATTCTGACAACAGTGAATTCTCCTGTATTCTGGAAAGGTGTTTCTTGTGGGACTTCATTTTGTCAGTGGTTATGAATTTTGGTGTCTCCATGTGCACACATACAAAAGAAATGTCTCAATAAATCTATTTTTAATAGTACGTTAGCCAGACTGCCATTGAAATATCAAATTCTCTTTGAAATTTTGGTTGACAAGGTGAAGTGAGCCGTCCACAGCAGGGGAAGCCCAGTACCTGTTCCTTTGAGGTTCCCATGACCCATTTCCACAGAGACAATCACATGCTTTGTTGCTCTGATTCCTTTGAAGTACTCCTTGATTCACTTAAAGAAATTAGTCCCAATAGCTGTGACACCAGATACTACAAGACAAATGCCATGTTCATCTTAGGATGATTTGCAACCACAGCTGCCACAGGGTACCACGTGGCCCTGAGTTTTGAAGAATCAGGGCAATGTGTCACATACAGATACATGTTCTAGAAAGAAAAAAATAGGCTGATCCAGAAATAGGAAATGAAATGAAAATGTTATTGGTGGAAGGAAAGGGCTCTTGTGATTGTAGTAGGCCCATTTCATGCCACATGAGGCACAGCAGTGGTATCTCCAATACACAGGCCTAAGACCCACTAAATGACCCATTCAAGCCCTCAGAGTCCATGTGCTAAAGGACTTCCAGATGTCCTCAAAGGCAGACCCCTCTGCTATACTCTGCGTCTCATCTGCCATGTGGTGCTGATTTGGTTGTGATAGAGCCATGTGGGATGAAACACAGGCTGTTTTTCAAGCTCCCAGAGATTTGGAAGAAAACTCAGGCCTCATCATTCATCAGGTTTCAAGTCCCCATGGCAAGTACTTCCTGCTTACAGCGGTGTGAGGTGCATAGGAACACTGTAAATATGGACTGTTTAGGAAGAACATGCATTAGCATTTTAGTGTCCTGAAATGGCCCCAGATAATTTTGGGGGATCCCAGCAACCTTCTCAGTGTATGGCCAGAAGTTTGGGACTCGCTGGCAACACAGAATGGTAATCAGAATCTGCAGTGGTCATTCATGTTCAAACTCTCCTTTTATGCAGAGGATGCTCACTCTGTTCGCTTGGAGGTAGCCAAGGACCACTCCTCATGTAGTAATTATGAGATCAGAAATGACTGGAATAAAATGAGTTACAACCAGACAACATTTTTCAGCTCTCCTATTGTCTAAGAAGGAACAGTCTTTGAGAGGCTCACTTAGCCATGAGTCACAACTTAGTGTCAGAGCTCTCAGGTCCTTGGCAAATTGTCCTGAGAACTCCTAGCTATGACCTCTCTGCCACTCACACAGTACACGTAAGCATGGAAAATAACCAGTAAAGAACTGGTTCTGGTTCACGACCTGGGTGTTATGAAATGCGGAGTGTTGACAAATATAAGGTACTATGAGTGACTCTTACCTCGCTTTCTCCTTTCCTAGCCATCACAAAACCTATGAAGTCAAGTTTGTATCCACCTGTCTACTTCTAGTCTTATAAACCCTGCAGCCTGATTTTCACATTTCTACCAAATCAGTGTCCTCTCTCAGCCCTCTCCCTCAAAAACCAGGAGCTTCTTTGTGTGGTCTGTTGAATGATGACTGAAGCTTTTCTTCCAGCATTCAAAGTCCAGAATCCAAATTGGCAAGTAGGTTCCAATTAATGCCCCAGCCCTGATGGATGTTGTCCTGTCTGCCTGGAGCCCTGTGTTGCAAAGGGATCTAAAGCTACATCTGAATCCAATGATGAGTTGTGATTGATTAGGGATGCCTGCTATGACTTTGGTGGCTGTGAAAGCCCATGGCCATATATTTTCTATCTGTGCCTAACACAATCCTGGTCTCATCTATCATTCAGTCGCTGTATCTCATTGCATTTTCCCCAGATCTTTGGTCCGGCAACTCTTAATTATCCTACATTAGGCCAGTGGAGAGAAGCTTAGTGTAGCCCTGTCCTCTCGAGAGTGTCAGATATTTAAGCAGATCCAGTCAATTCCTCTTCCTTAAAACTCTTCAATCTAATCCCTCCATGCCATGCTGTGACTATTCACTTGGTACAGACCCTCATCAACTCTTTCCCATCCCCTTTCACTGTCATCCTGTGTGATCATCATTTTACAGGGTATTAGCCGCTTAAATGGCTCTTATTTTTACTGCCTTAGTTTGGTTTAGAAGGTCTCCCTGCCTTTGCCAGTGATAACGTTTCCATCCTGAGTCCTGCCACACTTTGAAATGCAACCTGCGATGAAGGATGACTTTAATTCCCAGTTCACTGAAGACAAGATCATCACCTTGTTTGTGTTTGTATTTCAAGTCAGCCTATTGTGTTGCCTCTAATACTGCGACTTTTAAATCAATGTCTGAGTGAACAGATTGATGACCGAACAAATGCTGAAAGAACGGGCTCTCGATGGATCCAGTTGGCAGGCCAGAGGAATTTGAGGAATAGATTGATCTTGAATCTGGGAAGGTGACTTGCTTTCCCAAACCATGAGACAGATGAGAGCTTTGAAGTGGGTGACACTATGGCACATGGCTGATCTTACAGATCTTAAGGAGTAGGGAAGCCTAAGTCCACAAATGGAGTCAGGCAGTTGGGAAGGCTAAAGATAATGAAAAGTCAGAATGAGGTCCAGAGAAGAAAACCAGTTGTTGCTGAAGGCCTATCACGTGTCTGTTACTATGGTTACATGAATCCCCTCATTCAAACCTACTCAACTCGACCTCATTTTACTGAAGAAAGTATAGGTCCCAGGAAAACAAAGGAACATTTCCAGGACTACACAACAGAGAAGTCAGAGTTACAGCTCACACCTAGACACCTGCAGAATCTATGCATTTTTCTTTCTGACGGCAGTAGATTGCTATCTTATATTGGCTCCTCTCCATTTTCTTTATGGGATATGTGTGACAGATCATCACACAGTCATCACCTCCTATGAACATCAATGCTTTTAAAATGTCACCTGAGATTCTCTGTTTCCCACTCCATAATAAGGCATTTAAAAATATTTTGACTATGTGAAGGCATCTTCTACCTTTTCCAATAGTATATAGGTGACATGATGCAAGTATAATGTAATTGGAATAATCTTAAGTTCGTGTGAAAAAAATGTTAAATGATGATTAGATTTCTAGCCTACAATAAAATTTGGTTGTGATACACCAAGGTATGGATGGAACATGGCTGTAAATGGGATGCTAATTAATTCAAATCATCTTGGGTCACTGAATACTAAGTTTTCAGAAGGAGCTTAGAAAAGGCACAGTCATTCAAATCCCTTTTTAAATTAAGGCATAGAGAAGAGGGAAATTTATCTGAATTTGGGATTCAGCCTGACAAAGCCATTGCTCTGGATCAATAAGTGGGAAATTAGCTGGACTGGATCCACACAGTTTGGTATATCAGGGAGGAAAATTTCCTTTTTGTTAAATTGGAAAGGCCTTATAGACTTAATACTAAAGTCAGCAGTAGTCTTGATTGTACAATTATAAAGTTAGACATATTTTGACCCTCTAGCAAGTTGAGATTACTTCAACAGTCTTGAATCCGACTTTACAGGGATTCTAGATGTCTGTTGATCTCATAGATATTAAAAAAACATAATTGCTAGGACTGCCATAAAAATTTTCACAAGTGCAAGTGATGGGAATGTATGCTGGCATATTTCTGCCAGCTGTCAGTCCCACAGCAAGCTGCTGGGAGGACCGTGTTCACTCCGAAGGCTCTAGGGCAGAAGCATTCTTTGTATCTTCCAGTTCCTACTGCCCCCAAACATTCTGGCATGATCCCATGACTCAAGGCTTCATCATAGTTCTTACACGGCATTCTCCTTTATGTCTGTCTCTTTACTTAAAATGTTACTCTAGAGGCCAACACGCACACAAACACACAGAGAAATACAGAGTTCACAGTGCGAATTCCCTGAGCTGGGCCAGCGCTCGATCCAGGGGCTGGGAACTCAGCCCTGATCTCTCCTGTGGGTGACAGGGACCCAACTACTTGGGATAGTGCCTGTTGCTTCCTAGGAAGTACATTAGCAGGAAGCTGGAGTCAGGGGGACTTGAATCCAGGAAGGTGAATGTTGAATGAGAACATCTTAACTGGTGTCTTAACCACTAGGCCAGATGGCCACCCTGACTGTCTGCCCACATAGACCCCTATCATTGGATTTAGGGCCCACTTGGGTAGTACAGGGCAATTCTACCTTGAGATGATTGCATCTTCAGGGACTCTTCCCACCCCCCCACCGCCCCCAAATTAGGTTGTCCCCACCAGTTCTAGAGGTAAGAGGTGGATATTTATTTTTAAGAGCCACCATTCCAAACACTATGTTGCTATGTGGAGGATAATAGGCTACACGTGGAAATGGAAAAAGATAAACTTAGGAGATAGAATTGTACAGAAAATACCTGCTTTTCTTTCTTTCTTCTTCTTTTTTTTTTAATGACAAGTGACCTAAATCCAGAGCCTAGGTGACACAAGTGGGCATCAAGCCAAACAAGGTGGGTACAGACATCAGGAAGTGAACATCTTCTGGGAGTTTCTTTTGCAAAGGTTTGGGAGAAACATGAGAAAGATGACTTCCAGGGACAGAATAAATGAATATAATAATGATGTAGCAGACATTATTAACCCCAAACATTTCTCCTTCATCGGTCTGACTCTACAGTTGGTACAGAGTATGAGGAATCCGTCCCAATGAACCAGGAGAAAGAGTAACATTTCGTCCAAAATTGTCTTTCAGGCTCAGACAGAAAATACATACTTTTAATCAACCCAAGAGTCTAGCTGGAGTCAGTCATGACCACAGTCAGGGCAACTGAACATACATGAATGTCCCAGAATTAATCTTGTGATTTTAATACTGAGATCTCTACCCCAGGAGGAGCTTGAAGCCCATTACCCATTACCATAAGTGTGTTTCTAAGCTGTGCCAGTGTGAACTTGTGCCCACTTGTCTATGTGATGACAAGTACTTCCCCTCTTGCATATTCATTCCCCTTTCAGATAAAAGATACCCACTTCCCGTTGCTTGGGGCTTGGGGGCTTTGGAGAGGATTCCCTGTGGTCTCCTTATTTGCTACAAATAAATTACTCTGTGTGGCAATTGCTACTGGCAGAGGTTTTTGATTTTTGCTCACCAAGAAGTGGAGCCACAACTTGGGTGGTATCAGGTCCCCCTGGGGCAGCTGGAGAAGCCTGGAATATGCTTTCCTGGTCATGTTTGTAAGAGGGGCTGCTGTGGGGCTCCACCCTGGCGGGTGACCTGCAAGCTCTGCATTGGCACTATCTCCTGTGAGAAAAGAAATGCATCCTTGTGTAAACCTGTGTGCGTCCGATGTTCTGATTCTTGAGATTGAAAGCATTCTCCATCCCACCCCAACCCTGATAGAGTTGTTTTGTTAGGAGAATTCAGACCCCTGTCCTAAACAGTGAATCTTATCTATTCCTCAGGCTCCAGACTTAGAAGATGAAAAATCAAAGGATGGAAGCACTTGACTCTAACTCAGAATGATGTGCTCTTGCTGTGGTGTTTGACACTGGATTTGCTGGCCTCTCACAGTCCTTTTCACCTCCTAGGTGCTGGCCAGTTGTTGACCATGGGAACTCGTATGGTAGCCGATTTGTAACTTAGAGTGGGCTAGCCATCCTAAAGCTGGTAGAGCAAACCTTGCTTGACAGCGCTGCTTGTTGCATTTGCTCTCATCCTACTAGTATTTTAGGTTACCCACAGTTTAAGGAAGGTGACCTCAATGCAGAGATGAAAGAACACACATGTGGATGTGTCATATACTGGAAGTAGCCCTCAAATCTTGGAATTAGATCCATCTCTCAGGGTAAAATCTCATCTACTGATTTTTTTGTGTGTGGAGAATTCAGTCCCCTGAATTTTCACCTTGGGGGTGAGAACTACAAAAAGAACATATACACATATAGCAGTTCTTTCCACTAAGTTCTTCTGTCTTCTATATTTTGTATTCCTACTGATGGCTTATGTACACGTATATAATTATAAGTAACTCATAAATGTCTTTCTCATTATATAAAAAAAACAATGGTACAGATAAAACAAAAATGTCATAGGCCATTCTATCTCCATTCCTAGCAACCAGAGATAATGATTCCTAACTCTTTGCATACTCCACTAGGTTTGGGTTTGTGTACTTACAAAACACATGGCCAGAGAAATTTGTAGTTTTATTTTTAGTTGTTTCCACATATACACTAAATATGCATGATGTCATGCAGTATGTGATGTGCAATGGTACTTCTTAAAAATAATTTAGTATCTTCAGTTTCATAGGTTTCATAGCCATTACACAAATTCATACTATATTTTCTAACAGAGAGGTGATATTAGCTAATGTGTTGGTTTCACAATTTTCCCACAAAAGTTTCTTTATTTCTCCTTCAAAGGGGTGGAATTGCTTCCTGCTTCGCTGGGGATGGTAGGCTTACTGATTGTCTTCTATAGAATGGCATGGTATTAGCTCCTTATTTCAAGATGAATGTTCCAAGATATCCAGCAGATAATACCAATTCATGTATTTTAATGCCCTTTCCTATCTTACATAAGCATTTACACAGCACACTATAACTAACTTCTGCAGCCTGAGCTGCAGCAGTAAGACTGGCACGTGGCTCTTTTTTTTACCTCTTTCACAAATTCATAGATACAAGATTAATTCTCATCATAGAACTTGACTACCTAAGCCTGTTATTGTTTTTCTTCAGTGAAGAAGTTACACCTTTTCAAGTAAAGAAAGCATTTTCCAGTCTCTCTTGGTCATTTTGGAATCATTAGTATCACTACTGTTGTGCTTAGGGCCCATTGTTCAGTAAAATCAGAGTTAGGGGCCAGCATGATGACATAGCAAAAACTGCTGCCCGCATTACATATGGTTCAAGTCCTGGCTACTTCACTTCCTATCCAGCTTCCTGCAAATGCACCCAGGAAAACAGCCAAAGTCAAAAGGAATGCTTGGGTCACTGCACCCATATGGGAGTCCGAAAGGAAACTTCTGGCTCCTGCTTTGGCTTGGCCCATTCCCAGCTGTTGTGGCCACTTGGGAAGTGAACCAGCAGATGGAAGACCTTGCTCTCTGCTTCTCCTTGTCTCTCTCTGTAACTCCACCTTTCATATAAATAAAATAAATATTTGACACACAAAATACTTGAATGAAGGCACTGTGATACCATGATACATGCTCTGATCATTGAGATTGTTACTCTGTGACTAACGGGTAGGTAGTACATTCCGTATGGAACAGCCAGACAAAGGGATGAAGGGACAATTTGCATCCAGGGTCAGCTGGAGTGAGCTGGCATGAGAGTTCATCCCATGACTCAGATCAGTTTCCAGCTTAAACTTTAAGAATTGTTCCTGGAATTTCATATGTCATGTCTCAGCATCTGCTGCATGTATGTGAAATCACAGATAAAGGGGCACTACTCAAATGATGTGTGAATTCCAAGGCTAAGAAATGAGAGGCCTTGAGACTCTCTCTTTGCTTTTCTTTCTTGAAGCCGCTTATCCAGAAGAAGCCAACCACCACGCGTGAGGACACTCAACACCCTCGTGGAGATGCCCACTTGGAGATGAGCAGAGGCCTAATTCTGCTGTAAGTGACGATCCTGCTGTGCCTCAAGCCCTGATGTGTTGATAGCCCTGGTTGGCCCCTTCACTGCAGTACGATGAGGCTGGAACCAGACCCACTCAGCCACCCAGCTCAGCTGTCTGAAAATCCCTGACCCATAAAGCCATGATTCATGTCTGCTGTTCTGTAAGGGATAGACTGCCTTCAGGGCCCTAGTGATCTGTTGATGTGATTCAATATCGTATACTTAACTTTGACTAGGATGAAAGGCCTTTGCCTTTTCTGTGGTTCTAGTCTTCTGTTTGAAGTAGCATCAGCAACTCAACTGAGAATGATACCAATCTCCTGAAATAACACTAAGTAGATCAGCTTTTTGGAGAAACCTTGATGTCCCAAACAGTAAACCTGGTGTTGAGTGCTTCTACAGTGAGTTACATACTGGAAGTCTCAAGATAACTAATTACCTTATGATTTTTGCAAGCATTATCAAGTGCTTCCAGGAGTCAGAGTGAATTTGAGTAAAGAGAGCAGAACGAGTTCACAGTTATTTGAAGATATTTCTGTATCTAGAACTGAATGAAGATCAGACATGGAGTCGCTGAGCCAATAAGCAAGTAATATGATCTTTTCCACCACATTTAAGAGAGAGACTCTTTGTCCAGGGCAGGCTTACAACTTGATCCAGCTGGAGCACTTTACTGGGAGCTAGCATTTCAAAGACGAGCCACTGCCTACAAACTCGTTACCACAGCAAAATGCAGCCATTTCTTCTGTGTGTGGAGCTCACTATTGACACAGCAGGGTTCTGCCTGCTGTTCACTTGACCATCAGAGCTGAAGAACAAAGGTCCAAGTCCATTAGTGCACTCAGGATTAGAGTGATAAGCTGAAACAGCCCAAATGAAGATGCTGGTAGATTCATACACCATTCAGCCTCTCCATGAAACAACTATAATAAATATCATCAATAAGAGATGTTGCAGAAAAGAAACCTGCAGGAAAAACAAATAGAGTTGCTCATACTAATTTTGCAAATTAAAACATTTGCAAATCATGAGAATTGTATTAAATGAACTTAGCATTCTGAGAACAACTAGACCCAACTATCTCATGAGCAAAACCAGACTTAGAGCTGAAATTCCTGCTCTTGTGTAGTATATCAGAGAGGAAGGCTTGCAACATTCTGCCTGTGGTTGCTCCAACATCATAGCAAATGGACAGCCAAGAAGAAGCGGATTAAATATTCCAGCAACACAAGAGGAGTAACACAAATGATGATAATATTTAAGAGGTGGAATCCAATATTGTCACGAGAATCACAGGAAAAACCTCCTTGGGCTCAAATGCAGACATCGCCAAGACAGATCACAAACCCCCACCTAAACAAGCTTGCAAATGCTGTGCCATTCCAACTGTCCTCATTGTCCTCACTGGACGGCACAGGCTAGTATCTGTGAGTCAAACGGGCATCAGAGAATGTGTGCACAGTTGCTCTGCTTTCCAAAGGTATCTGGATTTCAGCTTAACTCTCACCACTATCTCGTTACCACCCACCAGGTGCAAGCCATACTCAGCCTTCCCAGGTGTCCCTGGGTTTTCCTTCATTCCTCAGCTGTTTGTTATCTACACAGCAGTTACAGCATCCTTGTTATAACACAAGTCAGTTTCTGGTGCCCTGGGTATTTTCAACCCTCCCCATCTCCTTCAGGGTAGAAGCCAGCACCTTTAGGTGACTCACAGAAGTCCCTCTGTCCCTCCTCATTCCATTCTGTCTGCTATAGCCTCACCAGCATTCACAGTGCTCCCCCAAGTAGGCGAGGTGCATTCTCTTTTGGACTTTTCTTCTGAAGGAAGTCTGCTGTTACACCCCTAAATGACACTTTCCAAGATACCTACAGAGTCGGCTTGCCCAATGTGTTCAAGGGGTAGCTTGAAGGCTATTTTCTCAGAAAGATTCACCTTGACCTCGCTAATACTGACAATCTTTGCCTTATGATGGTTCCCTGTACCCTTTGTAGACTTCTCAAATGGTAAGTGAGCAATTCACCTGTAGCAGAAACCACACTGCAAAGCTTGAATTTAGATTGCTCCCAGACTAGCACGGTGCAGTCATTTCCTTTTGCATGATGCAGCAAACCCCCAGTAGCTGATGATACATGGTGCGCTGTGTTGTTGAGGTAATTCCGATGCATTTCTGCTTTCCATTGTTTTCTGTCAATGATGGTTTTTCATGTGTAACTCCATGCTAATAAGCAGGATCTGTATGCGGGTACTTCAAAATGTTCCTGGAAAAATTGAATTAAGGGCCTGGCACGGTGGCCTAGCAGCTAAAGTCCTCACCTTGAACACACTGGGATCCCATATGGGCACCAGTTCTAATCCTGCCAGCTCCGCCTCCAATCCAACTCCCTGCTTGTGGCCTACGAAAACAGTTGAGGACAGCCCAAGGCTTTGGGACCCTGAACCCGTGGGAGACATGGAAGAAGTTTGTGGCTCCTGGCTTCGAATTGACACAGCACTGGCCGTTGCGGTCACTTGGGGAATGAATCATCGGACGGAAGATCTTCCTCTCTGTCTCTCCTCCTCTCTGTATATCTGACTTTGCAATAAAAATAAAATAAATCTTTAAAAAAATTGAATTAAAAGACAAATCTCTTTTGGTGAAAATTTTTAAAGACTCCATGCAGGATTTTTTTTAATAGTCCACATTTTTCCATGAGCTTTTTCAAGACTCATATTTCAAATGAGCCCAACATTAATATTAAAAGTTAAGATTATTTGCTACTAATGTGGGTGGGACCCAGATAGATTTCATGTCTTTTTTGCTTTGCTTTTCCTTTTTTAGCAATTATTTTTGTTTCTGTTCTTTAAGATGTGTTTTATTTATCTGAAAGGCAGTGTTGCAGAGAGAGGGAGGGAGCAGTGAAAAGAGAGATATGTTCCAAATGCTGATTCATCCTTCCAATGGCCGCAGCAATGGGCCAGTCTGAAGTCAGCAGACAGAAGCCTCATTTTGGTCCCTCAAATGGATGTTGTGGTTCAAACACTTGAGCCATTCTCTGTTGATTTCCCAGGTGCATTAGCAGGGAAATGGATTGAAAGTGGAGCATCTGGGATTGAAACCAGTGTCCATGTGGGGATGACCAAAACTGCAGACAGGGGCTTTACTCACTACGCCACAGTGCCTCCCCTCACCTTAAATTAAAATGCATCTGTACCTTGCATGGTCCAGCAATTCTACCTCTGCATATTTATACTCAGGAAGGTCCATGCATTTCAAAATCTTTTCCACAAAAAAAAGCCTATAACACCTTTTGTCATGGTAGAGACCAGCATTTCGACTGTAAAGTTAAACGAGCTCATAGGCTTTGCTTTGTAACTCATCCATCATGAGGGTCAGTGCCTCACCTGAAAACAGAGCTGTCTTCTACTGGACGTGATAGGATAGTCATAAGGTAGCCTGAGCAGGAAGAAGAAAACAGCCGAGTAACGAAACCAGGTTGGGTTTCCTCAGGTTACTCCAGGCTGCGCTGCTCGTAAAGGGATAAAACCAAGGGGAGACCTCCTGATCAGATGAACTAGAACTGGATCATTGGTGCATTTGGCTCTTTTTTCAATCCGGGTTCCCTGCAAGGTCAGACGAACATTTCAGTTATGGTTTGATGATGTGGCATTTTATCATGAGTGATTCATCATGCTTTGTATTGCTCTGTTGGGTCTAGGACCTGTCCTAATCAAGAGCCTTTTACAATTTTTGTTTGTTTAACAGTTCTAACAGCCTGGGCTGCCAACAACCCAAATGTCCATATCAACAGGAAAACATACCCACTGCGATGGATTCATACAGTGAACACTGCTCATGGGTTGAAAAGGAATGAATGAGGTGGAGGAGTCTCAGTGGTGACACGCAGTGAGAGTGTGTAAATGGAGCGCCAGGGTGTCTCATCGGCCGTCAGGTATCAGAATTGGCTCGGCTAAATCCATGGTGATTAAAGCAGGATAGTGGTTAGTTCACAGGGATGGCTGACAGAAAGAGACTCAGGTTTTGTGTGGTTTTGAAGAGATGAGATGCTTTCTGTCATGCTCTGTGTGATGATAGTGTACATTTTGCTGGTTGTGAATCACGCTGATTAGAAAAGAAGAAGAAATGCTCAGATACATGTGCCAAGCTTGTAGAGCAAGTCCAAGATCTTGGGTTTATGCTGAGTCCTCTTTAACTCCAACACCCCTGCCCTCCCGTTCCCATCAGAGCATTCAGCTTCTCAGGGATCACTTCCGACTCCAGGCTCTGCTCCCCAGCACTGCCCGAGGGTGTCATAGCACCATAAATTCACGCAATGTGGTTGCCCATCACAGCTCAGTAGGTCCCCCAAAAGATGAAGGCTCCATGATGGACATCAGTCAGCCGGCCAGGTCAATGACTGAAGGGTTGACCTACTTTCCAGGCTGGGGGACAGAGTGGGGTGCATCAGAAAGTCATAGCCACACACTTCACCTAAAACTAAGTGCTAAGGAACCATAATGGGGCTTTTATGCTACGTGCTTGTTTTCCTTTCCATTAAATCTCAGATATGCTGTTTGCTTTGGGATCCTTAGTTCAGACTGCTTTGAAATCCATAGGGGGAAAAGAAACCCTCGGTTAAGTTCAGCAGCACAGCCTGGCAATGCAACGGCACTGCTATTTGGTTTTCCTTCTGTAAATATTTGTCCTCTCTCAGGCTAAGGAGTGGCCTGTGTGAACATGGAAAATATCCCCATTTATATCCTCCAGGTGCAGCAAGGCACCCCCAACCCCTCACCCTGCCCCTGCAGTGACCTCAGGCTCCCTGGGGAGGACCACCCCCTAGGATGCCCCAGTGTACGCCCATGATCACCTCTCCAGGTTGACCGCTGACTTGCAGAAGCTGAACCTGAAATTGAACAGTTATTGCAAACCATTTTTCCCCCTCGAGTCAAAAGGTGAAGGTTACTTAGTTTTCGCTGCTGCCGTCAAGCTTGTTAATGAAAAGATGGAAAAGCAATATTGACAACAGTGAAGCCCAATTTGTCTGGAGATTGAGGCTGATTTACTCTAAAGGCGAGACAGAAGACAAATGAAAATAAAATAAGAGATGTAATAAGACCAATAATGGAAAGAAAATTGCTGAAGTTTTGCAGAAATATTATTTTCCTATTGGATCCATTTGTTTGGGTTTTCGGAGTCCCACTTTTTCACAAGAATGTCAGGCTATGGAATGTTAATCCAAAGTCAGAATTTACTGAATCTGCCTAATTACCTATTCCTGCTCACTTGACCTAGAGCTAAGGGAATTTTATTTATTCATTCAATAAATATTATGTAGTAGTTCCTGGAACTACATAATAGCACAGGTACTTGTTTATATATTCACTTTCAAGTTTTTTTTCTTGCTTATTCAAGTCAAGGCTGTGACATTTCATGTTCTATCTAGTTCAGAACACCAAATTAAGCACTCTTGGTTAAAGACCTATGTTTTTCACTTTGAACACATTCCAAAATAAAAATATAAGTTACGACTTTTGATGGAAAAGCATAAAAAACACCTCAATCACTTCAACAGTAAGCTTACATAATTGAAACAAATATGAACACAACAAAAATATGTAAAATAAGTTAATGTGTGATTGTAGATTTTTCCAGGAAGCAAAGAAGAGGTCATTAGATTTAGAGATGCAATAATGTTCGTAAATATTGGATGAAGATCAGAAGCAACAAACAGAATTTTAATTAAATATTTTATCATGCTCTAGACCTTAAAGGAATTTCTAAAAAAACAAATGAAAAGAGAAATAAAGGACACAATAAGTCTTTGCAATAAAATTACAAATTGCAAAAGGATAAGACAGACAAAAGCCTAAATCAAAATATATAGAAATGTAAAAATATTCTTGAAATATACTTTTAGTATGAAAGTCATAAAAGCTGGGATAACAGCCTATGTATTTATAGAATAACGTTTATGTTTTCATCTTTCTTTCTCTGTGTGAGAGCTTGAGGAGGGGGAGTGGATGACAAGGTGAGCTAATTTTCCTCATAGCTCTTCCAGACTCTGGAAAAGTATAGTTCTTCTAGTCCCTGGAAGCTATGACCACCTGTAGCACATGTCCAATATTTGAACCCAGTCTTAGTCATATTTTGGTTCCTATATTGGAATACCTGAGATAAGCTGTTTATAAAAAAAGGGGGGTTTTGGTTAACCCACGGTTCTGGAGGCTTTGCAATCAATTTCAAATGGCTTTGTAAAGATTCTCAGTGGTTGATGATGGTGTGTGCAAAGGCAGGATTCTATGGTGAGCCAGAGAGCCAAGGTGGAGAGATTGGGCCTAAACTTGGAGTATAACGATTCTTTGATGAGATTGATGTTGTGAGGTTATGTCCATGATGCCCTTAGGATCTCTCAGTGGGCTCCCCAACTTCATAAGCTCACCAACAAGGCGTTGTCCTATAATATCCATCTGCCAAGCACATGGAATACAGAGTTCATGGGCAGAGAGCAGAGTGAGAGAAGATTTTGCTCTAAATCCAATGGCAAAAGATCAGAAAGAGTTAGGGTTCATGCCTTCAAATGTCATCAGAGTTTTTCATCTTGGAAGTGGAGAGAATGAGTTCATTACTTATATCCATTTGATGACAGTGAAACAGCTTTTAATATATATTTTTTAAAGATTATTTTTTTGAGAGAGAGAGAGAGAGAGAGAGAGGGAGAGAGAGAAAGAGAAAAAGAGAGAGAGAGATCTTGCATCCACTGGTTCACTTCCCAAATGGCTGCATTGGCCAGAGCAGGGCCAGTCTGAAGCCAGGAGCCAAGAGCTTCTTCTGGGTCTCCCACGTCAATACAGGGACTCAAGGACTTGGGATATCTCCTGCTGCTTTCCCAGGTGCATTAGCAGGGAGCTGGATCAAAAGTGGAGCTGCCAGGACATGAATCAGCACTCATATGAGATGCAGACCCTAGAGATGAAGGATTAGAGTGCTATACCACTGTGTCAGCCCCATTCTGTTCTGTTACTTTTAATATAGTGATGAGGAGACATATTTCAAAATGTCCAGGATTCTGCTCAGTGTGTCTCTTTGCCAAGGGTGATTTAGCCTGGTTCTTGTTCCTATGATAAGCCGTGACTGTGGGCACTGATGGTTTCGCTTCAGTTCAATGGGTTCTTTTAGTGACTTGTCAAACTTGAGAACAATCCACATTGCTGCAGGTGTCAGAAGGCAGGACAGTGTGCACCTTGCCCTTGAACCTGGTAGTTGACCTTAACTCTCAGTGTCTGTCCTGGGGTGGCTAACCACCTTCCTATAACCTTAATTTTGCAGCTATTTGAGGTATCTGTGTCTCCAGGAATTGGTTCTCCTGAGGAACAATTGTTTCTTTGCATCCTCCTCTACACCTAGCACAGTCTAACAACCCCTATAAGTTCTTAATAGTTATGTTGAGTTCCATGATCATGTTTAGTCACTATCTGTCTCTTTTTAAAGGAAATAATTGTTGTATTGCTTAAGAATGTGGGGAAATTTATCGGAATTATTCTTTGTATTTGTTAAAATGAGGTGTGTGTGTGTGTTTGTGTGTGTGTGTGTGAAGATAAGTAGACGGAAGATACAGGGGGAAGCAAGTTTTCTCAATGTCATTCTTTGTGCCAGCTGATTTCCACAAGATGAGTGGTGTGGCTGTGTCTTTCTAGTGTTCTACAGGCTGTAGACATGTGGGTGCTCCTGTCACTTGAGGAAGATCTCCAGCAGTTCAGAAATGTGCATTCTTGTGTTTGGGAAAGAAGAAGTTGCAAAGGAGAAGTCCTGAGCCTTGTAGTTCAATTTGTGTGATTGCACTTGTGCTGAAAACGTACGCTTTACAATGTGGTAGCCACTAACCACTCACACAGCTCCTCAGTGCTTGAAATGTGGTTACTACAAGTCAAGATGGACCGTCGAAGACTGAGCACCAAATGAACCACAGCACAGGTCATTTATGATTGTTCTCAACTGATCCCATGTTGGAAGGATACATAATGAGCATGTGCTATCTGAAATACTTGCATCCGGAATCTTCGGATTTTTCCAGATTTTGGAATATCTGCACATGCATAATGATAATATCTTGAGGATGAGACCCAAGTCTAAACATGGACTGTGTTCATATTTAATTTTGTCTGTGTTTCAGAAACATGAAGTTGATTTTGTTTCATTGCAGGAGATAACTTTATCCAGTGTTTTTTTTTTTTTTTAAGATTTTATTGTTATTGGAAAGCCGGATATACAGAGAGGAGGAGAGACAGAGAGGAAGATCTTCCGTCCGATGATTCACTCCCCAAGTGAGCCGCAACGGGCTGGTACGATGCCGGGACCAGGAACCTCTTCCGGGTCTCCCACGCGGGTGCAGGGTCCCAAAGCATTGGGCTGTCCTCGACTGCTTTCCCAGGCCACAAGCAGGGAGCTGGACGGGAAGTGGAGCTGCCGGGATTAGAACCGGCGCCCATGTGGGATCCCGGGGCTTTCAAGGTGAGGACTTTAGCCGCTAGGCCACGCCGCCGGGCCCTATCCAGTGTTTTTAATGTGTTTGTGTTGACTGTTACCTAGCATGTGAATCATTTTCCACCTGTGACTTCCGTCCTCCTAAGTTTCAGATTTTAGAGCATTTCAGCTCTTCATAATAGTGACACTCAAACTGCACTACTTGGGAAATGTTGGGTTAAATTATATCCTCAGCTTCTTTTTACCTTTCCTTAAAAATGCACTGCTAGAAAAATTATTTTACTTTTCTGTTGCTGATGTTTAGATCATTGATCAGGGTGGGAAGGGCTGAGATCAGGGGACAGTGAATGAGACTGTTGTTTGCACATTTTCTTTTTCTTCTTCCTGTAGATGGGGGAGAGGGGAATACAATAGAAGAAACCACACACCAGCCCCCCAACTGTCACATTCTCATGGGATGGGGAACTGCATCCCATGTCATCCCAGCGTCCCCATTATGGAGCACTTTCTGAGGGTTCTGCTCATGTGGTTTTCAATAGTTTGAGATGTTGCTGATATTGCTGCTCCAAGGATGCAGAAATCCTTCCAAGATAAATTGGCTGTCATAATCCACTTCTGAGTCTTCACTGGTTCAGAAATTTGCTGTCAAGTTTCACTGGGGTAATTGGTCAGTTTGTTCTGCCGTCCGTCTCCGTCCTCAGCAAACCAACAGGTACTGCAGCCCTGCCCTGCCCTGCCCTGCCCTGCCCTGCACATGCTTGGCCCTCATGTACAACAGAGGGAGCTGCATCTCAGTCAAAGTGACCCCCAGTAAGCCCCACTGAGCTGACTCCCAGCTCTGGTTTGTGTGCCTGCCAGCATGTGCAGTGCACTGGTCCAGTCTGCCCCACATCCCATTGAGATTGGTCATTGAAGCCTAACTCAACCCAACCGACACCACCTTCCAGCCGATACTCATGCCAGCGGATGTCACTTCCTGTCCATCCAGACCCACCCCCAGTCCTGGTTCTCATGCTCACCAGTAGAAGTTGTAGCCCACTGCCTCCTCAATGGACCCACTCCCTACCCCGGACATTGCACTCTCCAGGTGGTTCTGTAGTCTAGCATGATTGGACTTGCCCCAGTCCCAGCACTTGCTAGCTGATGCTGCGGCAGAGCCCAACTATCCTGCACTTACTCTGGCTCATACTTGTACCAGTGGATGCGATTGGATACCCTGGCTTTCCTCCTACCTCAGTTCACATGTAGGCCAACAGATGTTGAAGCCCTGCCCTGCTTGGTCTTCCCCCATTTCCAGCTCTCATGCTCACCAGCATGAGCAGTGACCCAACAGTGGAGTCCCTTCTACTCCCCTACCAGGTTCACCCCCCAGCTCAGGTCTTGCATGCACTTGTAGGTGCTGTGGCCCAGTCTGGCCTAACCCATCTCACCTTGTCATTTGCCAGTGGATGCTATAACCTGGCGTGGCCCGGTCTGCCCCCATTCCAGCTTGTGCTGGCTGGAGCTGCCACCCAACCCAGTGCAGTCATCTCCCAGGCCCAGCCCTAATGTGAACTGGTTAGTGATGTGGACAGATCCAATCTGTCCTGTACCCCTTCCTGGTTCTCAGATCTACCTGCCAACAGGGTGTCATAAACTGGCCTAGCCTGGTCTGCCCCATACCTGAGGCATACTTTTTTTAAATTTTATTGCAAAGTCAGATATGCAGAGAAGAGAAGAGACAGAAAAGAAAATCTTCTGTCCAATGACTCACTCCCCAAGTGACCGCAACAGCCTGTGCTGTGCCAATCCAAAGCCAGGAGCCAGGAGCCAGGAGCCGGGAACCTCCTCCAGGTCTCCCAGGCGGGTGCAGGGTCCCAAGGCTTTGGGTCAATCTCAACTGCTCTCCCAGGCCACAAGCAGGGAGCTGGATGGAAAGCGGGGCTGCTGGGATTAGAATCAGGGCCCACATGGGATCCCAACGCATTCAAGGCGAGGACTTTAGCCGCTAGGCCATGCCGCCGGGCCCCTGAGCCATACTTTTAACAGCAGGTACTGTAACCTGGTCTGCTCTGGGCTGCTCCTTGTTTTAGTTCTTGTGCTCAGGGACTGCACCCTGACAAAGGAGTTCTTCAAGCTCCTCTATCAGGTCTCTTCTCAGTTGCAGGTTTCGTGTACACTAGTGGGTCCTTGATCCGGGCTCACTTAGTCCACCTCCTGTACTGACAGGAATAGTAGCATTGCCCAGTTTGCCTATACCTAATCGGGTTCTTACTGTTGGGTATTAAAATCCAGCCACACCTAATTTGCACCCTGACACAACTCTCATGTGGTCCCATGGGAGCAGAAACCTAGTCCAGCCTGTCCTGCACCCACTCTGGCTCTCACAATCACCAGTGGATGCTGGAGACTAGCCCAATCTGGCACACCCCAGACCCTGTCCATGCTCATGCTGAGGAACACTGCAGCCATGTCCAGTCTAGACCACTGCCCCCATTCCAGCTCTCACGCACACCATTGGGAACCAAAATGTAGCCGAGGCATCCCCTTAGCTCCCCAGCCAGGCCTATTCCCGATCCCAGATCTTGTGCATGTCAATGGATGCTGTGACTCAGCTCTGCACAGCCCATCCCCTGTCTTGAACTTTGACTTTGGATGCTGGACTCTGGTCTGACCTGTTGCGCCTCCATTCCCTACTCGTACCGGTGAGCGCTATAGCTTGGCCATACCCAGTCTGCTCCCATCGCTGACTAATGCAAACCAGCAGATGTGATAGTTTAGCCCACCATGCCCTGCATTCCAGCCTGGCTCCTGCCTCGCCATAGTGCTGAGGTTGGCCTGGGCCTGCCCGGTCCACCCCCTTCCCAAACCACCCCACACCAGTGTGGACAGGTGGAGTTACCCTGCCCTGTCTGACCAACACCCAGGCTTGAATCACATGCTCAACCAGTAGGAGCAATGGTTAAACAGGGGAGTTTCCCTGGTTCCCCACCAGGCTCACTCCCAGACCCAGATCTTGCCCATGCCAGTGAGTGCTAGGTACTTACCAGTTATAGGCTATCCCCTCTGTCCTGCATATGAATGAGTGGTGGGTGTTGTGGCCCAGCCCGCTACACACTGTATTCCTGGGTATGTCTGTGGGTGCTGCAGCCTAGACCAACTCAACCTATACCCAATCCCAGTACCCATGAGTATTGGGGCAGGGGGTTTCCATGATCATGCCTAGCTCAGCCTGTCACCAATTCCAGCTCTAAGCCAAAAAGTTGAATTACAGATTGCAGGGTGACCCCCCACATCCTCCACAGAATCTGCACCTAGACCCAGTTCTCTTGCCTGCTGGTTAGTGCCATGCCCCAGTCTAACATTATACGTTCTCTGTTTGGACTCTTGTTGGCAAGTACTGTGATCTAGTCCTGCCAGGTAGGTCCCCAGTCCTAGCTTTAGTGTACACTGGTGAGTGGTATTTAGCATTGGTCAATACTAACTACCCCAGCTCTGCTTTCCCACAAGGGCTGGTGCTTCGGTTTGAACCTCAAAGGTTCTTGTGTACCCCCTCAAGATCCTACCATTAGGTGGCCCAGGTGCCAACGGCGCTGGGTGAATCCTCAGGGCACCTGGTCTGAGCCCTGCCGCCTGGGAGCTCAGAGCCAGGGCTAGCCGGCTCCCTCCAACTCTGAGCAGCCGGCAGGCTGGTGGGTTCAAGCCTTCAGACTCAAGCTCCACCCCTGGGACACCCCCACCCACCTGGCTCCCAGCACATGGCAGGTCAATGGGCTCAGGCCTCCAGACCCGAGGCTCAACCTTCAAGTGGCTTTGACCCCGTGGCTGATCTCAGGGCCCAGTCCACTCAGCCCGAGCCCTGTCTCCTGGGAGCCCACCTCTGGCTCTTCCTTTTTAAATTTGTACGTGGAGCAGTGTTTAGCCTTTTGTTATATTCACTTCCTCTGGAGGTAATACCAACAGCACATGTGGCTGCTATGTGTCTGGTGCCTCCAATTTCTGTCAAAGATGCTCTGGTCTCATCCAGCTTTGTGGTGGTTATGCTCGTTTTTGCTTCCAGGGGACAATACTTTAAAACGTCTGCAGAGCTCAGAAGGCAGGGTTGCCTTGTTGCAGCCCTATGGCCTCGTTATGGATGCCTTACCCGCTGCTTTTTTTTTTGATGATCAATTTCTTTAATTTCTAGAAGGTAGAAAGGATGAAGAACAAAGAGTAATGTTTGTATGCAGTTGTCTCCTTTCCAGATGTTCTTGAAAAGCATCCACAAAGTTTAAAAAACAGTCAAAAAGTCATCTGAAACATGTCGACTATTCTAATACTTATTGAATTCAGAAACTTCAAGAGTGTAGACCTTTGTTTCCCTTCTTGGTTTTCCAAAAAAAAAAAAAAAAAAAAAAGTGCCAGAGCTGAGTGAAGATCACAAGTGCCAAGATTTTATGAAAAGGTATTCTTTATTGCTCAGTGGCTAGCTCTGAGAATTTGGTTTTAATGAAGGGTGCACATAACCTTCTGTGCAATGTCAGGAATGTGCCATTTCAGTAATTACTCTACCTGCACTCTAGGACACAGCTAAGGAGAGCCCCTGTAAGAGAAGGAAGACAGCAGCAAACAGGTGAAATGTCCTGCCAGCGTTCTCAACGGCCTCTATGCAGGAACTGGCTCACGCTCCATCAGAAACTCATTAAATGGTTGTCAGTTTGATGGAGGTGATCTTTCGTTATCCTTACTGCAGCCTTATTATAACCTTCCTTATAGATGGATAGAAGTCGGGATGCTGGGTGTGGCCGGACTGGGGCTCCACTCTGTCCAAATGCCCTAGAGCCTGATGCTCACTGCTCATCTTCTGGTGCTTATCAAGTTGAGATGGCAGTCCTGACCCCCACAAACGCAGCCACTTTCATTATGCTCCTCTTTAAAGCCAGGGCAGTCCTTCAAAATAGATTTTTAAAGGCTTCCAATGAAAAGCATAAGAAAAGAAAGAAAAAAAAACTTTGAACTATAATTCAACAATTCTCCAGCCTTGATTTTTGGCTTTCCTTGCTGCCTAAGTGGTCATATATTTTATAAGCATTGCTAATTTGCTGTTAAATTTGCTATTTATATGATCCTAGATGATTTGTTGGACTTCATTGAACAGAAAAGATTTTTATTAGCAGCCAGTGCTTTCAGAGAGGTGGTTTTTTTCACACCATCAAGGCCACTTTCCTAACTTACTGACAGCTTTATGAGTGTAGTTGGATAAAGAACAGTTTCCTGTATCCAAAAGCGCTTTGCATTCCATGGGGCAAAAAGTTGGATGTTTAATTAGGATACAAGAGCCTTCCTTTCTCTCCCAGTGTCCCCTGGGGGTGTGGAGCAGCAGCACTCACATTTAGACAGTTAATCACTTTTCCAGACTGCAGCCCACTAAAATTAGGAAGGATTTCAGGTCAAAGCTTACCTGGCGCTATGCCAGCTTGGGGTGGTTTCTACTTCTGCAATTCGTATTTTGTACACACACACACACACACACACACTACACTTGGTCCTTTTCATTCATCAGGAGTATTTTGTTTACTGAAAAAAATGTAAGAGGAATTCTGTGGAGGCTCCGATTTGCAAATCTATTTGGTATTTCTTCTAAGAGAAAGCAGGCTTGTTCCCACGTGGGATGTTTTTCTGCCTGGAGAACCAGGCGTGCTCTCCTTATCTTGCCGCTCCAGCCCTGACCTTACTCTCCAGCATGTTGATGGGACCTTTAAAGTTTTATGCTTCTGTTAAATTGTTCTTTATTGTTCTCATTCAACTCAGTAAATTCTGACATCGTATGAGCACTCTGACATTGAAAAGCAGCAAGACACGAAATCCTCAGTTGAATACTTGGGAACTCAAAGTGGTAGCATGGTTGATAGAATTTACTAGTATTTGTGTATCTTCCCTGTTGGGGCAAGCGTGTGCTTCTAGAATATGCCATTTGGCAGGCTATACTCCCTTGTTGCATTTTTACAAGAATTCCTTGTCAACAGTCAGACCGAATGGGTTTCTGCCAAGCATATGGAGACACATAATCCTAGTGTGGTTTGCCTAGTGGCACTGAATGAATACTGAAGAAACCAGCGCCACTTGAAATCCTTAAGTCTCTTTAGGAATGGATGGGTTCTTCAGATAACATACTCCCCAGGAAAATTCTTCTGAGTTGCACATTTTTGGCTTTATTTTTATAATTATCTTGAAAAGGCCTATTTCTTGACTCAAAAGTGAACACAAGGAAAAACCAACAGAGAAAACACCTCCCTCCAGGTGTAGATTTGGGATGAAAGCCCAGAATCTAGCAGCTTAACCATGTTGCTGGCCAACTTCAGCCAAGTCTTCCTACCTTTGGAACTTACACACTGTAGTTCTATAACAACACTGATCTCTCACGTTTAAGATCCACCTGCTCCATCTGGATGATGAAATTTTTCTGTCATGTTCTCAGTGACGCGCACACATTTGCAAGCATCTAGGCAATTTTTTTAAACATATATTTTTATTGCATTTCATTTTTTTAAAATTAATTACATTGCATTATGTGATACATTTTTTATGCACTGGGATTCCCCCCACCCCTCCCCAGACCCTCCCCCCACGGCGGATTGCTCCACCTTGTTGCATTTCCATAGTTCAAATTCAGTTGACATTCTTTCATTGGAGGTATTTACCAAGCATAAAGTCCAGCATCTTATTGTCCTGGTAAGTTCAATGGTTTCTTGGTGAGACCATCTCTGGTCTGAAGGTAGAGCCAGCAGAGTATCATGCCAATCAATTAAAAGCCCCAACATAATATTTCCAACCATTTACAACATTATGGCATTAATTGACATGGTATTGATTAACCAATATGTTAATAGTAAAATGCAGGTTCTCAACCACAACTTATGACTTCTTCATAGACATTTCAATTTTGGTTTATATTCAACCGTGTTCTATACACCTTAAAGTGGCTTAGATTGCTATTCAGCTGTCTCATGCCTATTTTAATTTTAGTCTTTAGCAGTTTATAGCATTGAAGCATGTTTTTGCTGAACCTGGCTGTTTTTCGGGTGGTCTAACTCTATAATTCTAACAGGATACATGTCAACAGTTTAGGTGAGCATGTGTAGGAGGGGTGTGCAGAGAAATCTTCCATACCCCAGTGAGGAGTAACTAAGTGACCCTGACGGCATTCCTCTACGAACCATTTGCTTAGAATGCACTGACCGCCTCATCAAAATCATGAGTCACCGAAGGCATGAAGTGCTCTGGGCACATTTGGATTGTGGACTTGGCTGGATCAATCACTTGCATATCAGCTTCAAATTGCTGATATTTGTAATGAATGGCAACTACTGCTGAGTGTTAGTGCCTTTTTTTTTAACGCACTGCATTGAAAATTAGTTCTCTTTTAATCAGGGCAAAATAAATATTGTTTTCCTGGGGTACATCACATTGCTAAGCACAGCCTGAATTCTCGCATCTTTAGAGTAGCTTTTCTTGCTTTTGTAGTTAAACTTGCTATCCGTAAGACTGCAAAACTGAAGTTTAAAAATGTATGAGAGTCCTTCTATCTCCCACTTCTCTTTGCCTCTTTCTCTCGCCCTCTTGCTCTATCTTCTGTCTTTCCAGTCTTCCCTTTTCTTCCTACCCTTTATCCCACTCGTGAAAAGACAGCTTCCCTCTTTTCTGTTCCTTAGCAGGATACTCACTGGTGCACTGTCCCCTGATCGTTCAGTCCTACACTGGCAGATCCAACAGCCTTGGACAGCAGAACTATTGCCACCACTAAAGTGGCATGGACACTTGGGTGGTGTGTGTGTGCACGCCAAGTTTACATGGTAGAGTTAGGGCACGGCAGGCTTTGTTCTTTTCCCTCATCTCCATGTGCTGCTAATCAATTTAAGGTTGGCTGAAGCCACTCCATTTTCTGGATACCTCTGTTAGTTATTTATTGCTGTGTAACAAATTGCCCTGACACTTTATTTTCCTTTATCTCACAGACTCTGAGCTGGCTTAGCTGAGTGCGTCCAGCTCAAGCTCTTCCAGGAGATTGCAACCAAGCTATTGGATGAGACGAGGCTACAATTTCATCAGATGAGTGGATGGGGAAGGGCAAAATCCGAGCTCATTCCACTGGTCATTTGTCCAGCCTTGGTCCCTCATGACACAGATCTCTTAACAAAACTGTCTCATGACACAGCAACTGACTACTTCCAAATAAATAGAGGGGAGCGGGTGGAATCCATAGCTTTTCCTGTATTCCATTTGTGGTGATTATTCAGCAAATCCAGTTTTTTTTTTTTTACCAAAATGTGAATAATAAGCTAGTCATGGATCATTGGGAATCATATTGCAGAACAGAATGCCTAGGGCCTGGGTCAGTAGCCTAGTAACTGAAGTCCTTATCTTGCACCTGCCAAGATACCATATTGGCACTGGTGTATGTCCTCGTGGTCCCGCTTCCCATCCAGCTCCCTGGTTGTGGCCTGGGAAAGCAGTGAAGGGTGGTTCAAAGCCTTGGGACCCTGCACCCATGTGGGAGACCCGGAAGAGGCTCCTGGCTCCTGGCTTCGGATTGACTCAGCTTTGGACATTGCAATTACTTAGGCATTGATTCAGCGGATGGAAGATCTTCCTCTCTCTCTGTCTCTCCTCCTTTCTGTATATCTGCATTTCCAATAAAATAAGTAATTCTTAAAAAAATAGAATGAAATGCTTATTCCAGATCCCTATTATCTAATGAGCTAGGTTCTTTCCATATATGTATTTACGCACACATATTCTTGCTTCTTATTTATTCTTGCCTCACCAAAAGTGGCCAATGCTTGGAGTGATTAATTCTTTTTTTTTTTTTTTTTTTAATTATTTATTATTTAACTTCAGTAATTACATTGTATTATGTGACACAGTTACATAGATACTTGGGTTCTCCCCACCCCTCCCCAAACCCTCCCACCATGGTGGATTCCTCCACCTTATTGCATAACCACAGCTCAAGTTCAGTTGAGATTTCCCCATTGCAAGCGTATACCAAACATAGAGTCCAGCATCTTATTGTCCCGTCAAGTTCAACGGTTTCTTAGGTATACCCTCTCTGGTCTGATGACAGAGCCAGCAGGGTATCATCCCAGTCAATTGAAAGCTCCAACATACCATCAGCAAAAATTTACATCATTATGGAATTAATTGACATAGTAATGAGTAACCAATATGTTAAAAGTAAATGCGGGTTCCCAGCCACCTTCTGTGACCACCTCACCTATACTTCAATTTTAGTTTATACACAACATATAACATTCAAAACATAACATGTTATACATAACATCATATCATCTTAAATTAAGGCAAACATGTGGTATTTAACCTTTTGGGATTGGCTCATTTCCCTTAGCATTATGGTTTCCAGTTTGGCCCATTTGGCCACAAAGAACTGCATTTTGTTTTTTTTAATAGCTGAGTAGTATTCCATGGAGTAGATGAACCATAGCTTTCTTATCCAATCCTCTGTTGATGGGCATTTTGGTTGTTTCCATGTTTTTGCAATTACTGATTGTGCTGCTATGAACATAGGAGTACATGTTGGTTTCTCATAGAACAAGTGTTCTGGATATATTCCTAGGAGTGCTATTGCTGGATCATACGGTATGTTGAATTTGAGTTGTTTGAATATTCTCCATACTGATTTCCATAGAGGCTGTACCAGCCTGCAGCCCCACCAGCAGTGGAGTAGGGTTCCCTTTTCCCCGCAACCTCGCCAACAAGTGTCGTTGGTGCTTTTATTCATGTGGGCCAGTCTTACTGGCGTTAGGTGGTACCTCATTGATGTTTTAATTTGGATTTCCCTTATTGCCAGGGAACTTGAGCATTTTTTCATATGTTTATTTGCCATTTGGGTTTGTTCCTTTGTGAAGTGTCTGCCCATTTCCCGTGCCCATTTCTTGAGTGGCTTGTTTGTTTTGACATTTTGGTTGTTTTGTAGCTCTTTGTATATTCTGGATATTAGCCCTCTATCACCTATGTCGTGTGCGAAGATCTTCTCCCATTCTGTGGGTTGCCTTTTTACTTTGTTGATTGTTTCTCTAGCTGTACAGAAGCTTCTTAGTTTGATGAGGTCCCAATTGTTTATTTTGGTCTTGATTTCTACTGCATCTGGAGTCTTTTTTAGGAAGTGAGGGCCTACCCCTAAGTGTTCCAGTGTGTTTCCAACATTTTCTTCCAAAAGTTTGAAGGTTTCTGGATGTAGGTTTAGATCTGTTATCCATTTAGATCTGATCTTAGTGTATGGTGAGAGATGTGGATCTATTTTTTTGTTTCTGCAGGCTATCAACCAGTTGTCCCAGCAGCATTTATTGAACAGACCTTCCCATTTGCCTGGGTTGTCGTTTGTCTTTTTGTCAAAGATTATTTGGCTGTATCTGTGTGGGTTTCCTTCTGGCGTTTCTATTCTGCTCCATTGATCTTCCTCTCTATCTTTGTGCCAGTACCACGCTGTTTTGATAACCACTGCCCTATAGTATGTCCAGAGGTCCGGAACTGTGATTCCCCCTGCTAACTTCCTGTTCTTCAGGATAGTTCTAGCTATCCGTGGTTTTTTGTGCTTCCAGATGAACCTTTGGATCATTGTTTCCAGATCTGTGAAGAATGTTTTGGGCAATTTGATTGGGATTGCGTTGAATGTATATATTGCTTTTGGCAGTATAGACATTTTAATGATATTGATTTTACCTATCCAGGAGCATGGGATATTACTCCATCTTTTGAGGTCTTGTTCAATTTCTTTTTTAAGCAGATTGTAGTTTTCTTCAAATAAGTCTTCTACATTTTTGGTTAGATTTATTCCCAGATATTTCATACTTTTCTCTGTTATTTTGAATGGTATCTTGCTGGTTAAGTCTTTTTCCATCTTGGGGCTGTTCGCATACACTATGGCTGTTGATTTTTGTTCATTAATTTTGTACCCTGCCACTCTACCAAACTCTCGTACAAGTTCTAGCAGTCTCTGTATTGAGTCTCTTGGCTCTTCTACATAAAGAATCATATCATCTGCGTATAGTGAGAGCTTGACTTCTTCGTTTCCCATTTGGATTCCTCTGATTTCTTTTTCTTGTCTTATGGCCTCAGCGAGTACCTCTAGGACTATGTTGAATAGTAGTGGAGAAAGTGGACATCCCTGTCTTGTTCCAGATCTCAGTGGGAAGGGTTCCAGCTTTTCTCCATTCAGTATGATGCTGGCGTTGGGTTTTTCATATATTGCTTTAATTATGTTGTGGATTTTTCCATCTATGCCTACCTTGGTTAGGGTTTTTAGTAGGAAGTGATGTTGGATTTTGTCGAAAGCTTTTTCCGCATCTATTGATACTATCATGTGATTCTTGTTTTTCAGTTTTTGGATGTGGTGTATCACATTTATAGATTTTCGAATGTTGAACCATCCCTGCATTCCAGGGATGAATCCTACTTGATCTGGATGAATGATCTGTCTGATGTGTTTTTGAATTCTGTTGGCTAGGATTTTGTTGAGAATCTTAGCATCAATGTTCATCAAAGAGATAGGTCTGTAGTTTTCCTTCTCTGTTAGTTCTCTGTCTGGTTTTGGGATTAAGGTAATGTTGGCTTCATAGAATGAGTTTGGAAGGGTTGCCTCTTTTTCTATTGTTTTGAAGAGTTTGTAGAGGATTGGGGTCAGCTCTGTTCGGAATGTTTTGTAGAATTCTGGAGTGAAGCCGTCTGGGCCTGGGCTTTTCCTTGTTGGGAGGTCTTTAATCACTGATTCAATCTCTACTTCAGTTATGGGTTTGTTCAGGTCGTTTGTTGCCTCTGGGCTAAGTTTTGGCAAGTGGTAGAAGTCTAAGAACTTTTCCATTTCTTGGTGATCTTCTGATTTGTTGGAGTACAGTGCTTTGTAGTAATTTCTGATTATGGCCTTAATGGATGCGGTGTCTGTTGTTATGTTGCCTTTTTCATCTTTGATGCTGTTAATTCTTGCCTTCTCTTGTTTTTTCTTTGTCAGTCGGGCCAGTGGAGTGTCTATCTTGTTTATCTTCTCAAAAAACCAGCTTTTTGATTCATTGATTTTGTGTATGGTTTTTTTTATTTCTATCTGGTTGATTTCCTCCCTTGTTTTGATGATTTCTTGTTTCCTATTGTGTGTGGGGCTCTTCTGCTGTTGTTTTTCCAGTTCCTGGAGGTGTGTGTTTAGTTCCTGTATTTGGCGCCTCTCTTGGGCCTTGACATGAGCTCCAATTGCGATGAGTTTACCCCGTAGCACTGCTTTGGCAGTGTCCCACAAATTTTGGAATGTTGTGTCAGAGTTTTCATTGGTTTCCATAAATTTTTTTATCTCATCTTTAATTTCTTCTCTGATCCATTGTTCGTTTAGTAGCATATTGTTCAGCCTCCAAGAGTTTCTGTATTTCCTGGGGCATTTTGAATTGCTGATTTCCAGCTTCATTCCGTGGTGGTCTGAGAGGGTACATGGTATGATTCCTATCTTTTTGAAGTTATTTAGGTTTGCTTTGTGTCCTATCATGTGGTCGATCCTGGAGAAGGTGCCATGTACTGCTGAAAAAAATGTATAATCTGTGGCCTTAGGGTAAAAAATTCTATAAATGTCAACCAAGTCCAGTTGTTCTATTGTTTGTATGAGTTCTGTTGTTTTTTGTTTTGTTGATCTGTCTATAGTTGTTAGTGGGGTGTTAAGATCACCCACTATTATTGTGTGCATATCTATGTCTCCCCTTAAGTCCGTGAGTAATTGCTTCACGTAGCTAGGTGCGTTTGAATTTGGTGCATATATGTTCACAATGGTAATTACTTCCTGATGGATCAGTCCCTTCACCAATATATAATGTCCTTCCCTGTCCTTTTTGATGTGTGTCAGATTGAAGTCCACATCATCTGAAATTAAGACAGCTACCCCAGCCTTTTTTTCTCGTCCATTGGCATGAAATATCTGTTTCCAACCTTTCACTTTCAGCTTCTTTGAATCTCTTCTGGTTAGATGTGTCTCTTGTAGGCAACAGATAGTTGGGTGCTGTTTGATAATCCATTCTGTTAATCTATGCCTTTTGATTGGTGAGTTCAGGCCATTTGTGTTGAGAGTTAAAATTGAGAGGTTGTGATTTTGCCCTGCCATACTTGTTTTTGTGGGTGTTGATATCTGTGTAATTGCCCTTCCTTGTGTGGACTTTAGTGGGGAGACCTTCCTGTTTGCCATCTTTGCTTATGATTCACCTCCTTTTTTTCTGGAATTAGTGCATTTCTAAGGAGATTTTGTAGAGCTGGTTTTGTGCTGGCATATTCTTCTAATTTCTCTTTGCTGTGGAAGTATTTGATTTCGTTCTCAAATACGAATGAGATCTTTGCTGGGTACAATATTCTTGGTTGACAGTTGTTCTGATTCAGGATTTGGAAGATCTTTGTCCATTCTCTTCTTGCTTGTAAGGTCTCTTCAGAAAAGTCAGCCGTGATCCTGATTGGTTTTCCCCGGTATGTGATCTTTTCTCTGCTTCGTACTTGTCTCAGGATTCTTTCTTTGTCTTCGTTGGAGTGGAACTTGAGCACCATATGTCTGGGTGAAGATCGCTTTGGGTCATATCTGCTGGGAGTCCTCTGACCGTCCTGGATTTGAGCTGGATTCATGTTCCAAGTGTTTTGAAAGTTTTCCTGTATAATTTCGTCGAGCACCATTTGCATTCCTGATTCTTTTTCTGCTCCTTCAGGAAGGCCAATAATCCTAATATTTGATTTTCTGAGGTTGTCTTTCATTTCTTGTATGGTCTTATTGGCTTTGTTCAGACTTGTCTCCAGCTGTTTCATGAACTGGGTGTGTTCGTTTTGTGTGTCTTCCGTTTCAGAGATCCTCTCTTCTGCTGTATTTGTTCTGTTGGTTAGGCTCTCAATTTTGTGCTCTAAGTCAAGGATTTTACTTTTCATTTGTTGTATTTCTGAGGCTATGTGGTTCTTGAATTCCTTGAAGTCCTCCCAATTCTTCTCATTGTCTCTGACATATTTTAACATTATTTTTTTGAATTCCTTGTCTGGTAGATCTTCTATGTCTTCATCTCGCATCTCCGAAATAGACATTGGCTTTCGATCCTTTATTGGTAGGGTGTTGGCACTCTCATCTGGATCATTACCTTTTCTGGTATTTCTTCCCATTGTGTTAGTGTTTCTTTTTTGAGAGACCTAGGCACCAGTGTGCTGAGGGGTCTCCAAGCACTATCCTGTAGAGATCGGAGTCTGCAGGCGTGGAGTAGCAGGGTGTGGGAATTTTCAAGGCACTTTTGGTGCGTCTCCAGAACACTGGACCTCAGGGCGCCTCTTCCAGGGCCCAGCGGATTCAAAGCACACTCTCAGCTCGTCCCCTACAGGTATGCTACCACGGGGCGTGGGGGAGTGAAGGCACTCTCTGTGCGCGCACCCTGTTTACTGGATCACAGGGCTCGGAGCAAGGGACTATAGGGCGTGTTCCAGGTGCTCTCTGGAAACGCCTCCTGCGCAGGTCCGCCCACCCCAGCACTTGCAGGGGACCGACCGCCCCTGCGCTAGCAGGGAACTGCCCAGCCCAGAGGCGTGCTTGGGTTCCTGTGGGATAGCACCGCCCAGCTGAGTGCCACACCGCAAAGGCACAGGGGAGTATCCAGTGTGCCTTTTGCCTTTCTCCCAGACACAGTTTTGGCAGTCTCAAGGCACTCGCCCTGTGTCTCTAGAGGCTGGAGCCTGGGGGGGGGGGAGGGGCGGGGAGGCCAATTGTGTTCAGGCTCTGTCCGTGCCCCTGGGGGGCCAACTCCCGAAGCCTCCAACCCACCACTGTCCCCACCCAACTCACTCAAACCTCAGGTTCTTGCAGTCTGCCTCTTCCTCTGGTGGGAATCCTGGCCGCCAGTGCGTCTCCCGACTGCTGTGTCCGTTGCTGGTCTCCGCGCGGGTCGCGATGGAGCCTGGAGGCTGCGGCTGGTGCAGGTCCCGGGGGTTGGCGACCAGGGTGGGCAGATGCCGGCGGGTCCCGGTGATTCAGGGTCCTGGTGTCCGCAGCGGGGCAGGTCCTGGCGAGTCCTGGTGACCAGGGTGAGCAGATGCCAGCGGGTCCCAATCACCTCCGGTCCTCACGGCCACAGCGTCTTCAGGTCGGTCTTTGGGTGGGTTCGGCGGCTTTCAGCGTCTGCCCTCAGAGGTGACTCAGCAGGTCAGGAGCGGAAAGTCGTCTTCCCTGTCCTTTGCTTTGTTTTTCCCTGGTTGCTCTTCCGAGTTGTGTGGATTTTTTTGGCTCCACACTGTCCAGGGAACTTCACGTTCTTCTCCCTGTAGTTCTATGCTGCTCCACTTACGCTTTTGTCGCGTTCTAGCCCTCTCTGTCTGTGAGCTCTCTCACAGTCTTCCTCCTATGTCGGCCATCTTGCGAGTCTGGAGTGATTAATTCTTTCAGTATGCTTCTGGCTAGTCGAAAACTTTTTTGAGATTTATTTTTCCTGGAAAGGCAGATTTACAGACTGAAGGAAGGAGGGAGGGAGAGAGAGAGAGAGAGAGAGAGAGAGAGAGAGAGAGAGAGAGATATCTTCCATCCACTGGTTTGCTCTCTAAATGACCACAAAGCCTGGAGCTGAGCTAATATGAAGTCTGGAGCCAGCAGCCAGCAGCTTCCTCCCAGTCTCCCACAAAAGCTCAGGATTCTAAGGCTTTTGGGCCTCTTTCCACTGCTTTCCCAGGCAACAAGCGGGGGACTAGATGGGAAATGGTGCAGCTGGGACAAGAACTGGTGCTTATGGGAGATCCCAGCAATTGAAGGTGGAGGATTAGCCAGTTGAGCCAATGTACTGGCCCAGGCTAGTAGAATTCTGAGAGTCTGAAAGCCTCTGTTCTCTCAACACTATTTCCGTTTCCTTCCTACCTCTCTATGTAACATGTATATCTATAACAGATAATGTAGTTATATATCTCATACAATATACTGATATGTCCATACACTATTATATGAATATGGCTTATATGAAGATGTTATTATGAAATAAAGAATACAAAACGTTGTAATACTAATATTTTTTTAAAGTTGTGGGTTTTCTATGGGTCTTCTTGAGATATATATTATTAGGTGAAAAGTTATAAGGATAGATCTCTTTGAGGCGAACTAAGTCCTGTAATTTGATAGAGAAACCATGTGAGTTGAGACCATACCCTTTGTTCCTTCAGAGGAATTTTTTCTGGCTAACAGTACTCTGAGACAGCATTTGTAATATTTACTGCGTCTTAGCAGAATATTTCATATCCTAAATGTTGCCTCCTTATCATGTTTTTTCACAATTCTCAGGTATTGGTCTTTCCTCAGAAGGCATTCTGTAAGGATAAAGCCATCATTTGCCATTGGAAAGGGAAGAATTTTAAAAACCATCAAGGTTTGGCTCCTTTTTTATTTAGCAATTCTTTCCTTAATTTGTCTCTCTTGTGCCTTACTGTAAACAGCAAGAAAGAAGCAATTGGCACCTTCAACGATTTCTTAAAAAATTTCCTTTGCTGCATTAACCAGTTGGTTAGATATGTTGTCTACACCCCGCAGAATTTCAGTATCACAGTGTTGTTAGTCTTTCTGCCTTTTTGGAAACAAAAACTATCCATTCCTCTGGTATCTAAAGAAATTTTCATCCGGTTTCTGCAAATCTTGAAAGGCAGTATTGTCCAATTATTATTAATTCTCTCTACGAAATCCACTCCCTGGTTCCAAAAAGATGTGCATTTTTTTTAAAACAAAACAATTGTAGCATGAAGGATCCCATGGTACTGTAAAGAAATGTTATCATGGTGATTCTTTGACTGATACAGTAAATCTGCATAAACCTTCGAAGAAGTCAATCAGAGATGAGATAAAAAGTTCCAATTATCTAGAAATGTTTAGTTTGGTACTTTTGGAATGAAGGGAAATTAAATTATAAGAAAAGGGACTGGAAAGCGACTGGTTGTTCTATTTGGATTTGGGAATTTGGCAGGTCTTTTCTGAGAGTGTTTCACTGTGGGTAGGAACAGTGCAGACCACATCTACTTAAGGTTTTGGCTACGCCAGAGGTTTAGACTACAGGATGGCATGGTTTCTTCAGGATGTTCATGACTTCATAGTAGAAGGCAAATACCATAGTGGAACTTTCCTGTGTTCAACAGGCAGTGGTTCAACAGGCAGTGGCATGCTTCTTATGGTGGCTTCATATTGTCTCTTTGTTGTGGTTTTATATAAATCACACCCAATCATGTGTGTGCGTGCACACACGTTGGAGAGGTGTCTCTAGTGGTCAGAAATGCACATGATTCGCTGCTAAGAAACAGCGAATTTTGCCTAAGAAGCTATCTAGTCAATTGTAAAACCACAAAGACATGGGGGGTATCAAGAGCAATCCTGACAACCTTTTAATGGGAGGTCATATGCACAGAGCAAGGGAGATTCCAGAGTGGAGCAGGTGGACAGGAGGAGACTTGCATCCCAACACTGGAGACTGCTGGATCCTCACCAAGAACTATCAGTGTGGGCACCAAGTACTACATCCCAACTGCCAAGGAGACCATGGGGAATTGGAGTGCCTTCAGAGGCTAAGTACTCTGAGGTCACCCATCCCACTTGAATCTCCCACATGGGATGGAAGAAGTCCAGATCCCTCCTCATAGAGCCCAATGTCACCGGAATAATAGCCAGGAGCCCTGAGCGGTCTACAGAAACAGAAGAACAATAAACTCCCTCCAAGACCAGGGAGGGGAGCTTTCTCTGGTCCTCAGTTCCAATACTGGATCCCCACCCTCAATTGCAATGACCATCAGGGTCGCCCTGGAGTCCCCCCCAAGACAAAACAAAACAAGCAACAACAAAAAAAATTGGAATAGACAGAGAATAACAAGGAGGGCTTGGGACTAGACAGGAAGCGATCAGTGGGGACTCACACATACCTTACTAGGTAGGACACGAAAATAAACTACTCCTAACTAGGGTATGGAGGATTTCTCTGCACACCCCTCCCAACAGTGTTCTATGCCTCAGCGGGTGTCACATGCCTTGCTAAAGAGATAAGCTAGTTTAGAGTATCCTAAGATCTGCCAAGTTCAGTAAAAATTATGCTTCAACATAATAAGCTGCTAAGTACTGGAATGGAAAAAGACATGAGACACTGAATAGTGTCCTGTAGCCAATTTAAGGAAGATAGAGGCCGGTTGTATACGAACTATAATTGAAATGTTAATGAAGTAGTCACAGGATGTGGTTAAGAACTCGCATTTGTCTAACATATCAGTCACTCAATGTTGTTGAAGTTATGTTATGGCTTTTAATTGGTCAGAATGATATTCTGCCAGCTATGTCTTTAGACCAGAGTTGGTCTCCCCAAGAAACTGTTGAATTTACCTGGACAATAAGATGCTGGACTCTATGCATGGCACATGCTTGCAGTGAAAGAAACAAGACTGGATTTGAACTCTAATACTGCAATAAGGTGGAGCAATCCACCATGGGGGGAGGGCCCGGGGAGGGGCTGGGGGAACCTCAGAGCCTATGAAACATTGTTATAAAATGAAATGCAATATATATATATATATATATATATATATATATATATATAAGAAGCTGTCTAACGAGTTTTTATTCAGTAATGTAAGTGATACTTACCCACACACATCTTAAGGATGCAGTAAAAATCTAACTATTTGCTCCATTAGTTATCCAGACCATTTATCTCCAAGTGGCTTATCAATGCTGTTCAGAAACTCCTCCTGAAATGAATTTTATTTAGTACTAGCTGTCTTTTTTAGGGCCGCAGTTTCATTTTTGGTTCATTCAGTATTTATTGAGCATTTACTATATTTTGAGCATACACATGAAGCAAGGAGATTGTGAGAGCGCCTCTTTAAAAATAATGTTAGCGGCAGCTATTAGGAACAACAGTCAAGATGGCATTCGGGACACCATCCTACATCAGGAACTGCAGACTCAAGTCCCATCTCGGCTCCTGAGGCCTGTTTCCTGCCCATGTATACCCCAGGAGGCAGTAGATTATAGCTCTGCCACCCACACAGGAGACCAAGATTGTATGCCTGCCTGCTGGTTTTAGCTGACCTTAGTTCCATCCATTGGAGAGAAAACCAACATTTGAAATACACCCTCAAGCTCCTTCTCTCTCTCGACTCCTTGTCTCCCAAATGCGTGATTTTTAAAATGGGAATTTAAAAATACACGAGTGCAAAAGTATTTTTTGATAATAAGAAAAAGTCTCAGAAACCGTAAATTTCAAAATGTTAAGAAAAATAAGTAAGTCCATAAAATAACATTTTATATACCAGTGCAATTCTGAAAAAGATCCACCCCTACAATGTTCCCATACATAAACCTTGTTGTTTATCTCTTCCTAGGTCAATGATTGTGTCATATTGTTTCTTAATGATGCAACAGAAAAATAATTCAGTTTGTCTTCTGGCATCGATAGCAGAAATTTTGTTCACTGTTAATAGCTTAGAAAAGTTCTTGTCATCTTCAGAAGTCATTGCCAGTGTTAAGTGAATGCTTAAGCTGATGAAAATTGAGGAGACTACTAAAGGGTTATTTCAATAAGTCTAAATAATTATAGAGTGTGCATCACTCCGTTATTAAACTCAATCCTCTTGCAATGGATGGAGCTGATGATTTAGTTTCTCCTTGAGTATTTATGTCATGCTGATAGCAGGATAAGCACTATCAGCAATGGAGTGTTTCTGAAAACATTTGCTATGTGAGAACTGCAAAGCATAACCATGTGGGGGTGACTCTGAACCTTGTGTCTACATCCCACAAACCTCAAACAGTCATATTCCCTGTTCAGGCCTTAGCTCCATCTGCAGCACCATCTGTTTCAAGAGAAGCGTGAGAGAAGGGAAATTGGAAAGGAGACAGTAGTCTCTACCAGCTATTAGGGAAAACAGACTACCTCGGCAAATTTCACAGAACCCTCAGCCGTTGGAACACACCAAAAGGACTCTTTCCAAGCCTCAGCAGGGGCTGGTACAACTTGGAAACTTAAGCTCAGTTAGTCGGAGCTAAAGTGGAATGAGGGCGTCCTGCCTGGAGACACACAGATATCTCATCGGGGGGATGGAAGAAGAAAGGCACACTTATACACATCTTCTTTGAGGAGGAATACAATTGTCAGCATTGGGGTGACTTACATTTTCAAAGCGGTAGAGAAAGTGGGGAGGGAGGATGACGTCCATACTTCTGATTCGAGGAACTGGGAGAGGTGATGGTCTCGGAGTCTTAAATCATGACTAGGAGCTCATAGTTATGGATGTAATTGAACTTGAGTGGCTGCTGTGATCATGGGGTCCATGGTGTGGGTCTGGAGAACAACCTGGGTGGTGATGGCGGGAGCCATAGGGCTGGAAAGACAGCGGTGTCATACGTCAGCAGAATGCTGGAGCTGGACCAAGGGGTGGCTGCTCTGCCTCAGCCAGGGGAGCTCTACAATTTCTGAAAACCAGGCAGACCCACAGAGGCTTGGCTGGAAACAAGTCTGCCTTCTCTGAACATGCTGGCTGAGGTGTCTCATTCAACTGTTTCCACTGCTACCACCAAGCCTTCTCATTATGCTGAACCTGGCATATTTCATGGCAAAAAAATTCCTGGGCCCAAAGTCTACAACTTTCTAGTGACACAGCTCTCTCAGCTCACCATCAAATAATGGATTCATTTTTTCCACTTCTGTGAGGCTCTATCTGGTTCATTTTAGCATCCTTCTCTGGTCATTTTTATTAGTCTTATTTCTTGTGAATGCTTTTTTCTTTCATCTTATTTCCACAATCCTTTTGAATAGGAATTCTTATGTTTTATATGTAATAAAACCGACTTCTATGATTTGGGCGTCTTTTGGTCTTTTTTAGTTTATGTTCACTTATAATGATTTTTTTTTAAATACCCCTCATTGTTTTTCAGTATGCTGTGATTTTGAGCTTGTACTCCTTAAGAATTTATCAGTAGGACAGTAAGAGTTTTCTTGAGGTCTGGATTAAGGGTAATTTCTCTGAAAAATATTATGTTTGATCATGTCTGGAGGCATTATATATTCCCTGAGTTACTCTGGACTTAAGCTTCTTAGTTTATTCATCATTTGCTTTGCTTGTCTCAACACGTTCACAGGGTGAATTCAGAACTCACATCCACATAAAACCCAATTTGTGGCAGCAAATTATGAAGGGAAGGTCTTTTTCTCTCTCCTTTTCCCCAAACAAGGTGGCAACAGCCATCACTATAAGGTGAATTTCAGTATTGTTTCTCTGATTCTCAGTTTCACTGAGTGCATTCAGATCCACGGGAAGTTTTGTATCCAGCTCTTCATGTTGTGAAGTGTAGTGACTTGGGGAGGGGAATGACACGGATTTCTAGGCTTAATTTTCTTTCTCTGGCAGCTGCTACATGTGGAGTAACTGAGTAATGCAGTTGTCTTAAGGTAGTCAGTGTCTTCACGGCTCACTTTGCCGGGTTGGTGAAATAGCTGCGTAATTAGCCTCCAAGGATTTTTCTTTGCGTGCCAGTTCAGTTACATAAAATGATCCGCTTTGGATATTTGGTTACTGGGAAGTTATTCAGATTCATGCTGGACTTGGAAGTCAACCATGTCTTCCTCATGAAGTTCCCAACCTTGTGAGCAGTCTTTGCCTTTCTGTTCTCGTGCTGACAGGAAAATAGTGTGTCTTTAGCATGTTCTAAAAGTACTTAACCACCTGTCATAACTAATTGGAATCTGCTTCCTTCCCCACCAATCCCTGGTGTCCTTGACCTTTCTGCTCCACTGCAGCGTGGGCTGCATTATGCACCAAGCTGACTCTCCATTCTCTGGTTACCAGGATGAACTTCTTATTTTCCTGGGTCTGATGGGTTCCCATAGTTTTCTGCATTTTCTCTACCATTTCAGTAAAGAATGTCTCTGTTACTGTACATATCTGAATTCATTCACATCTTTTTTTTGCCTCTAAGCCTTCACTGATAGTGTGCCTGGGTATTAAATACAAGGTTCAACAAGTCTCTGGGACTTCTGGTTTCATCTCTGTTGCCTGAAGAGCTTGGGAGTCATCATTCTTGTCCTTGCAACAAGAAAAATGCAGAACACATTAAACATTCATGCCTTTTCTTGGGTTCCTTAGAGAAAGAGGGTTTCAGTAGAAGGGTCACTACCCAGATCTCAAGATTTTCAAATTTCACAGAGCCACAGCCATGATCCTCTTACCTGGAGCAGAAGCCAGAAGAGCCTTAGGCTGAAAGGTATGACCATACATGTGGTAATTTTGATGAATTTCTGAAAACAGCATGGAACAGCATGGAAGTGAGTACCTCCAAGGAGCTATACAATCATAGGTTTAACTTCCGGGTACTCCTCCAAGTTTTCACCTAAAGAAGCAGGAAATATCTTCTGGTGGCTATGGCAGGGGACAAGGGCAAATTAATCAGAGTGGTCCAGAGTTTTCTCTTCCACAAAGGTTTATTCTCCAAGGAGGGTGACTTTCTGAGAGTCATCTGACGTTAAGAGAAAGGGACCTTTGCTCATCTACAGCCTTTTCTGACTTCCTGTCTCACTAAGGAGGACGGAGAGAACTCTGAGAAACATCTATTGTCCCAGCTCTGGAGCAAAGGCCCCGAAAGGCTGGAATTGCATCATCAGATTCTAGAAGGCTTCCACTCTACCCTACACCACACCAGTGGAGGTTCTGTATAAAAGCAGGGTATCAGATCTACAATGGCTGTAAGGTATTTTCTTGATCTAAGAAGTGCTTAAGGAAGCCCAAGGGAAGCAGGAAAGACAAAGACAAGGACAGCAGAAGAATCGAAGCAACTGACATCTGTATCTATGGCTAACGTCAAGCAGCCCAATGGGGGCTGTAGCTAAGCCTCCATCTGTGGTGTCAGCACCCCACATAGGTGCCAGTTTGAGTCCTGGCTGCTCTACTTCCAATCAAGTTCCCTGCCAATGTGCCTGGGAAAAGATGATCGAAACACTTGGGCCCCTGTACCCACGTGGGTGACTTGGAAGAGCTCCTGGCTCGAGGCTTCAGATTGGCCTCAGCTCTGGTCATTGTGGCCATTTAGGGTATAAATCACTGGATGGAAGATATGTCTTTCTCTCTGTCTCTCCTTCCCTTTCTCTCTGTAAATTTGCCTTTCAAGCAAACATTTAAAAAGGAATAAACAACGCAACTCTTGGCCAGATTGACATAAAATCTTGTATGATGTCTTTTTACTTTAGTTCATATAACCCAGTACAACATGCCTGGCTTTCATCAAGAAACAATGACACACTGTAAAACGCAAAAAACTGTTGACTGAGGATAGACAGCAATCATCAGAGGGCCAGATCCTCATCTGTTGTAGTATGGAATTATACTAGGGATTTAATATAATTATGCAAAGGGTTGAAATGGAAAAAGTTGGAAATATACAAGGACAAATTCATAAAGCCATAAAAACGAAAACTTTTGGGGATCAAAATGAAATAATACAAAGACATGGAAACAGACACGAGGAATGTCTTTGACGGGCTGAGCAGTGGACAAGACATGTCCAGGGAAAGAATGAGCAAGTTTGAGAATATGTCAACGTCAGCCACTTAGAGTGAAATGTTAAGAAAAAGAACAGAAAAAAAATTATGAAAACTGTAAGACAATATCCAAGGTCTAAGGCATGTGACATTGGAATGTCAAAAAAACTAAAGAGAACAGCGCAAAGCAAAGCAGAACATAAAAGAACACACACGTATATTTAAACAATATTAAGCGAGAATTTTCCAAAATCAGTTATAGACATCTAAATCACAGATTGTGGAAAACATCATGTAGGATACCAGAAAACTACTCCAAGGCATAACATATTCAAACCTTGGAATACTAGACACGGGCCAGCACTGTGGGACAGCATGTAAAGCCATTGCCTGTAATGCCGGCATCCCATAATGGTCACTGGTTCAAGTCCCACCTTCTCCACTTCAGATCCAGAGTGTGCTGAGAAATACCTGACATGCTCCTCCCTTAACCCTAGCGAGACATGCTCAGGTAACCCAAGATCAACATCAAGGCTGAGCAATCGTGTTGTCAGCACTTGTCCTTTGTTTGCTGTGCTAGTATGTGACTTTCTTTTCTGAAGCCCCTTAACCCTAGTGTCATCGTGAGAGTAAAATGTTAGATGCATCTTCATGGGCAGGCAGTCTGTGTGGTAACTGAGCAGCTCTCCCCAGAGCTGGTAGGGAAAAAGAGAGAAACCTGAGAGACTGCCCCAGACCAAAGGAACCAAAGAAATACAACAGATAAACACAATGGGAGACACAGCCACAGTTGTGGATGAATCCTGGGACAGAAAAGGAACAAGGTAAGGAGATCTGAGTAAGGATGTTTTCATATGGGCTCACAGGTTGTAAGAAATGGACCACACTAGTACAAGATTATAAGAGATTAATAATATTGTATATATTTCTATATGTTAATATTTAGAGCTTGTAAGTCTTAATGAATCTGAAAAAATAAAGGTATGAAAAAAATTACCCCCAAAGCTGTGAAGTCAGTGTCTTCTGACATGCAGTGGTCTTTATGGGAACTCCCATTGTTATTGCTTTGTCGGGGTTATGATTTCTTTTCTTGCTCTCTCTCCTCTGGAAGTTTTCAGACTATTTATTTCTTTAAATCCATGCTGTTCTTGAGTTTCACAACTCTCTTTTTGATGTGGTCTTCTGTCATTTATCTTAATCATCACACGATACCCTTTTCATGCCGAACAGTTTTGTTATTTTTTTTCATCAGAGTCTCTTTCATTACGTACTTAACAATTTTTTTCTGATCAACTTTCTAGTTCCCTCTTTTTAGGAAGAAGTTGAACTGTCAGAGCAATTAGTCTGATCTGTTTACTTCATTTGATTTACCTAAAATATCTTCATGTATGTTTTTAGGACTGGTATATTTCTCTACTGTCCAGCTATTCCATTGGTATTTTAGCCATCTTTTAAAAATGTTTTTGTAAAGATTTATTTATTTTTACTGGAAAGTCAGATATACAGAGAGAAGAAGAGACAGAGGGGAAGATGTTCCATCCGCTGATTCACTCCCCAAGTGGCTGCAATGGCCAGAGCTGAGATGATCCAAAGCCAGGAGCTTCTTCTGGGTCTCTGACCTGGGTGCAGGGGCCCAAGGCTTTGGGCCATTCTCGAGTCCTCGACTGCTTTCCCAGGCCACAAGCAGGGAGCTGGATGGGAATTGGGGCCACCGGGATTAGAACTGGCACCCATATGGGATCCCGGCATGTGTAAGGTGAGGACTTTAGCCACTAGGCTACCACACTGGTCTCACAATCTTTTACTTTAATAAGTTCATTAGAGGTCTCACTCTAAATTTCCAAGTATTCTTTTTTTTTGTCTTTTTTTTGTTTTGCTTGTTTTGAAAAGGATTTATTTGTGTTTTTGAAAAGAAAAATGACAAAGGAAGAGACCCACAGATAAATATTTTCTGTTTCTGTTTTCTAGTTCATTCCCCAGATGTCCACTACAACCAGGATTAGGCCAGACTGAAGCCAGGGGCCAGGAACCACACCCAGGTTTTCCACATGGGTAGCAGGAGTGCAAGTACCGTGGGCATGATGGATTGGAAATATAGTTCCCCAGCATACTTTTTTTTTTTTAATGGACAATTTTCCTCTTAAATTCTGTTAAGGCTACGGCATGCAATGATCTCTCATTTGCTCAGTTCATTGGATACCTTTTCTCTGATCTTCCTTTTCTCCTCATTGTAGCTTTTTGTCATGAATGTGATCATTTTTTCTTGTCTGTGTGCACTTCAGGCTGAAATAATCAAATCACACCGACAGTCGTGTGGGGTGGATGGGAGGTTGCTGAGCAGGACTACAGGTGGCTATGTTTTGCTGGGAGAATTCTGAGGATGCACTTAACCAATTTTTTGAAAAGCAGTTGGGTTTTTGGTATGATTTGTCCAGCAATAGCCTGGTTTTTCACACTGAAAGATTCTGAGGATGTGCTTCCCTCACCTTTGAAACGATCTAATGATGGAGCATACGTAATAGAGTGGTTATGAGGATACAATGAGATTAGTGGACAGGGCAGTGCTGCACCTGCTCACAATCTAATAAATATTGCCATTATCCTTAACATGAGCAGCATCCAGGTAGAGATGATTCTTTTTATGCTAATGATCATCTAATTTGCTATACGCTCACTTTGTGGCTTTACAGACGATAAGAGTTGTACGAAGGGAAGGAGAAAGAAGTTTACATTTGGTGAAAGGAACAATGAAGAGACACCTGTTGCTAGGAAGTGATGAATGGGACAAGGATGAGAAGGGTGAGACACAGCATCCACGTGGGCAGCCATAAGGATCCCTATGAATTTCGTTTGCTTTGCCAAGGAGTTTGTCACCTCTACAGATGCCACCAGGAAGAATGGCCTTGCAATGCGTGACTTTAGGGAAGCCTGGCATTTGACTTAGAGACAAGCAGATACACAGGATTTTAGAACTACTGTGTGGGCAGGATCTTCCCTTTTCCTTTCCAACATAAGACTTGATAATAGTGAAATTATAAAAGCAACCATCTAAGTACCGGAAACAAAACAAACAAAACTTCTGAATAGGAGACAAAAAAGAAGCTTCAGGATAAACAAGCCAAATCATAAGTGGAACAAGAGAAAAAGCCCTGGGAACCAGGAAACAGGATGGGGTCTCGGGACCAGACACGTTTAATCTCAATATCACAGCCCAGAGATTAATTCTGCGGTTAGGATTCAGTGCTATGAGACTAACGCACTGTGGGGAGCGACACCCGCTCTCCCCTCGCCCACGTCACACGCATCTCAAGGGCTCACTCTGTTACCTGTGTGTGCTTCTCATACGTTTGATCAATAGCAAGGGCAGGGAATGGGAGAGTTGCTCCTGGCATACATTGCTCCATTTACCAGAGCCAGTGTTTACATGAATAACACAGCAGCCCGTGTGAGACGCTCTCTTGATTAACCCTGCACAGCTGTGCTAATGAGCAGGTCACTTGCGGGGTGCAGGTGCGCTTGTGCTGTGCTTCTTGGCGGGCTGTTGCGTTATTATAACAACTGTAAATGCCATATGCAGCTGCCCTGCGAGTTGTGCTCCGAAGGCTGTTGGTATAATTACAGGCATTAGCCAGAGATGGAGCTTGCCAGCTGACATTCAAGAGGCAATAATAACTTAATTTTCCTCACAACAAATGAGCTCTGTAACAGGAACCTTAGAGGACTGCATGGCTCAAGAATTCCAAGAAGCATATCTCAGTCCACTGACTGATGGTTGGGGCAGGGCAACACTTCCACAGCCATGTCAGCCTCTCGTCGTAACTTCTACAAGCCATGACATGGCTGCCTATTACACCATAACCTTTCTTTGCAAAGGAAAACATATACACATTATATGTATCAATGCTGATATAGTCTATATCCCAAAGAACACATATATATTCCAAAGTCAAGCTTTCAAAAACACGACAGTCTCTCTCTGTATGTGTATCCTTCTATATATGCATATTTATTTAATATCATGTCTCTATTAATCTATCTCATCCATGTCATCCTTCTATCATCTGTATATCCATGTATATCTATCATTCATCTCTTGTCTATATCGACCTCTCGTCTACTATTCTGTATGCACATCCTCTATCATCTTCCTGTATCTATGTTATCTAGTTATATCCTCCTTCTCCTGTCTATCCATCTGTGCTCAGAAGTCAACTCCCATAGACTTCCATGATGGACTTGTTGGCAGTAAGTCCGGTCATGAACATTCCAGGAGAGATTGTTACCACCTGTTTCTCAGCACTGTGTACTAATGGAATTCTTGTCATAGTGTGTGGAATCAAGAAGTGATTCTGCTGAAAACTTTCTCACCCAAACTCTATCTTCCCCATGTCTTTGCCTATGTTTCCACTGAGTCATGCCCTTTCCCCTCCCAGTCATGCAATGCCAGTGACAATGCCTTGTCTGCTGCGACAACTTTTATGAGTCTCTGTTTTTACCACTGGAGAAAATGATCTCTTTCTTTTTGGTGGGTTTTTTTTTTGGCACTTGCTATAATCATTATCACATTTTAAGTATCTCCCATTGTAATGACTTGTACCCGTACCTCTCTGAGTGGGCTTGGAGCATCTTGCTTGTGATGTCTTTTACCTGGAAGTGAAAAGCAGCTGTCAAACTAATTTAAAAATTACACCGTCTAGTCATTCTGTATTTTAAAATCTGCACAGAACTTTAACCCTAATGGCCAGACAGAAGTTACAGACGAGAAGATTTGGGGTTTTGATTATTTGAAAGCCCACAGAACAGGGGTAGGGAAGACTCTGGAGTGGAGGGTCTGGATTTGAGTACCGACCCTGTTTCCCAATTCCAGCTTTGAGTTAGTGTTCACTCTGGGAGGCAGCAGCTGATGCTGAAGTAATTGGATCTCATCACGCATGTGGGGAGCTCAGATGGAAATCCTTGTGCCTGCTCCAGCCCTTATTGTTGCAGGCATTTGGAGTAAATATTAGGTGGCAAGGTGACTTCTTTTTTGCTCTATCTCCTTTATCATTTAAATCAAGTTAAAAGAAAACCTTATTTATAAATAAGTGGGTAACATTTATTATAACACCTGAGTGGGTGAATTAGAATGGCTAAGGTACTGAAGAGAATGATAGGAGAAACCTGGGAAGCCAAATGCTGTCTTCTTCTGAGTGATAGGATGGTGGGAGATAGAAGGAATACAGCAAAACTTCACATCTACCCTGTGGATAAAGCCAATAATATACTTTACAGGGAAATCAAATTTTATGGTTTAATGGTTTTTGAGAACTAATTCAGGGGACAGGAGATGTTAATCTGACTCCCTGCTGGTCTCTTGACTTCTGGAGCACTGTGAGAGCACATGAGGTAGGCTGCTTTAGAATGGCTCTTGGCAAAGTCAGCAGAACCTGGGAGTGTGGCTTTTGCCTCAGGATCACTCAGGAAAATTTCTGGAAATTTCTGCATTCCAGAACTGTTGCTCAAATGATCTGGGAGTAAGATCTACAAATATCTTATCTTCCACATATATCTCTCAGGAGTTCTTACATATTTTAAAAGATTATTTATTCATTTTGGGAAGTCATGGCAAGAGGGACAGAGGGAGAAATCAAAACATCTTCTACCCATTGGTTTACTTCCCCAGATGGCCACACTAAGGTCAGGGTTGAGCCAGCCTGAAGCCAGGAATCAGGAACTTGATCCAAGTTTCCCACATGAGTTCATTAGCTCAAACAGTTGGACCATCTTCAGCTGCTGCTTTTCCTAGGTGCATTAGTGGGAAGCTAGATTACAAATGGAGCAGCCAGGACATGAAGTGGTGCCCCTTTGGAATGGTGATATAATAGGTAGCAACTGTACTCGCTATGCCACTATGCAGGATCCAGACGTTCCTGTATTAATCAGCTCACAAACTTGTATTTTGATAAAATAAACTTGGCATGGGGAGGGAAGGCGGAAATGAGAAAGAGAAGGTGACAGGAGCAACTGTGTCCCATAACCAGAAACAAAGGTCAAAAACCTGCTGGAGGGATTCAGTGTCTCTGAGTATCTTTCCTACTTTCTGTTCGTTCTCCACCGTGATTTCTCGTCATCGGAGTTCTGCACCATTCATACCTTCATGTTAGCCTCTTTTAGTCCCATTCTCATCTAAGAAAAAGACTGTCAGGGTGTATTAGGATTCCTTAGAGAGACATAACAGGTGGGATAGTATTTAAGTACATCATAGAGGAGTTAGTAGGGTCATTGGCTCACATGATTATGAAACTTGAGAAGCTTGTGACAGTTGGTCTGCAGCCTGGAGACCCTGAGATGCAGGTAGTGTGCCCCAGGTCGAGCCTCAGAATCAGGGAAGCCAGTGTTATACCTCTCAGCTCCAAGCCAAAACCCTGAGTGCTGGGCAAGGGCGAAATGACTGCAAGTGCTGGAATCCCAAGACCAGCAGCAGCTGACTCCCGTGACCAGATTCCAGAGTCTTACAGCTCTCTAAGAGACACAGTTCACCTCTTGTATGTGGCCTTTCCAGGTTCCCATTCAATTGATGGCACCCACCCGCATTAAGGCCAGGTCCTTTCACCTTGTCCACTCAGCCTCCCATGTTCATCTCATCTGGAAACATCTTCATAGATGCTCCCAAATTAATGTTCTTCCAGACTTCGAGGCATTCCTGTATCCTGTCAAGTTGACATCACACCATTAATGATCATGCATGATGCTTCTACTACCATTCTTAGGTACTGATGCTTTAAAGAAATGGGGAGGAGTGAGGAGAGGGTTGAGAACCTCGAGGTGGGCTGGAATCTTGAATTACGGTCCTTCAGATGTGACGTGCAGATGGCAAGAGGGACTCTGGGCTTGATTCAGTGGCCCTTCCTGAGATGTGAAGATGGGACTTTGTAAATGGCCCCCAGTGAACAAGCTGTGTCCTTTCAGATACTCAGCAAGTTGGTGAGAACAACACAGTGAGAAGCTTTTGCTTTCATTTCCTGTGAGACCAAAGTTTCACTGAAGGAGACACACTGGGTCCAGTACAGCTCGACAGCCTTCATAGTTTGCAGCTGCTTCATTAGCAAAATTAACCTGAATGTGTTGGCCCGTGAATAATTCAATTCAGCTTCCAACTGAAAGGTCATCTGTGGAGTAGAGTCCTTAACTTTAAACGCTCTGGAGGATTTCACTGAAGTACTGAGAGAGTGGTGGGGAGCTTTGCCTACAGGCTTCCTTGGAAACGTTGGAAACCACTACAGTGAATTGTAGTTGAGGACACAGGCTTTGGAAATGATTTTTCATCTTGACTCTTTATGGACTTGGTCAAGTTTTTATTACTCAGCTATTTAAAAAAATGAAATATAATTGTCTATAGCTAAATGGGGCAAACTGGAGACCATTATGCTAAAGGACGTGAGCCAATCCCAAAAGGTTAGATATCATATGTTTGTTCTAATATGAAATCATATGATGTCAAATCTAAGGATTTTTCCTGTGAATTCTACCTTATGGCACTTCCTAATTATTTGTATTTTTTGTAATAAGACCTTGTAAGGTAATCCATTAATCAATCATCCATAAGTAACGATGACCTAGTCCTTATCATGCTGTCATCATCGCCACACGGGACACACACTGGCATTCATTCCTAAGTGAAGATGCTGGATACTCTTTTACCACCCTACTGTCACATTGCCATCTTTGTGATATATTCGTCAACCTCATGTGGATGAAGAAGGCTCACTGATTTTTTTTTCTTTTATGTTTTTTTTTTTCTGCCCGTAGTAGACTGTACTCAAGGGGATGCATAATGGAAGTGTAGTGGAAATTAATCTGTTCCTAGGTGGAAACAGAGAGAGGTATGTCCTCATACATGAAGTGCAAGGATGGACTCACAGCGATATGGCTGATAATCTCCTACACTGTTGGGAGACACCTCAGTGGCAGCATGATGGACTTGTGAATACCCATGAAAGATAGCCATTGTAAGACTGGAGAGGAGAGTGCAAACAGGAGGGAACTTGGGAGGCAGAAGGGAGACCCCAGTGCCTGTTAAACAGTGTCATAAAACAAATAAAAAAATAAATAAATGGTCTTGGAAAAAATCTTTTTGAGTTCCTCTTATTTGTAGAATTGGTGACAATCTATACATACATTAATGAATATAGGTAGCAATATACTCATATATATATATATATATATGAAGGATATTCAAGATATTCATGGACAATTCACATTATAAAAAAAACTGCGTAGGTCTCAAAGATGTTTTGTTAAGGCTAGCATTGTGGAATGGCTAGCAAAGCCACTTCTTGTGAAGCCAGTATCTCATACATCATTGATTTAACTACTCCTGGTTCCAATTTGAGTTCCAATTTAACTCCCTGTGAGACACCTGGAAAAAGCAATGGAGGATGGCCCAAGTCCTTGGTCTTCTGTTACCCATGTTGGAGACTTGGGTGAAGCTCCCAGTTCCTGGATTTGTCCTGACCCTTCCCCAGCCACTGGGGCCGTTGGAGGGTGTGTGTGGAGGGGTTTGAACTAGTATGGAAGATGTCTCTCTTTCTCTCTTTGACTCTTCCTTTCAGATAAATAAATAAATATTTTAAAAATGTTTTGCACAAAATAAACTCCTTGTTTTATTCCATTTTCCTTAGCATTAGTTTTATTCACTTATTTTAAATTTTCCTGAAAGGCAAAGGGTGAGATATATGTGTATATAGATGGAAAGAGGTCTCCTATCTGCTGATGTGGGCTTCAAATGTTCACAATAGCCAAGGCTGGGCCAGGTCAAATTCAGGCACCCAGAACTCAGTTTGGGTCTCATTTGCTGCCTCCCAGGGCATACCTTAGAAGCTGAGCTTGAACCCAGGCTTGAACTCTGATCTGGAATGTGAAGAAACTAATATAAACATTCTTTGGTGCAAAAAGTTTCAGAATCATTCTAAACCTTTTCCTTCAATGTCTGAAGGGATAACAACTAGTTCATGAAAAAAATGGAGTTAAAAAAGAAATTTATTGGGCTAGCATCGTGGAATAGTGGGTAGCATTTCACAATGGGCCAACCATTCATGTCTTGGCTATTCCATTTCTCATCTAGCTTCCTTCTAAAGACCTGGGAAAAGCAGTGGGAGATGGCCCAAAAGCTTGGGCCCATACGCTTGGGCTCCTGGCTTCCACATGGCCCAGCCCTGGTCATAGAGTCATCTGGGAAGTAAACCAAGGGATGGAAAGTCTCTGTCTCTTCCCCCGCCCCCTCTCTGTGTACTTCTTTTAAATAAATAAATAAATCTTTTAAAATATAACTTTATTGTGGTGCAAAATAATTTTGAAGTCCATGCATTCTCACACTTACTCATCTGTTGAGTGTCAGTTTTGCTCCCAGAAGTTAAAAGAGTTAAAAAAAAATCACAGCATGTCCAAGTTCACGCTAACTCTTCTTCAGGCCTCATGGATCTTCATTGCTCAGGAGAGAAAACCACTTCCCGTATTAGGGGGTGTCACAGGAAAGTTCTCTTACACTGGCACCTGTGAATTCATGGTACCAATGAAGGCACTCACGTCCACTGGGAATAACCATGTCATTGTGGGTAGCATGTAGGCCCAGGAGAGGAGCAAGCTTGGAAAACAGTGGGTAGAGGGCAGATGGAAATAACTCTTACGATTCAGACAGTGCCACCATGTGTCTGGCACTTGGCTTTGCAGATGTTATTGTTTGCAATCAGCAGAACTTATCGATGTTATGTTAACCTGACATTAGCACATCAAGCATCTCCTTTTCCTTCCAGCAGGGGCAAAGATGCTTGGAAAACAGAAGCTTACCCAGCAGGCGGCTGTGCTGGGTAGCAGCAAACTGTCCACAGCAACACACAGGCCCTGAGTCTGGAGTGTCAATTCTAACAATTGCATATGGACTTCATTAGCGTGCTCAGTGGTACCTATTTTAGCATCCTGCCAGCTGGAGGGATTTTCAGTAGGAAATATGAGAAGGGAATGAGTCTAGGAATCTCAGGTTCCCCAGAGTCTTCTGGAATTCATACAGATTAGGCAAGATAAGGTCAGCTCTGCAGCCCCATCTATTCTGCCTGCACTCCATGCACACTTGCCTCGTGAATGGACACAACCAGAGCACCTGTGTGCATCCAGAAGTGGCTGCTTCCCCTCCCCCTCCCCATCACTTGAGACTCCTGAGCCTGAGCTCCCCTCGGAGAGGGGGCAGGCAGAAGCAAAAGGAATTCATTCAGCACCAGCTCTCTGTGGGAAATGTGTATCTCCGACATGAGGTTCTTTATGATATGCTTCCTATTACATCTTTAGCACAGCTCTGTGTTGCCTTTTCCCATAGGTTAAATATAATGACGGGTAACCCAATCCTGAAGGTAACAGAATAATCTTTGAGGACACAAGGCTCTATTTAATTCTTGCCAAATGACAGAATAGACCCAGACTTTGAACAGGCCTCTGCACAACTCCAATAACTTTCTGTGTCTTGCTGAGCTTGGAGCCAGGGTCTTCCCTTTCTATTCTTCTTCCCACTCGCAGGCAGGATCTGGTTTCGCAGCAATTGGTCTGTAAGAGGATAACGGTATCAGAATTCAAGACAGGCAACCGTGGAGAATTGTTTTATAGGCTTCTGATATTCAAGAAGTTTCAATGGCTTGGGCCAGAGCTCAGTTTTCAAGGAGAGTCAATCCCAGGGCAGAAGACAGCCTGGCAAAATGGAACAAAAAACCAGTGGAGTGCACAATCAGGTTGACATGGGTGGGAAACACAGCTTTGTCTCGTATTAGCTACACTCTTCCCCCATGTCTGGGTCTTCGTCTCCTAATTGGTAAAACGATGCTGAAGACTATAGCCATGGTGTAGAAGTTTTGCAGGAATACAATTAAGGAAATACACAGATTGATAGGGGCGGAGCGAATGGAATGCTGGGAGATCTTTTCACAGTTGGCTTTGTTTTAAAGATCATTTGGAAGGGATGGTACAGTGCTGCCCAGTGTGTTCTCCTCCTACCTGGGAGAACGCCAGGCTGTCCTCTGCACAGCTCAAAATCTCAACGTTGGATGTTGAGACAGTAGGCAACTTTTTTCTTCCTTCTGTTAAAGATATGTTTGGAGCTTTGGATTTTCTACCTGCATTCCATGAAAAAAAAAATGTAGTGAAACAGAGGGCCTGGCACGGTAGCACAATGGCTAAAATGCCCATCTTGCAAGCGCCCGCATCCATATGGTGCCGGTTCTAAACCCAGCAACCTCGGAAGGAACTGGTGACATCCAATTCTAAACAGAGGGGGCTCCACGGACCAGTCAATGAAACTACCAAGAGGATCAGGAAACACTTGAAATCCCTGGTGTTGGCAACAGAGTGCAGGAGAGAGGCTGCATAAGAAGGGGGGGATGTGTGCTAAGCAGCCTGTTAGAGAGCCTGACTATGACCCCAAGCATCCTAAGGGCAGGACACAGTTCTGTTGGTCTTGTTACAGCCAACAATCAGGCTGAGTAGCTTTTGAGGGAAAAGATGTTCTTTCAACTTACAGTACTAGAGATTCATGAGCATAACTCGGGCACCAGGCTGTCTCTGCTGAGGACCTGGTGGTGGGTGGCACTGCAAGGTGGGGCAGGTACAGCGGGTGTAAGGAGTCAGCCACTGGGAGACTCCAGGCCTGCCCTTTATGTGACAATCCACTCTTGTGGGAACCAATCCCCTCTTACTTTAGACCAACTTTAATCCATTCATGGGGGTAGAGTTGCTGGTGCATAATTGCCTTCCAGTAGCCCGCTCACCCTACCTTTTAAAGATTCCACCACCTTGGGGACTAGCACTGAGGGGGAAAATCCCTACCCAACCCACAACATGACAGCAACAAAAGCTTCTCCTACTAGAAAAGGGATAATGATCTTCGCACTTGAGAAAGTCACATTGGCTGTAATGGAAAGTCACCTACTGTCCCTTCCAAATGATCTTTAAAACAAAGCCAACTGTGAAAAGATCTCCCAGCATTCCATTCGCTCTGCCCCTATCAATCTGTGTATTTCCTTAATTGTATTCTCACAAAATTTCTACACCATGACTATAGTCTTTAGCATCATTTTACCAATTAGGAGACAGAGCTGGGTTTAGTTTTCTTATTTGCATCTCCTTGAGATTGGTAACCTTTTTTTTTTTTCAATTTTGAAGTTTTCCATTCCATTCTGGAATGTTCTTAGCTATTATCTCCATTTTTTCTTTTTAGAAATGTATTTATTTATTTATCAAAAAAGCATACTTACAGAAAGAAAGAGAGACAAATATCTTCCGTCTGCTGGTTCACTCCCCAAGTGGCCACAATGACTGGAACTGAGCCTATCCGAAGTCAGAAGCCAGGAGCTTCTTTTGAGTTTCTCACGCAAGTGTAGGGTCCCTAGGCTTTGGGCTGTCCCCAACTGCTTTCCCAGCCTGCTAGCAGAAAGCTGGAAGGGAAGTGGAGCAGCCGGGACACAAACCTATGCCCATATGGGATCCTGGCATGTGCAAGGCGAGAATTTTACCCACTAGGCTGCGATGCTAGGCCCACCATTATCTCTTTAAACATTACTTTCATGAAATGCACTGTCTTCTATTTTGTTATTTAACAATTATATATGTAAATTGTATATAAATTATGTCTGAATATATGTATTTGTGCATGTGTATCTCCTTTGCTCTTCATCTCCCACATTCTTGTCTAAGTGTTTTGTCTTGGTCTCTTTCTGTGATTTGGTAAGCTGCTTTTGTGTAGGTGCACTGGTTTGCTCATTGTCAGCGATAGATTTTGCACTCCAGCATAGAGGCGAAACTGTATGGTCAGTAAGAACCTAAAATATTTACTGTCTGGATCTTTAGAGTAAAAAATTGGCTGTTTCTGGGTTATTCTGTTGTCAAACGGTCTTTGTGGTTTTTTTCCCCCCTCATTTCAACAATTTTTTCCATTTTGGTAATTTCCAATTGATTCTTTTTCAGGTAAAAGTTTCCAGTTCTCTGAATTCTCCATGTTTGAATTTTTAACATATGGATCACACTTATTTTAACATTCATGTCTGAATAGCAACACCTAGATTTCCTGTTAGTTTTTATTGTCCTTTTTCCCCCCTCCTGTCTGTCTTGGTGTTTGACTACTTTCTGTCTGGTCTCCTAGTGTAATGTTTATGGAGTGGTGACTGGTTTATGATATATTTTAGAGATAGTTTGAGAATTTCGTCCAGATAGGAATTCCTGAATTCAGATACCAGCAAGTGTGGCTCTTAGCAGGCAGCTGGCTTAGTGCAACTGGGCTGGACGGATAGAAGGTGGTGCTTGGAAAGACTGATCTATTTCTTGCTCATCCTTGTTTTTCATTTGTTTTCAAAGTCACTGTGGAATCCAGGGCTTCCATCCTTCCACTGGAGGACTCCTAACTCCCTCTTCTATCCTCACCTACCGCTGGTCAGACTCTGCTATTGAGCTCTCTTATTCTCGGCTTTCCATCCCTCAGCCACCACCTTGAATTCAGAGCAACACTGTCCACATCTTTGCATTTCTCTGCCCTTCAGGGTCAAGGTCCCTCAAGACCTGTTGGCTGAATAACTCTCCTGATAACCTCAAACAGATTTCTTTGTGTTTCCTTGGGCTTCCATGATTGTCAGTGGAAGAGGACTTGCCTATTACTGGTCACTCCACCTTTGAAAGCAGTGGAATTATGGATTATAGATGACTTGTAAAAAGGCCCAGAAATGAGAGGACAGTCTAGCAGTAATTACATCTGTTGGAGAAATATGGTGACTCAACCCAGAGGCCGCAGTGGTAGACAGTAAGCAGGAGTGCAGATGGCAAAGATAAAAATATGTATGTGAAAGACGTTCAACATCATTAGCCATTGGAAAGTGTACTTTAAAGCATCATGAGATACTATAATATATACCTCTCAGAATGACTAACATAAAGAATAATGGCAACACTAAATGGAGGTGAGAACGTGGAGAAATTGTATCACCTGTGCTTTGTTGTTGAGGATGAAAAATGGTCTAGTTACTCTGGAAGTAGTTTGGCAGTTTCTTTTAAAACCAAACGTGGAATTATCATTCAACCTAGAAATTAAACTCCAGGGAACTCATCTCAGAAAAATGCAAACTGAACTTTATGTCTAAAAATGCACTTTATGTCTAAAAATGCACATGAATGCTTGTGGCATTTTTATTTGTAATTTCTTGGAACTGGACCTCACCCAGATATCTTTCAACAGGTGCACTGAACTGTAAAATCCAGCACTACCAGCACATGTTGTAGAAGAAAGTAAATAGTAGGGACAGCGACCGACAGGGTGCGTGTTTCACTTCCTCTGCTCTCAAGCTCATCTTTGTTCCATGCTTAGTAACCGTTCAACTAGTCAAGACTGTCCTAACTAAGGGAGTTTACCCTCAATGGTTTTGAATGCTTGGAGTTTCTAAAATTTCCCGTGAACTTTTACCACTAAGGAAACGCAATGCCGGGGAGTAGATACTCTCGAGGAACGTTATGTGCTTCATGCGTGAGAATGACAAAGTTGTGAACCTGAACTTTATTATCATCCGTCTCCTCATTTTAATTCGGTCTGAGAATCAAGCTCTACATCTGACTTTTGGCCACATGGCCTGTAGACTGTAAGAAATGCCGTTCTGTTTGACTGATTATGGAAATCCCTTAGTTGCATATGACTGGAGACGTTCATATTGCACATTCGTATCTTATTAGCTACGTTGGCTGGGTGTGAAGAAACAAATCCTTACGTAACAACTTTAGAAAATTGGACTTACAATGTGGGGAATTACCAAATGTAAGGAGAGTGTTAAGAAATGTTGGGTGGTCACACATCACTGCCCACTAACGATATTTGAGGACTCAAAAAAAAAAGTGCTAATCACCATGAGTCACCAGCAGTTTATGCTCAATCCAGGTCATTTCCTTTTCAACTAGGATTAGTTGACTAGTAAATCATGTGTTTCAGTGAGCAGCCAGTTGGCAGAAAAAAGGTCCAAAGGAGGCAATTTAAGAATTAGCAAAGTAGGGGCAGACACCGTGGTCTAAGAGACTAATCCTTAGCCTGATGTTGCCAGCATTCCATATGGGCACTGCTTCCAGTCTCAGCTGCTCCATTTCTCTATCCAGTTCTCTGCAGAGACCCTGGATGGGCTAAGTCCTTGGGACTGTGCACCCATGTGGGAAACCTGGAAGAAGCTCCTGGCTTTCAGCTTCAGACCGACCCAGCTCTGGTTTGTTGCAGCCATTTGGAGGGTGAACCAGCAGATGGAAGATCTCTGTCTCTCCTCCTCTTTAACTGTTGACTTTTCCAATAAAATAAACATTAAAAGATAAGCAAAGTAGCTGGAGGTTTTCTGCTTTCTGTTTGGTTTTAGTGGCAGAAGAAATTAAAACAGGAAATATGATTATACAAATACATTATTACAGAGAACAACTTTTAATGAGGGTTTAGTTGTAAATTTTGTGTATGAAAAACAGATAATCAAGAAGCCCAAAAGAAGGGAGAAGACCACATGGCATAATTTAGAGTTGCAAAGCAAATTAGTGGAGCAGAAGCCAAAGAAGAGTGGACTCATTATCTGATCAGGAAAAAAAGGTCATGAATCTCCTTTTAGTGTAGTAAGTGGTGTAGTAAGTGGAAACTGATGGTCAGAACTAAAACTGACTGCTAGGACCCAGATAAGGCACTTACCATGACAAGTGAGTGTTCAGAAGAACTCAGAAGGAACCATCCAGGCTTGCTTTAAGCATGTGTGTCTGATGCATTTCAACTCCATACAGCACTTGGATGTAAACTTGGTGCCCTCTTTATCAGTGAGAACTTCATGCAAAGAGAAAGGAGATAGAGCAGGTGAATGGAGAACAGTGAAAACTTGTAATGCAGGACATTATCTTTGCTGAAGACGTTTCTTCCAGGAAAGAACATCCTAAAAACAACATAAGGTCCTATAAGCAGGGCACCATGGCATTGCCTAGTGACATTTAATTTCCTTATGCAAAGGAGATTGTTTATAGCTCTGACCATGAGTTATAGCACATTTTTCTAGTCATAGCAGAAATATTTCTATAATTGTCCAAGCACTACAGATTTCAAGTTCTTGAAGTTTGAGTGCTAGTTTATTCTAGCCATTTGACATCCATGTTGACAACTTTTCCTAACCCAGGTTTAGAGACCAAGTGGATCTCTGCTGATGTGAAAACAGCATCTACCCACTATCTATGGAATAAGATTTTCTTCCTTTATTTTTTTTAAAGATTTAATTATTTATTTGAAAGGCAGAATTACAGAGAGGGGAAAAGAGAAAGAATAATTTTCTATCCACTAGTTGACTCCACAAATGCCATTATGGCAAGGTATGGGCCAAGTAAAGGCTTGCAACTCTACCTGGGTCTCCCATATGGATGGCAGTTGCCCAAGTGCCTGGGCCATCTTCTGCTGCTTTCCTAGGTGCATTAGCAGGGAGCTGGAATGGACGTGGAGTGACTGGGATTTGAACTGGCTCTCATGTTGGATGGCAGTGTAATAGGCATCAGCTCAACACATTGTGTCACAATGCCAGCCCCAGGATCATTCTTTTTAGCCTGGCATTAAAGGTAAGGGCATGTGGGGTCACAGAGACCCTCTTCCTGCTGCCACCTAGCAGGCAGGGCTGGGGAGAACTCATTGTGGCTGTGCTTACCACAGTCTGACAGGATCCCCGATCTCAGGGAACCACCCACAGACATGTGGTCCCCAACTGTGGAGTACACTCATGAGATTGGGTCATCTCCACTGCTGACTGCAGAGGAAGGATGAAGAACATATCCAGATACACACGAAAGACAAGACAACCAGATCCTCCCATCCAACAGAAGACTTTAAGTGCCTCTCCAAAGTGTGGAAAGAAAAGCAAGTGGCACACTTCAGGTCAAGTTCTACAGAAAGCCCCTGGGTCTGTGGACACTGACATAGACACGGACCACAAACAAGCCTCGGAATTTCGGATGGAGAGAATGGAAAGAGCCCCTGTGAGGATGGACTATGTCACCTCTTCTACGAAGAACTCAACAATGTCTTAGAGTAATCAAGGTGATGTGGGAGACACAGCCAGAGTCACTGAAGGGAAAGCCTCCAGCTAGCAATAAAGATCCACTGGATGAGGGTGGCCAGAATCAAGACCACTAGACAGCAATCTTAGGGCCACAGGCAGGAGGTCGCAACTGCACTGCTTTGTGTCAACCTGCCACTCAAGGAACACCCAGGACATTCTTCCTCTCACAGAGGCCTGAGAAGTGACAACAAGACATCATCTCTATACCCCAGCATTAATGTAGTGTGACAACTAGGAGTACTGTACTCTTCCTTCCCCATGGCATTAAAAAAAAACCCTGTAAGGCCATAGGAGAAAGATGCCTTTATTAAATATGTTCACATGTCCTTTGTTAAATATGTTCACATCTATGAAAATATCTGGCCTTATTTCTGACAGCTGTTCAGTAAAATTTAGTAACTTCATCTCTTCCATTCTTTATATAGTGCATAACATTTTTCCTGATCCTTGTAGTTGAAATAGTATGATTTCTTGTTACACTTCTTGACAACTACTGTGAAACTGTATGTGGATATTTATGTATATTGAACTGATGTGTAGTTAAACATATCTTACAAACGTGGGTCAATCCCCACCACAAAGGGCTTACTTTCCAATTGTACTCAGATTCCTGTCTGTGAAATCTGATCATGTAGCTACTTTGCAGTGATGTATAGTCGTGTGTCATTGTCATCCTTCTGCGATGCCAAGCAGCCTGTGGTCCAAGACTCATCTTACGCCACACCCAGATTTAGAGCTTCCTTGATTTGGTTGCCTTGGTTGAGAGCCACAGGTTGGAAGCATCGACGCCATCTGCATGCCTTCTATCCTTTCCCTGCAAGTTCCTGAACACAGATGGTGAATGTGTAGCCCCATCCACAGGGAATGGAATTATAGAAGTACTGCAGCTCTTGATGCTTAACAGAATAGGACAAACTGCTCCTGGATATGTGTTTCTAAAGCATGCTTGATTTGTCCTCACCTAATTGATTGCTGCTTGGGAATGTGTGTGTGTGTGTGTGTGTGTGTGTGTGTGTACGTACAAGGGAGGTCATGGGGGGGGGTCATTCATGGGCAGGGTTGTCAAGTTCTCCTCACCTCTTCTGAGCTAACCTTCTGTCCAGAGAGTCCTCTGCTCTTCCCCGGAGTCACCAGCTGTCTGCATCCCTCGCGTGAGCATGATGAGGTTTTCCAGAGAGCGATTTAATTGTCAACTTAGTGACTATAAAATTACAGCAAGTTTTCCTGTGTTTAAGCAAAAGACCCAGTGCTCGGGTAATACAAAACTCGGAAGCCAAATAAAGCTGGGAATTCACAACTGGGTTTCCACTGGAGATGATTAAATTATACAATGTCATGTGTATTGCTTCCTACCCCATCTTCTCCTCCCTACAAAAAAAAAAAAAAAAGAAAAAAAAAAGAAAAGAAAAAGCGGGGGGGGGGGGGACGTGAGATAAAGAAATAGTAACTTCAGTTTATTTGCTTGACAAAAACCAAAGTTCCATAAACAATCTTGGCTACAACCGTGCTGTTGAGAAGATAATGGAAGTTTTATAACTGTTTGCCAGCTCCTCAGCAAATATTAGATTTTAGACTATAGATTCAATAAACATTTACTATGCCTATGTGAAACTACTTCAAAAAGTTTGTGGAAAATGGAGTTAAGAGACAAGCTTACTTTGGTGAAAACTTATCTTGAAATACATTCATTAAGATAAATGTTTAAGAAGTTCATAGAAAATGCGTATTACAGTACAACTATGACTAGATTTCAAAATACATTTGGCAACAAAATAAATGTGTCTTGTCTTTTTTTTTCACCAACTTTTTTTGAAGTTTTCATACAGTTTCTCACACACAGGACACATAATATCATTGAAAATTCACTGTATTTCTTTGAAATGAATATTTGTATTTGTTCAGGAAGCTGGACATTTGTGGGTTTGAGTAATTTCTGGAAGAAATAGAGTTGCTGAATCACTGAGTCAGAGTTCCAACCAGGATCAGTCTCAAGAAAATGAATGAGTCCCTTAGTATACATGAGGCAAGAATGGGCCTGGTGCTGTAGCCTAGTGGCTAAAGTCCTCACATTAGATCCCATATGCATGCTGCTTCATATCATGGCTGCTCGACTTCACATTCAGCTCCCTGCTTGTGGCCTGGGAAAGTGGTGCAGAACGGCCCAAAGCCTTGGGACCCTGCACCCACGTGGGAGACCTGGAAGAAGTTCCTGGCTCCTGGCTTTGGATCAGCTCATCTCTGGCTGTTGCAGCCAGTTAGTGAGTGAACCAACAGATGGAAGACCTTTCTCTGCCTTTCCTCTCTCCGTAAATAAAACTAAATAAATCTTTTTTTTTAAGGAAGGGTGAGTTAAGAATGAATGATTTCCAGAGGGAATCCTAAAGAAACTGTTCTAATATTCCTTGTTATTTGAGGTGTCCCCACCCAGAGAAAGAAAAAAACATCCCACTGTGAATGCATCATAAGCTGCTATGTTTACTTTTTTTTGTTGTTTGTTTCAGGGGAGAGTGCAAACTCAGTTTGAGTTTCCCACATTTGGGGAAATTGCAGGGGTCAGCACATCCAGAGTGCAATGGATAAGCCTTGCCCTAGGAAAAACACCTTCGTGATCTTGGTATAGTCTCTGGCAGGTGAGTATGCTGCCATGTTTTTCTTCAGGACATTTTGTCCTTTTGGAAGATTAGCACCACAGCCCACAGAGGAGGCACAATGCAGTAGAAGTTTAGTGACTCATTCACTGGTGTCTGCTCAGCCTTAACCTTGACTCCAGCTGTCTCACGCTCAGAAATCCCAGAAGGCTGTAATTGTGCTTGGGCGAAAAGTTAGCAATCAGTGTGCATTGCTGGTCTCCTCAATTGTGGAATCCTGGTCAATACCTTTTGCCTGGCAAGAGGGCTCCATTTTTCCCCTGGTAAAGCAAGGCTTAAGAGGCTGAAGGTTCAGATACCTAAAGTGGAGTTGACAAACTTCTTAGGATTTGAAGGAACAAGACCAGAAATGACAATGAAACTAGAACTTTTTTTTTTTTTAGATTGTGTTTGAAAGACAGAGTTGCAAAGGGGGAGATGGAAAGATAGAGATGGAATATGAATCTTCCATCTGTTAGTTCTCTCCTCAAATGGCCATGCTAGCTAGGGCTGGCCAGGTCACACACAGCATACTACACATCTAACCGGGTCTCCCTCATGGGACCCAAGCACCTGGCTGTCTTCTACCCTCTTCCCATGTGTATTCGCAGAGCTAAATTGGAATGGGAAGAGCTGGGACACAAACTGGCTCTCACATGCATTGTTGACCTCAGAAGCAGCAGTTTAACATGATGTGCGACAGTGCCGGCCCCAGAGAGAACCTGAATTCTAAAAGGTAAAACCAGGAGCTGGTGAGGTGGCTCAACATGGGACCCCAGCATCCCATAGGACAACTGGTTCGTGTCCTGGCTGCTCTACTTCCAAACCAGCTTCTGCATTATGGCCTGGGAGTGCAGCAGACGATGACCCACTTGCTTGAGACCCTGTACCCACATGGGAGACCTGGAATGGGCCATTCAGGGAGACCAGGAGGCCAGTTGAAGCGCGGTCCAGCAGATGGAAGACCTTCTCTGCCTCTCCTCTGCATCTGCCTTTCAAGTGAAAATAAATGAATATTTTTTAAAAAGTAAAATCAAATTAACTTGTTATTACTATTCCTCTCTGTCCAGGTATATAAAAACTTAATCTTGTGTTTTCTTACAATGCAATCCTGGTTTACACAATTATATGTAAACAACAAAATAGTAACTAAGATGTTTTAAATGGACCTTTTCAACACACATGGCTTTGTATAAACAAGCTTTTTTGAAATATTAAAGTTGTATCCATGTGGCATTTGAGCTAGTTGTAGCAAAAAATAGAAATAATCAGTGATCTAATGATTCAGAAAGAGCCACTGTTTCATGTAGTTATTGATGTATTTTCGTTTACTGTCACAGTCTAAATTACACAGTTCAGCAATAGTACAGAAAGTTGCTACAAAGCCCTTCACTAAGCTTTCCTCAGGGTGAGCCAGCACATGGAACATCTTTATCCCACCCTCTGTGCCTCGGCCTTTTACATATATAAATATTTTTAAAAAAAGAAAAGAAAAGAAAATCACAGACCATTTCCCAATAACAACAGCTTATCCTACCAGAGCTCATTGCCAAAATCCGGGCTACTGTCTGAAACACGGTAACTAAATCATTGGCCTCCAAAAATGGGATTGTTGGATTACACAATAGGTATATAGTTTCTTATACGTGTGTGTGAACTATTTCATTCTTTTCTAGAATGGATATGTTATTTAAAATTCTCATCAACAATGTAAGATTCACAGTCTTTTATTTATCCTTTACCTAAACATAGGTGCTTGGTCTATAATTTTGCACCACATTTCCTTACTTTCTTGAATATTCTTCAAAAATATGATTGTATTATCTTAAAGATCTCTTATTTTAAATATACTATATGTCTATTTTAAAATAATGTTTATTAGATATTCATTTCAATTTTTTATTATGAAAATTGACATTGATCAGTACTGTATTCGTCTGGGATTGGCCAGGAAATAACAGCACATTGCAGGTATTTCAGAAGGTAGTTAATAAAGGGAGTTAATACACAGTTGGCGCATGTCTTCTAATAGTCCTAAAACACACATTCATAGAAATGGAACAACAGAGTTCCTGGATCAAAGGACAAAAGCCATTTTAGGGGCTGTTTCCTGTTTGGTGCACATTGCTATTGTCCTAGAGAAAAACGGGAAACCACTGTTCATAGATACACTCTATGGTGCCCAGTATCAAAGGAGTCATTTGAAAAGGAATCTCTGACTTGATAGAAAAAAAAAATAAAACCAGAATCTCATTGTCTTAATTTGCATATATGTATATGTATACACACGTTATATATTGTACGTCAGAAACTACTTGAGCAATTTTTATGCCTTTTCGAGACTTTCTTCTCATGAGAAGTGACTGTTGACATTCCCATTTCTATATTCCACTGTTAACCTTTTCCTTTTTAAAAACTAGCTTTTTGGGGGTATAAACAATATGCAATAAACTACAGGTATTCAAAGTATAAAATTTGAGGAATTTGGTACACACAGAAATTTGGTCCTACAGAACCATCAACATGGAGATAATGAATGTACCATCACCCTCAAAAAGTCTCCTAATTCCCCTTTTTAAATCTCTTCTTCTGCTTCGACTGAGCCACCCACACAGTCTCCCACCCAACAACCACTTTCTGTAGCTTTATATCACTTGCATTTTCTAGAATATTCTATCAAATTTAATCATGTAGTCTATTCTCTCTCTTATTAAGTTTTTGGTCTGGCTTATTTTATTCAGTATAAATACTAACCTTTGATGCTGATCTCCTGTGCCAGTAATTTATTTATTACTGTTACTGAGCAGTATTCCACTGTGTGAGTGTAGCACAACAGGTTTATACCCTCACGTCACATTTTGATGGACATTTTGACTGTTGCCAGTCTTCATACAGCATAAATAAAGCTGCTATGAACATTTGCGTGCGAGTCTTTGTAGCGGCTAAAAACGTTTGGAAGCAGGGAGGCCACATTCCAGAAAACAGGAAAGGATATTTCGACAGCAGAGGGGCTGCAGATGGAGACTGAGACACAGGAAAGCAGCAGAGATAACGGTGCGGTGTTGCAGTGACCGGATAACCCAGTGGTAGTCAGTGAGTGGCAAACTGAACTCCACTGGTGGCTGGAGCTCCTCCACCAGACTGTCTCCTGCTTGGCTGGGAGGCACTCCGGTGGCAGCATGATGGACTTGGGGAAAATTCATGAAAGACACACACTGAGAAACTGAATGGGAGAACATCGGGAAGGGTAAGTGAGTGCCCAGTGCTAACTAAACTGTATCAAAAAACAATAAAAAAATGTAAAAACAAGTTCTTCCACAGTAAAGAAAAGCCCAAAGGATACACACCTCTGCCCTAGAAATGATACTTAAAGATATTCTCTTGACAGAGAAAAGGAATAACACCCACCAAAACCAAAGGCAAATGTGAAGAACATCCCAGTAAAATAACAACAGAAGACTGAATCAAGCAATGAACAACCCGTTGCTAAAATGACTGGATCAAATTATCACCTATTCATATTAACCCTGAATGTAAATGGCTTAAACCCATCAATCAAACATCATAGATTAGTAGACAGGATTAAAAAATAACTTCATCTATCATTTGCCTACAGGAGACACATCTCACCAACAAAGATCAGCAGAAACTATATCTTATGAATTTTGATGTTTTTATTTTCTTTTTCTTTAAAATAGTTTTTCTTTCTCATAGCAAATTCTTCACTGACTCATGGATCACACAGTTGTATCATTTTCTTCAAGAAGGTTTTTGATTTTCTTTTTCGTTTCTTCCGTGACACATCAGTCAGTCATTCAGTGCCATGTTCATTTGTTGCTATGTGATTTATTATTTAAGAAATCTTTGTCTTAAGGTCGTAAATTCATTTCTCCTATATCTTCTATTAATAGTTTTGTAATTTTAGTTCTATTACAGTTTAGAATTGATTCTTTGCCATGGTACCCCTCACTTTTATATGTATGCAGAAATTACACAGATGTATGTATGTGAAAGTACTTTAGAAGATCTTGGAAAATAACATCAACAGACAATCTTATTCAGGTGCAAAAAACTTTTGAGATTCATGTATATGGGTGATGTTCACAAAGTTCATGGAAAATACATATTATGAAAACATCTATATATTCCTAAAAACTGCACCAAAATAAATATATCTTTTAATTTGATTTCACATGAGATTCTTTTTTTAAAAGATTCATTTATTTTTACTGGACAGTCAGATAAGTCATATATATACAGAGAAGAGACAGAGAGGAAGATTTTCCATGCGCTGATTCACTCCCCAAGCGGCTGCAAGGGCTGGAGCTGAGCCGATCCAAAGTCAGGAGCCAGGAGCCTCTTCCAGGTCTCCCATGCAGGTTTGGGCTGTCCTCGACCGCTTTCCCAGGCCACAGGCAGGGAGCTGGCTGGGAAGCAGGGCCTCTGGGATTAGATTCGGCGCCCATATGGGATCCCGCTGCATTGAAGGCGAGGACTTTAGCCACTAGGCTGCTGCGCCAGGCCCTGGCATGAGATTTTCTTAAAGTCCTTTCAATGTATACTTATGAACATCAGATCCTAAAGTTTCAAAATAACCTAAAGCAGTAAAAGATTGTTTCATCATTTATTCTTCAGTTATATTTCAAATTGATCATTGCTCTGAAATAGCTATTTATTGCCGCTCCCATTTATTTATTCCACTTCTAACTGTGGGGCTAAATATTATATATATGCATATACATATAACATATATTATAAATATAAATAGATTTCCTGGGACATAGGCTTCCTAAGCGTGTCTCAGTCCAAGCCCATGAGCATTCCTTGCAGACAGTCACACACAGTCAAACTGCTTTTCCTGACAGCAACATCCAAATGCAGAATTTAAAGTATTTGATAATACTGCTCAGTTTTTGATGTATCCTACATTTTCTTAAAGATTTTACAAACTGAGTTCCTTGGGAACATCTCTTCAGTCTCCAACATGCGTGTGAAAGTGTAGCCCTCTAGACAATTGTAGCCGTTGGCTTGTGGCATGTGTTTGGCAAGTAAAACCTTCGGGTGCTGACCCAGATGTGAAAGGGAAATCCGTCTTATCAGGCAGATGTTCAAGCATCTCTAAATAAACGGACCATACACAGGACTTGATGGAGAGTCCAGCTGTCGATTTTTCTCTCATTTCAGAGGGAAGAGTCAGAATAAAACCGTTCCTGCCATTGCAAAATCCCAGAAAGTTGATGGAAAATGCTGTCCTTCCAAACAGAATCTGATGATGACTTGTTTGGAAACACGTGGACTCCAAGCTCCTCATCTATTCTCCAAAGAAAGAGAAGGCCATTTCCTAAACGATTGAATGAATGGTTATAGGAATATGTGATACACACGCACACATTCCTTTAGCAAAAGCTTTTTTTTATTTTCATAATGTTGGTCTTAGTTCACTCTGGGGCACATGGGAATGACTGTGGACTGGGCGGTTTATAATGAACAGACATTTACCGACTCGTAATGTGGAGGCCGACCTTAAAGGCCGCACTTCCTAATGCTGTTGCTTTGGGGGTTAAGTTTCCAGCACATGAACTTCAAACCACGTCGATGCACCTGAACAAGGTGATCTTCAGAGAGTTCAAGGAAAATGTGTGAAAGGAAAAAGCTCTGAACGGGTTTCAGGTTCATTTTGAAACAAATCAATTTCACTTTTCATGAACTTTCCCTGTGGCAGGCACTTTCTAAGAAAAGATTCTTGCTCAGGGTGGTGTTGGCTGTGGGGGAAGGTAGATACAATGAAAATAATGGAAACACATGTAATTAAAACGGAGAGGAATGTTTCCAATGGAAAGTATAGCCTGTTATCTGAGCATGCCTATCTGGGACTTGCATTAATCACAGGGAATCACAGAATTTTCATTCAGAATGAAGATGAAAATGCTGTCCGGACACGGGGAAGCAACATATGCCAAGACCCAGTGGGAGGAAGAGGAGCATCCTTTTAACCTCTTAAAAAGCCTAAGGTAGAAGGAGATGGAGGAAGTTAAAAGGAAGGTGATTTGGCAGGTGGGCAGGAAGGCTTTTCTGGACTACACTGAAGTATTTAAACTTTGAGGCTGCTGTTGTGCTCTTGCTGGTAAACCTGCAGCCCGTATGGTTGCTGATGCGAGTTGCTGCTGCTCCACTTCCCATGCAGCTCTCTGCTAATGTATGTAGCAAAGCAGCAGAGGATGGCCCAGGTGCTCGACTTCCTGCCCCTGATGTGGGAAATCCAGGAAAGATTCCTGCCTCCTCCCTTCAACCTGGCCCTGTTCTGCACATCTGGAGAGTGAACCAGTGGTTCAGATCGATCTCTCTCTCTCTCTCTTTCTCTGTAACTGTGCTTTTTAAGACAATAAATCCATAGAATCTTTGGTTTTGTCTCAATTGGTTTAGAGAAATCACCGCATGATTATTCTGACTTGCATTTCTAAAAGTAAATTCTGACTGTAGCAAGGCAGTCCATTTAGAGTGGATTGTGATGGGAGGTAAGGGCTGAAAACAAGTTATTTTCTTCCTGTTTTCCTTATCTATGATGCTTTTAAAAAATGCTTGTGTTGGGCCCAGCGGCATGGCCTAGCGGCTAAAGTCCTCACCTTCAACGCCCGGGGATCCCATATGGGCGCCGGTTCTAATCCCAGCTGCTCCACTTCCCATCCAGCTCCCTGCTTGTGGCCTGGGAGAGCAGTCGAGGACGGCCCAAAGCTTTGGGACCCTGCACCCGCATGGGAGACCCGGAAGAGGTTCCTGGTTCCCAGCATCAGATCGGCGCACACCGGCCCGTTGCGCCTCACTTGGGGAGTGAAACATTGGATGGATAGTGGCTAAAGTCCTTCACCTTGCTCCCATGAGGATCCCATATGGGCGCTGATTCGTGTCACAGCAGCCTCACTTCCCATCCAGCTCCCTGCTTGTGGCTGGGAAAGCAGTCGAGGATGGCCCAAAGCCTTGGGACCCTGCATCCATGTCGAAGACCCAGAAGAAGCTCCAGGCTCCTGACTTCGGGTCAGAGCAGCTCAAGTCGGGTCAGCAGTTCAAGTCCCAGCCGTTGTGGTTACTTGGAGAGTGAATCACTGGACAGAAAATCTTCCTCTCTCTTCTTCTTCTTCTTCTTCTTCTTCTTCTTCTTCTCTCTCTCCCTCTCTCTCTCTCTCTCTCTCTCTCTCTCTCTCTATATATATATATATATATATATATATATATATATATATATATACTTCTGACTTTACAATAAAATTAAATAAATCTTTAAAAAAATATAATGGTGATTCAAAGAAGATGTCTGTTAGGACACAGCGAGAGAGAGATCGACCTTGATTAAAATGGTGATTCGTGGGGTGGGCTTTCGGCCAGGTGGTTAAGCTGGTTAAACTCCCATGTTGGAGTGTGTGGGTTCAAGTCCCAGCTATGTTCCTGATTCCAGCTTTCTGTAAATGTACACTCTGAAAGGCAATAGTGAGTGACTCTAGTCCTTGGTCCCTGCTACCATACAGGAGACCTGGATTGGGTGCCTCGCTCCCAGCTGTGGCCTGGCTCCATCTGAGCCACTGAGGGCATGGGCAGAGTGGGGGTGGGGAGGTCTCTCTGAAATTAGAAAAAAAAAAAAAAAAAAGAAAATATATCACAGCTGCTCTATTTCTGCTTATGGCCCTACTTAGTCCATCTCCTGTCCTGGTAGGAACAGTGACCTTGCCTTGATGGCCTTCAATCCATTGCAGTTCAGCACTGAAAAATTCTACACCTGCTATTTCTTTCCTTCTGTCTTCCCATTCTTGCCTCTTTCGGGAATGGTGGCCTGGATTGCTTCTGATCTTGACTTACATCATGTGACACTTGCTTAGCATCTGTACCTGGCTCTTGCCAGCCTCTGACCTTGAATGGATGCAGAGAGGAGACAGGAAAAACCTGGAGAGGGTACCATGGCTGTCTAAAAAACTGACCCCTGCCTGGCAGCGGCATGGCCTCTTGGTTTTCTGACTGGGGTAGCCTTGGATTTTGGAGTTATGGAAAATCAGCTATGAGAATCATCACACCTGGCAGAGACATGCCCTTTTCCAGTTGTAAGAGGCAAATGGGTGTTTTCCAACTCAATTTCATCAGCTTCGTAGTGAGGGGGAGAATCTCACAAGTTCAGCTGCCAGATGTCTATCATGTTTACTATGGTTGTGAATTTGTAGGCGTCTACATTTTTGGTGATCCTAGGGGACTGTTTCAGGAATATTGTTTTCAATGGGAGCTCTCAAGAAATGTTTCTTGGATGTGAGCTCTTAACAGATGGCACACTCTAAACCTCTTGCATCTGAAACAGAAGTATCCGAAGGGGTGCAAGAGCAAGGTGCTAATCTAGTCTTCCTAGAATATTTTTTACAGATGTAACTTTCCCTCTTGTTTTACCAAATTCTTCTAGAATATCTACTGCTTTGATTTTTTTTTTTTAAGCAGTAGCAGACTGGCCTCCTGATGCAGTCCATCAACATCTAGAACATTTTTGTTCTTTCCCAACCACCTGCTGGAATCAATAGGCTGTTGATTAAAAATCTTGTTACTTAATGCATTTAGTAAGCCTAAACTGTTTTTTTAAGAAACCTAATCACTTCCATGTCACTAGTTTCACGGAGAGTCTCGAAGCTGTCGCTAATTATTAACAACTTCACAAAGCCAATATTGTATTTCTAATGCATCCCAAATGCCCCCTTTCCTATGTCCCACTAGCTAGCACACTGCTAGCTTGGAGAAGGGCTTGGTGTTTAAGATCCTAAGGTTTCAGAGAAAACTGGAAACTCTAACGGACTCTCAGGTCAGTTTGAAGCAGTCCTGCTCCACATCTGGATACAAGGCAGAACAATCTCACACTCTCCAGCCGCCAATAGCGAGTTCCTACTCCACTTGCTTCAAGATGTTTGACTCCCACCTGCTGTGCCAAGGAGGAAGGGAACCATAATTGAAACACAAGTGTCAGACAACTGTCACCGTAATCAAGACTGTATGAAGTTGCGGACTGAAGATTGAGACTCTGAACTCAAAACCCGTCCTCAAGTTTTTCCTGGGGTGTGGCCAGGGAGTGAATGTAACATCATGATGGTGTCCAATGCAGGTGGCACTTATTGGTGAACGCTTGACTTCTAAGTGAGTCCATCTCACAAGTGTATCTTCAGAAACAGCATGCTGGAATCATTAGGTTTCAAACTTGAGTCTCACTGGTAGGACAAGGCCTAAAGGCTAGACAAAGAGATCCCTTTCTCCTGAAATCTGCCTAGCTCATTAGCCTTTTCATGGGTGACGAAGCTTCTCCCTTCCTCCACATAGGCAGGGGTCCCTTGGCTATCAATCTGAAGCATGCCATTTCCATTATCGTTATAAATTACGTGTCAGCCCCCTGGAGCCCCTGGGTCCCAGGTACAGATACTTATTGAAGATGAACTATTATATGACAGCGCAATGAAAAGTGAACTTTAAGGAGGTAAAACTAACAGATGTTTTTTCACAAACCATTAATCCATCTAGTATGTGTAACATGGGTAATGCCCGTAAAAATGAGTGCACAGTTCACATGGAGTAGTCCAAAGTATATGGTCCTCCAGCCCCAAAACTCATTATTCTTCAAATGAACAAGACCGTAAAGGTAATGTTCTATTTTTTTTCAGTGTTTTTAAAATTTTTTTCTACTTTTTCTAATTTTTCCAACTGAATTTCTGAGTTGCATTGCCTGTACATTTTTGAATGTTATTTTCTATCCCTCAGGACCAGAAATGTAAACACAGCGAAAAGCTGGCCTTGCTTGCTTATATAGAGACGTAGCAGAATTATATGATTACATTATTATGTGTAGATATCTCTCTACAGAATGTCTTTTGAGGCACTTGGCTAAATTTTTTTCTTAATTTTTTTTTAAAATGTTTTATTTGAAAGACAGAGTTACAGAGAGAAAGAGTCAGAGAAAGAGACACATATGTTCACAGAGACAGGGAAGGGGAGAGAGAGAGAGAGATCTTCCATCTGCTGGTTCACTCCCCAAATACCCACAGCCACTGGAACTGAGCAGGTCCAAAGCCGAGCGTGTCCTCTAGGGCTCCCATGTGTACGTAGGGGCCCGAGGAGTTGAGCCATCTATCCAGCACTGCAGGTGGAAACTTAGCCTGATATGCCACGGCACTGACTCCACTGGCCAAAATTTCTTTAAGCAGCAGGTGTTGGTACAGTAGATGCAGCATGGGTGTTCAGATTTCATACTACAGCACGTGGGTTCAAGTCCTGGCTCTGACTATAATTCTAGCTTTCTGCTGATGTACACTATGCAACATTAACAGAAGACGGCTCAACTTTTTAAGGCCTTGTCATCCATGGGGGAGATTCAGACTGAGCCCCTGGCTCCTAGACTCGACTTGGTCCAACCCTGGCTGTTGTAGACATTTGGCGAGTGAAACAGCAGAGGGGGGAATCTCTCGCTATCTCTCTGTGTCTGACTCTTGGCCTTTTAAATAAATAAATATAAAGACATTGGTTCTACTCTCAAGGTCCTTAGCATCACATACTTTGGTCAAATTTTTTAACATTTTGGGTCTGCACATAATGTCCATTTCAAAATGCTTATTTTAAAAATTAATCTTGTATTTTTCTTGTCTACCACCAACCACAGGCCTGAAATTGTCTTATGTACATAAAACAGCTATAAACTAACACATAGATGAAAGTCAGCGTGCTTGCCAGCTAAATACCAGTCTTTGTTTTAGTTTTTTGGTTTTACTTGTTTTTATTATTATCATTTTATAATACAGTTCCATAGGCCCTGGGATTTCCCTTATCCTTCCCAGTTCCCTCCCCCCCTCACTGAGTTCCTATATAGCATTACTATCATAGAGTTCTTCATAAACAGTCATATGTCCATTATTGTGGGCATGGACAATGGCAGAGAGTCCAGCATCCTATTATCAAGATATGGCAAATAATTTTTTGGGAGTCCATCTTTGTCTGGAAGTAGAGATGCATACTGCATTGTATCCTCACATCTGGATATGATAGTCTCCATCATACAGTTACTATACATCCTCTTAAATGAAAAGCTACAATACAAAATCAACAACAGGAAGAAAATTAGAAATTTACAATGCCATGAAGTTAAAAAACATGCTGCTAGATATGATAGTCTCCATTACATAGTTATTATACATCCCATTAAATGAAAAGCCACAAAACATAATCAACAATAGGAAGAAAAAAAAAGAAATTAACAACACCATTAAATTAAATAACATGCTACTGAATGACTAATGTATTGCTGAAGAAATGAAAAAGAAAATCCAGAACTCCCTTTCTTTCTAAGACCTTTTGAGAAGAGAAGTTTTGTTCCTCAAAAGCTATAACTGAAAAAAATTGTTGCTTGGGGACCAACCTTAGGAGAAATAGAGGAAGAACTTTCACCTGACAAAACTATACACTAACAGACACAAGAAATACTAGCAAATTAACAAGAGCAATAGATAAGCAGAATAATATGCCACATTGAAAGGGAGTTTACCTCAGGGATATGCAGTCCCTTTAACCTTTGAAAACCAATGCAATAAATCCGTTTTAACAGGATAAAGGATAAGGCACATAATGATCAAAATGACTCAGAAAAGATGTCAGAAGAAATCCAACATCTATTCATGTTAAAAGATTTCAATAAACTAAGAATGAAAGAACATTCTATAAAAATCCACAGCCAACATCATTCTTATGGTAAAGGACTAAATATTTTCCCTGTGACTGGTGACAAAGAATGTTATTTTGGGCCTTTATTTCTCTTCATATATTGTATTTGTTTTATGTCATGAAATAAGACAGAAAAAACAAACTGGCCACATGTGAATTAGAAAGGAAGAAATAAAAACATTTCATTCATAAATCATTTGTTCTGAATATGGAAAATTTAAGGAAATGCATCTCAAAAATGAAGAATCACAACTGAATTTAACAAAGCTATAGGATACAAGACCCAAATATATATCCATTGTGTGCTGTGTCTTGGTAATGAACAATTGAAAATGAAGAAAACAATTCATAATGGTCTTAAGTCTGAGGTTTCAATTTAACAGAAAGGCTTCTGCCCTGGAAGTGACAAATCGGCAGAAAGAAATTAAAGAGGTTTCCCAAAAGACACACCATGTTCCCAGAGTGTAGCAAAAGACACAGTGTTCCCAGAGTGTGGGAAGAGACACCATGTGACAGAGTGTGGGATAATACATACCACGTATTGCAGGAAAATGCATGCATGTAGAAAAATACATACCTTGTAGTGCAGGAAAACACACACCATGTGCACCGAGTGTAGGACTCAGTGTTACAGAGCGTGTGGATCCTCAGACTGATCCTCTGATTCAACTCATTAGACCCACATTGGTCTCATGATGTATGCGTTTTCACTGCTTAGTGTTCTCTTGTCTAGAGAATTGGCTTGACACTCAAGATATTCTTTGCTTTCTCATAGCAGTTTAGGAAGTTTAACTGAGTTGCTGCTGGCAGTCCTCTGTCCCCACACCTGAGGGTACAGCTGAAGCATAGAAAAGTAGAGCATACAGACACATAGAGAAATTCCCACAAGAGCCTGGATCCATCTGTGCTTGAAGTAAACCTCCCTCTGGATGCTTCATTCTCATGAGTAAAAACAATGAGCTCCTTGATTTGTAATGGGTTCACTTTCCAGCAAAATGCACTTTATATGGCTAGCCTATGGGGCATCTTAGCTTAGCAGCATGGTCCAGTGTAAAGTACTGGCTATTCCTCTTATGACTATGGGACTGACTGGAAGCAGTGAGATTCACAACCACTTTGTTTAGCATCATGAGAGATGATTGCTCCACACTTTGCCAGCCCAGGAAAATTTCCAAATTCAAACTTTAATGTAAAAGTTTCTACTCCATTGTAGTGTGAGATTACAAGAAGCTGAGTCAACATAAGACATGGAGCTCCTGGATATACACCTTGCAGTTCAACACCTGTCCATTGTTTGCCATCATACATACCATGCCTCATGTTATGACTATGTCTGAAAAATCTAATCCTGGCATCTGAATCTTAGAGCAGAAAGACTGAGAGACAACTTGTTCTTTCAAAAATAGCCTACTGGGTTTATATCCCTGAAGTGCAACTACAAATTAATGAAATGAAAGAATAGACCCAAGGTTGAAACCACATACTTTGGGCACGTTTTCTAGATGATAAACTCCCAGCAGGGGGGCAGAAGTAATTTTATACTTAGGACATTAAAGGTGATAAATGGCCCTGCTGAATCCGGCCTGTGTGAAGCATACCAGGGACATTCAACAATAAATGGCTAAATTGACAAAAAAAAATTGATGCAGAAGAGTGGAGGAAGGAATGACCTGTGTGCTGGAAAATAAGTTGCATTTCCTATTCCAGTTTCATAATGCTAAAGGTGGACAGTTCCAAGAAATCCATTATCACATTTTTATATCCGAGATGTGCATCTCCAAACCCAAATTGTAAATCTTGGGAAGTTGAATGGAACAACTTGGTAATGAAAGTCTCAAGAGAGAAACATGGGACCAGTGAGTCTTTCATGCTGTATATTATGGGCCACTCTTGAGTGAGTCCCCAACCCTGTCACATAACCATGACCGAGCTCCTTAATGCAATTGCCACATTAGTTTCCAACACAACCCTCAGCCTGACACATTCCACAGTAGGAGATTTGTTTGTTGACTCTGATCTTCTTATAAACAGAAGGCCCATTTGTTTTACAAAGTTTCCATTTGCTTCTCCAGCAATATGGATGATGCAAGCTCACAAAGTCTTGAAAGAACGCACAAGTGAAAGAAATTTTACAACACCTTGTGAAAGACCACACAGTTGCTATTGGACCTGAAGATGAAGTTGCACTTTTAAAGGACATGACAGCAACCTGTCAAAAGACTAGGCCCTAACTTTTAAATCCCAGAATGGGAAAAGGGACCTAAAATGAATCATGCTCATGAACTGTTTCTTTGGAATTTATGACAGAAAGCTGGGCATGACCTCACAGCCTTCAATTTCACTTTTTTTTTTCATAAAAGCTATTTTTTTTCCCTGAGATATTCTGGACTCAATCTTCTTCTTTTTATCATCCAGAAAAGAAAAACAATGTCTCAAATCCATTCCCTTCAGGCATTCAAAATTGAGTTTTAAATAACCCCTGTTCTTGCAATAACCCTTTCACTACCTACATCAGCCCATTCCACTTTATAGCATTGCATGTGATAGGATGTCCTGTAGCAGAGCTGTAAAACTCAGAAGATCCACGTTTCACTTACAAATGGAAGTCAGGAATAAACAAAGCTGCCTAGTTTCACTTGGGGATGAAGCAGTGTACCAAAATGTAAACAGGTCGTAAACTGAGCCTGGATAAAAGGGTTGGAGAATCTCTCCAGGATGGGCAGGCAAAAATGATCTTCCCACCCTTTTGGTGGAGAGAGAGCGCTCCAGATTAGCTGATGACATTGAATACACCCCCAAATAACCATCACTACTGTTATAATCCACACCCACCTCAGCGGGACAAGCTTTGGTGTGTTGGCTTCTGTAGATGAGCTGAATACACATCTCTGGAGTTTATTATGCAGCTGCTATAAACCAAGGGGAAGATGCCAAGCCCAGCTGAAATCCAAGAAGAAAGAAACCCCAGCTAGGAACAATCCATCAACCTTTCCAGAAGGGAGAGCCCGGCCAGGGTCACTGGGTCAACGCCAAGAGTGAATCCTGGTTCACTCAGAAATGTTCTGCCGACTGGCATTACATGGGCTCGCTACAAATGCAAAGCCTTAAGCCTCCTATCAGAAGCACCTGGTCGGCTCCTGATGGATGGGCAGAGATAATTAAAGGTGTCAGGATTTTCTGGAAGACATCCAGGTGACAACATTCTCTGGGGCCAGTACAAAGCAAGCAGAGCTTAGCAACACATTTCCTGGCCTTCACTGATGTCTCCCTCCTTGTCGTTCCAGGAGTATGTGGTCATTGGCAAATTATTTGTTATGGTGGCAATTGTATCTGGGTGGAAAGCTTAGGGACCCAGTGGCACAGCCACGGCCTCCAGTCTTCAACCCTCACTCTTTTTCTGCCCACATTTCTGCTTAAATAACACACAATGCTTGAAAGCGATGAGGAAGAAAGGGTGCAGACATGCAGACCATCCTTAAACAGAGCCTAGCTTAGGCTTGAAAAGAGTTACACACAATTCCTTAGGTACAGTGTGGCTTAGGGACACTCAATGCTAAGCTTTACAACTACAGACACGCATCACTTAACGATGGAGACACACTGTGGGAATTGGGACCTTAGGCTGTTTTGTCCTAGTGTGAACATCCCCACAAACATTAGCACATACCTAGATGGTCCAACAAACAGGTGCTGCACCCTTGCTGCAATCAAGACCATGATAAATGAGATGTTTGTGATGGCTGAGTTTATCTCCAGTAAACTGCCTTTCTTTATAAGTAGAGGCAATACACGGAACACTTAATGATGAAAGTAGAGGGTAGGAAATGCACAGGCTTGCAGGAGCCATTTATGGTCATTACCCAGTCCATGTACTGTCCGTAATCGTATGTGCTAGGCAGGGCAGGCCCTCTATTTATACCAACCATCACCACAAACATGAGAGAAATGGCTTTGCTGTTCTAACGGCTACAACCTCACTGAGCAGTAGGAATTTGTTAGCTTCATTGTAATCTTATGGGCCCACTCTTGGAGATGAGGCTTGTCATTTACTAAAATGTTATGTGTGGTGTCTGACCATAGAAAGAGGTAGCAAGCTTTATTAACTTCAGGGTGGTTGCTTGGCAGTTATTGTGGGGTGGTTCAAGTCCCGGATACTCTATTTCTGATCTAACTCTGTGCTTATGGCCTAGGAAACCATTGGAAGATGGCTCAAGTCTTTGGAACCCTGCACCTACTTGGGAGAGCTGAAATAAGTTTCAGGTTTCTGGTTTTTGACCAATTCATTTCTAACCATTGCAGACACTTTGGGTATGAGCCAGTGGATGGAAGATTTCTCTGTTTCTCCTTCTCTTTTTGTTACACTGCCTTTCCAATAAAGATAAATAAATCTCAAAAAATTATGGCACTCAACAAGCAGGTCCTTCTAGCTTTTCTCCCTCACAGGATAAATGTTTCCATTGCTTTTATGAATAAGCATTAAACAGAGACGTAAGGGGGCTTGAAGTGAGCTAGACACGGGGCTTAATCAGAACACCCACATCTCTCTTCCTCTTTTCCTCTTAATCCAGGAAGGAGGGGGCACACCTCTTACAAAAGACAGAAACCCCATGAAACCCATCAACTTTGAGAGTCGAGGAACAGGAAAAGCGGACACTAAAGGAAAGGGTGCCATAGGCTGAGAGCTTGGAGTTCTTTTTCATTAGTTTATTATTTTTTAAAAAATATTTTATTTTTATTTGCAAGGCAGACTTAGAGAGAGAGAGAGAGAGAGAAAGAGACTTTCCATCTGTTGGTTCACTCCCTAAATGCCCGCGATGGCCAGAGTTGAACTGATCTGAAGCCAGAAGCCTGAAGTTTCTTCTGTGTCTCCCACATGGGTGCTGGGATCCAAAAGATTTAGGCTATCCTCGTCTGCTTTCCCAGGATATAAGCAGGGAAATGTATTGGAAGTGGAACAACCAGAACTCGAACTGGTTCCTATATTGTGATGCCATTGCCACAGGGTGGAGACTAATCCTACGACGCCATAGTGCCAGCCCCTGAGAATCTGGGGTTTTAATTTCAACTTGGAGTTCCAATTCAGCAATTTTGAGTTGCAGTTTTTTTCATTGAATTAAGAGAGAAGGTGGGTGTCTGCTCATCAGGGTGCTTGGGAAGAATCAAGCTAGCTTGAATTTCCTAGCAGGGACATGGCTTGGTACATATGAGATACTGGTGGCATTATCGCCAAAACACCCTCAAGTCCTCAAGGCTGAATCTCAATTGCTTCTGAAGTCAATCTCAGTTATTTGACAATTTCCCAAGTGAATTTGAATTTCAGATGAACATGCGTAATGCCTTAATGTTAGAACATTCTAGCAGCTAGCGAGATACAGGAGTTTAAGCCATCACCTGCAGTGCTGGTGTCCTGTAGGGCACCAGTTGGAGTCTGGCTGCCCTGCTTCTGATCTAGCTCCCTGCTAACATGCCTGGGAAAGTGGCAGAGGATGGCCCAAGGGCTTGGACCCCTGTCACTCATGTGGGAGACCACTCCTTCCTGGGGAGGCCAGGGGATAACATGATGTTGAGTTGATGCACAAAGTCGCTGTAGCATGTTTCTTGGTGCCATTCGACTTTACTTGCAAAACACAAATTCAAAGATAAAATTAATACCAAGATAATTACCACATAGTCAGGCTCTTCTGAGCAGGGGGCTCCTGTGTCACTATGCAGTTGCACTCATGATTTGGGGCATAAAGTCCTTGCAGAAGAAGCAAAGAGAATGCGTTGCTCTGCGGTTCATGGCCGGGCTGATTTGGAATCAAACACAGAGTTCAAGGAAATAAAGATGACAATGATGGGGCCAGATCAGCTGCAACAGAAACAGGGTTTGCTGGCAAGAGCAGGTGATCCGCTGTTCCAGGGGAAGGGGTGGGGCCCTGCTGTGTGACTGATGAAAGGAACTCAGCCAAAACACGCAGAGACCTTGAGAAAAGGAACGAGCCTGTAGGAGCTGAGAGAGCACAGGTCGTCACCTGATCCTAGACCTGGAGTTCCTCTTTGGTTTCAGGACTCCTGCCCACATATGTGTGATCTCGTTGGTGGCTAATAACACATTGGCACATGGAACATTTGTCTTTATGCCCAAATCAAAGCCACTGCGCCCTACCTGCGTCTTTTCCTCTTGCTCCTCTGTGGTTTTTGCAGGTATTTGCCCTGTGATGATTGAAGAATTGTTTCATGCTTAGTCTTCTGGGAAGATGAAAAAGAAATCACCCTTGAAATGTCATTGTCTGCATTTAAGCTACAATAACTAACCCATACCTTTTTTTTTTTTTTCAAAGCCACCCATGTCATTTCAGTTTGGTCACTGCAGTCCAGAGTCAAGTACGCTCTCCAAATTTCTGGTCTCATTGTCTCCTACACAGTTATTTGTTTCTGTTCAGCAGTAAAATCCTCTCCTGCTATCTCACATGGAACAGCTTTTGAAGGTTCCTGTGAGCCACAGCTGGAAAAATTTCTTCTTTGAAGTGTCCCATTGATTCATCTGTTGTCAGTGGCAGGCTCTTTCTGCTCAGACATTTTATACTTTTCACAGTTACTTCAAAATCTATTTCACTTGACATGGAGTCCATTTGTCATTCTGCCTATATTCTGGTTTCTTTTTTCCCTCTCATGTCTCTCATTTTGGCATTCTACTAAGTTCATCGGAGTACTTTTTCTCTCTTTCAAATTGTATTTGGGGAGTAGACATGAAAAACCCAGGGTACCCAAATGTTGGCCCATCCAGTTTTTCCATGGACCTCAGAGCTATCCCCAAAGTATGTCAGTGATAACCAAATTATCTCATAATGAGACCAACTGCTCTCAGATATCAGACTGAAAGTGAGTGGTTCATTGACACTAACAGCTTAACTGTTTAGAAGCCAAGAGAATACTATGACTGATGGTTGGCCTGGCTGCTAACGGCTGTTCTCCACTCCTCTCCCAAAGGACCTACTCTACTCATGGGTAAGATTTGCATTCAGCTGCCTGGGTGTGGAATAAACCCAAGAGACATCCTGTGGTTCTGAGACCATTTCGACTTCAGTAGTGGAAGAGCACCTCAGAACAGCTACACAAAAGGACTTTGTTGGAAACTCGTGTTTCTGAGTGCTACTGTTTTCATTGACTTGACCAGGAGAGAAAGTAATTCAGCCTAATGGAAATCCAGATAGTTGATATCTTCGTATGTTCTTATTTGGGATCACAGAAGACACAGTTTTTAGCTCAGCAAAATTGCTTACCTGTTCTTTGCCTAATGCCTGCTAACAATACAGATTACACTTAAGTTTGTGTTGTGCTTTGTACACATCAGAACTTCTCTGGAGAATATCTTCTGGTTTTGGAAAATGTCTTTTATAAAATAGTCTTAGAATAAGCTTTTAAAACTATCTATTTGAAAAACAGAGACCTTGCATGCTTTGGTTGGCTCCTCAAAAGCCTGTACCAACCACAGCTGGGTTAGGCTAAAGCCAGGAATGCAGAATTTAATCTGGGTCCCTCACACTGGTGTCAGGGTCTCAAGTAGTTGAACCTGCTGTATCCCACGGTGTGCATTATCAGAAAGTTGGCATCAGGAGTGCGGTTGGGGCTCAAGTGCAGACACTCTGGGATGGCATAGAGGTGTTCAAGGCAGTGTGTTCACCTCTGTGTCAAATGTCTGCCCTTATGATAAGCCTTTAGTAATGTCACAGAATATAACCAAGTTTTAGAAATGCTCTGCAATTTTTTTTAAAGATATATTTATTTATATCAGAAAGACTGATTTACAAAGAGAAGGAGAAGTAGAGAGAAAGATCTTTAGTCTACTGCTACACTCCCCAAGAGGCCGCAACAGCTGGAGCCAAGTTGATCTGAGCCAGGAGCCAAGATGCAGGCGTTTCTTCTGGGTCTCTCATGCAGGCACAGGGTCCTCAGGCTTTGGGCCATCCTCCACTGTCTTCTCAAGCCACAAGTAGGGAGCTAGATAATAAGTGGAGCAGGTTACACATAAACTGGTGCCGTACGAGGTCCTGGTGCTTGAAGGGGGAGGATTAGCAATTGAGTTATTATGCCACGCCCAGAAAACCTATCTTCAAATCATGAAGTGAAGTAATGAGTCCACAAATGAGAATAATCACAATGTGCTGGGTGACAATGAATGCAGTAACTCCACCTACAGGCAGAGACTGTCACTCCTGAAGAACTCTGGAAAAGTGCCCTTACGAGAACCAAGAAAGCTACATATTCAGTCGACAGCTGGCACGACATGGAGATTTCAAAGGTGGGTATGCATGCCAGTCTTCCCCAACAGGTAGCCTGTGATGTTGAAAGTATACATTTGTGATTTGAACGAAGCTGAAACCCTACGAGTTCCCAGAATAACTACACATGCTTTTGTCTGTAAGATATAGGCTGCAGCTTGTGGCAGGACTGGAGTTACCATCCTCGTGTGGAAGACACCTCAGTCACGACGCAGCAGCATGTTTAATCATCCGCCACAGCCTGGAAATAATTCTGATCTCCATTAGTTGTTTTTCCTTAGAAATAACTCAGAAAGTTTCTTCCCTTCCATCGGTATGGTCAGCCTGCTCTTAGGCCTGTTATTCCCCAGAAATGCTCTAAGTTCTCTTCTCCAAACCAGAGCGCTTCAAAGGTGGCACATTCGTCAGCAGAACATGTGAGCACTGAAAAGCAAAGCGATGCCTCTCTCAACGTGGGATCCACCAACAATGAGAAAGCAAGAAAGCGCGAGCAAGTCTCACTTCAGATCCCTTCAGATCTGGAGCCTGTGTGAGCGTGGGAACTGAAACTCTCGGGGAGACGTCTCATCCTTCGCTTTATCGTTGGCTCATGTAGCTTGGAGATCTGGAGTATGCATGCAGCACCCACCATCCAACCCCAAAGAAAGTCCCAGTTCCCTGCAGGACTTGAGGAAGAAAGGTATCATCCCGACACACCATCAGTTACTGCGAAAACTCTTCACAGAGCCATCTGTTTCTTATATGTATGTTTATTTGCTCACCCCCAAGGAGTCAGGTCTTGGCTAAGGAGTCCCAAGTCACACCAGGAAGATCATGATTATCACCAGGTTCTTCAAAGGCAACTGCTAAAAATCATGCTGTTTCATTTCTTTACTGAATAAACCAAGACCCAGAAACCTCACAGAATGTTTGCTCAGTGACTCATGACAATGTGTTCAGGGTCTTCCATTTTTTTAAACCTCACCAAGATTCCAGTATGAAAGCATGAATACATTGGAACATAGAGTGTGCCTGTGTATTCTCGACATAGCTGGTTTAAAAGTGGAAATTTATCAACATCTATCAAAGACCAAGGCATAAGGGAATGGTCCTCTTAGGGTTCATCCGGAGACAGTGATTCAACAGTCACCTCTGCAAATGTAGCCAAAAGGAATCACAGACCTAGGATCTAAGACTTCAGTGATATGGTCTGAGAGGCTGTGGAACTATTGAAAACACTGAAACTGAGTTTCAACAAAGTTGGCTCTATGCAGCTCCCTGCTTGTAGCCTGGGAAAGCAGTTGAGAACAGCCCATTGCCTTGGGACCCTGCACCCTCATGGGAGACCTGGAGGAAGATCCTGGGTCCTGGCTTCAGATCGGTGCAGAACTGGCTGTTGTGGTCACTTGGGGACTGAATAATTGGAAGGAAGATCTTTCTCCCTGTCTCTCTTCCTCTCTGTATATCTTACTTTGCAGTAAAAAGATAATAAACAAAGTAGGCTCACTGCCCCTATTCCTGCTCCTGCCCTCCTCCAATGTGTCAGTTCAGTGCTGGCTGCTTTGGAGGAGGGGAGCGGAGAAGCAGAGCTTATACTCAAGTTCAAGTGTTAGACCAAATGGGATGAAATCCCTGGGGCCTTAATAAGGCTGTCTTATCAGACAGAAGCCACCAAATCATTATTGAATTTGTATGGGAAGATGAGATTTGACAGCATACTTGGGAACAGATGTTAGAAAAATAAGATGCAAGAAATTTTCTGTTTGTACCCTAACAAGTTGGTTACACTTCACTGTACATGCTTACTTTCTGCAACTTGTAATGTTAAAAAAGTAAACAAAAGTCATTAGGTAATTCAGTTTTAGAAAAAAAAAACTGGGCATGCTCTCAGTGCCTACCAATAAGTGAAGAATGGAATAAACTAAAACTTTGTGTATCTTTTAAAATGAAGTGACTTTGTGTATCTTTTAAAATGAAGTCAACATGGAGACATATTTGAGGAGAAAAGCAAGTGACAATGAGGTGTATAGCACGATTTGACTGAGAAAAAGTGAAACAAATGTTAATATTTCACTTCTGAAATTGGCAGGCACTAGTAGCGAGTGACAGAATTGAAAGGAACGTTGAAAAACTTTAGGAAGAAAGTATTGTTCTTTAGACCTTAAACGTGTTTTTTCAATGATTGCAGTTCAGTGGCAACATTTTTACATACAAAATAGAAGTTTGCAAAAAGCATAAAAATACAGTTCCTTGTAAGAGGATATGAATACACAGAATAGAAGCAAGAGGGAGGAGCCAAGTATGAGCTCATGGCGTGGGGAAATCGTGGTTCACAATGTCTCAACCACACATCGCAGGGCACCTGCGGTGTGCCCATCTGGGTTAGGTGCTTTCCGTCTTGTCTAGTTGAACATCAGTGGCATAGTCCATGCTGCAGTCCTCGGCTTCCCGGCCTTTGCTCACCTATAAAGCAGCGGCATGGACATGGACATCCTGAAGTTTAAGCATTTTTTTTCTGTAAATTTCATAAAGTAACATGCTCAAAGGAAAAAAAACATGGGGAAGAAGTCAAAGATGATTGCAAGTTGAGACAGGCAGGGTCAGATCTGCATGGATTCATTCAAACTGTGTGAGAAGTTTTCACAGAATCTGCTCTGCTCAGGGCTGTTTGTGGCACATCGTCAGCTGTCAGATACATCACTTGGAGATGTCCCAGGCCCTTGACATAGTTTTTCCATCCCTTCCCTTGCATACATATCTCAAAGTTAGTTTCTTTCCTCTTAAAACAAAAACAAAACTTGGCTAACTTGTCATGGTCACAGTTTTTGTACTCACACGGGGACACTGATACATAATCTAGGTCATAAATGTCCCTTTTCGTCCTTAGCACTGAGTCTTCAAAAAGCCGTTCCTGGTACGTTGTGGAGCAGACATGACTCTCCAGGACTCCAGGTGATTCTTCCCTGGAAGTGATGAAACATGGCCATGAGAAACGGAGGTTCTGGATTCTCAAGAGGAGACTCTAGAACTACATATCAGATTTAACTAGCTCTCCTTGTGCCTTGGTTAAAGACCTTCTAGGGGTGCTCCAGTTCATTCTGGTTAGTTTCTTCTACTCTACAATGATCATCATTATGTCCATCCCCATGGTAGCTTGAGAAACTCAAATTGCATGTTCCCTGGGCGTTCTCAGTCTATGATCTTCTATAGTCAATCTTCTCCTTTATGGGTTGAATATAAATGAGTTCTATCTATAGTTTGCATCACAAGCGTCTAGATTCAGGCAGATGAGTACTTGACTTTCAAATTCACTTTTTGAGGTCCTGCTGGTCTGAATTCACAGTGAACCTGCTGCATCACAACCTCTGCATATACCTACCTTGGTCTGGTTTGTGCCCAGCTGTTGTTTTACATGGAAACCATTTTACACACACTTATTGGGTGAATTAGGTGGAGCATTCTTGATGTCTAGAGGGTGGGCAGTGAGGCATGATTACGTCACACAGCAGAAAACAGTTTCCAGTTTAATGCCAAATCTTACAGTCTTATAAACGCATGAACTATCTTCTAAAATAGAGACATATTCATACAGGCTGTGTCTCTTTATGGAGAGACACAGCCTGTTTATATTCTCATTCTCATTTTCGGCTTCACCAAGTTCACAGAAATGTGGATTATATAAAGCTATGCATGGACTTCAAAACCGTTGCGCCAAAATAAACGTACCTTCTTCTTAAATGACTTGCTTATTTATTTGCCATCAAAACAAAAGGCAGAGAGATTTTGGATAATATTTCTATTTTCACTCCCCGAAATGCCCACAATGGTCAGAATTGGACTTAGATGAGGCCAGAACCTAGGAATTCTGCAGTGGCATAAACTCAGGTGCTTGAAATATCCCTGCTTCTTCATGGTGTCCACACTAGCAGGAAGTTAGTCAGTCATTATATCGAGTGGTTATTCAACCCAAGCATTCTGACACAGTGTGTGGGCATCTTAACTAACGACCTACCCACGAAATTAACCATTTTCCCCTATGTTAACCGTTTACCTCCATTTTCAATGAAATGTCTGAAATAGTCTCATCCATTGGAGTTATCTAGAGAACTCTTAGAAAAATCCCAGGGCCTGACTCCAACTTATCAAACCAGATGCTCTGGGGATGGGATCATCACCCTTGTGAAGGTGTCCCAGTGGATTCTCCGGCTCAGCTGAATGTGAGAACCCTGCTTCAGAAAGTTCTTACATCGTCCTTGTAATCTTTGCTCAGATCCCTGAAGTCATCTCCTTTAGGCCCCTCAAGAAAACCAAACATTCCTCTCCTTTCTTTATGAGCAATTCAGATCTTTTATGGAACTGTGCATAGACATTCATTCTTTCGGTCTCATACTAACTCATTCATAATGTACTCATGGGTCCTGATTTTTTCCCCCATAGAAGGAGCCAAAAATAGGTGAAACAAAAGAACTATTTACCCCAAAGATGAATTATGTCACTGGCCCAGAAAGCAGACACAGCTGCAGTAAGTTTTTGTTTAAGTAGCATTTCTTTTCCCTTCACAGTACACATGGAAAAAATTCCTTTAGCCGCTTAAAAAGCACAGGGGCTCACACAGCTAGAGATGTTCTCTGTTCATACACTGCCTACCTTTGCCTCCTTGGGAGAGGAAAATTTCCTTTAGCCTGAGCAGTGTGATGTCAAAGAGAGCTGTCCTCACCCAGACACAGAATCAGGCCCTCCAAAGTGAGACCGGGCACTCCTGCCTTGCTGCCTGGGGCTGGATCAAATGAGCTGTTAAGTCTCTTTGATCTTTGAACTCCTAAGAGTTTAACTCCTCTACAGCTGGCAGGAGAACCCTGGAGTGAGCTGACCCACAGGTGTGAACGTGAACTTGAGGACCCGCTCCTCCTGACATACATCTCTTTGCATAGGTGTTATTCGGCATTTTAATGGACACTTTCATGGAGGGTTGGACAAGAACAGACGTTGATAAGAAAGCAGGCACGTCTGCCAGTTTATCTATTCAAGCTTGTCCCATCACCCAAGATGTGACCTTTCTGGGACATACAGCATTTTTAGTCTCTGTATCCAGGTGCTTTGGAGGGTCTTGTAAAGATGCCGGGGAGGGCCTGTGGTTGTGGCTTTTGGAAGCCTATGACTGTGCTGGTTCTGAGCTCTCCACGACACAGGGATCCACTGTCAGTAGGACACCATGTGCCTGCCATGTCAGCCCGTGAGGTGACCTGAAACCTCAGAAGGAATGGGCTGTTCACTATATATATCTGTATATGTTCACTTCATATATACTTACATATCATATATGACATATTATGTAATGTATGTCATATGTTATAGATATAAACTATTGGCTTTATCAGTCGTGGAGTTGCAAAACACTGCTGCCTTAGCCACTGTGACATGTGACAGCAGTTTCAGTGTCAACATGAAAGTACTTCAAAAATTTGTGAAATAGAACTAAAATATTCTGATGAAAAAAAGAGAAGATTAAAAGCCATGTATAGTTCTTTCATAACCAAAATTTCCTATGGACTTTTTGAAGACCCCTTGTATATTAGGATCATTAATTTATTTATAACATATTTGAGTAGGTTCAAGGTTAACTCTGTGAAATTAAATCTGACTCTCGGCTACATTCCAGCCTGCTTCTTTAAACATGACAGTGGAGGCTTGGGGGGTTCTACATGCACAGAACGTGCCCATGGTAGTAGGCCACACATGTGTCCCTCATCCATGAGGGAAAGATTTGAGAACTGTTGAGATAACAATGTTGGAGTAACAGGTAGTTACACTTAAGAATATTTCATCCTCTGCTTCACTTTCCAAATGGCCTCAGCAGCCGGGGCTGAGTTGATCTGAAGCCAGGAGCTTCTTCCAGGTCTCCCACACTCCACTGGTTTCCCAGACCATAAGTGGGGAGCTGGATGGGAAGTGGAACAGCTTGGATATGAACCAGCACCCATATTGTGATGCTAGCACCTGGAGGTGGAGGATTAGTCAGTTGAAACATCACACCAGCAGCTCCAGGTGCTTGCTCTTCTAAGAAACCAACCGCAAGGATGTGGTTGATCTGCCGGAGTGTCGTGTCTTAATGCTAAGATAGACAATTGTCCCAACAGACAGAGAAGCCAAAAGATATGTCAGGAGCCAGACTGGCAGTGGATTGTGGGCAACACGCGTGGGCTGCAGTAAGAAGCTCAGAGAGAACAACACAAATACAAGTGTTGGCTAGTCTCTGCCTTCCAGATCTCAAGTGCAATGAGTGTTCAAGTCCAACTCAGTCATTAGGAGGAGAGTTCAGCGTGTGTACCCTGACGTCCTGCAATTTGCGCCACAGGATTCTTCACCAAGCTGGTGTTTGGGAATGTCATTTTTAGTTAGCAATCAAGCTGTTTAAGAACGTTGCATGATCTGGCTCTGCCTGGAGACATCCTAATGTTTTCAAACCTTTTTTTTTTTTTCCTACAGAAGGATTTTCAGTGTCCTGGGGGAGGTGACCTAGGAATCAGTAGAGAATAACTTTAGGTCTCTCATCTCTGCTTTACTCACAAGAATTTTGCCTGTATTTGTTTTGTGTATTGGACTTCCCAGTGAGATTTCTTGTGTAGGAAACCGACCTGTAGGTGCGTAAAGAAAAACGCAAAATGTGGAGGGAGGGAAGAAGGAGGCATATGAGGATGAGATGGAGGGAAGAGGAGAAAGAAAGCCAGTAGCCTAGGTGATTCCGGTGCTCGACCCCCAACCTCAGTCCTTTTTCTGAAGCAAACTTGGTCCTTTATTGCTAACCTCCATGAAAGCTGTCTTCCTTGACCTGTGGCCACAGTGGCTTCGGGAGGAGGGCTGGACTGGGTGGTCTGCGAGGACCCAGTTCCCCTTTCCTTTCATTTCCACGTCCTCCTTCTTCCTTTCCGGTCTCTTACCCACCTGTGATCGTTGCCAATTTCACGCTTTGAGTTTTGTTTTGTTTTGGACTAGAATGCCCCGACTCCCTCGGATTTTCCTAACACAAATGTGGACTAACATTGGTGCTAGAACATGAAAGACACCTGAGTTCCCAGAAAAATGTGGAGGATGATAAAGGATGCTTTCCTTTGAACATACACAAATGAACTCACATGCATAAACACACTTGCACATCAGTACATCCTTCTATATAAAGTGCTGTATAAATGGCTTTGTATGTCTACATTTATAAGGCAATCTCATTGAGGTAGACAGAAAGACATCAGAAACCACTTAGAAGAAAAGAAGAGGAATGCTAGTAGCATTTATTAAGTGCCTTCTGGGCACTAGGTTTCATAATGATCACCTAATCTAATTTCCAAAGTCATCAAAACATATAGGAGTCATGGGCCTCGTATAAGCAGTTTATTGAGGACTCTAAACTCTTTGTAGGATAAACATGAAACACTTTGCTTTTTTCTCATTACCTTGCTTGCCAGCCCCATTCTCTATTCTGGGCAGTGGGGATATTTAATGATGTTCTCTGCCTCTTTGGTCCCTTTGGGTTTTTTGAAGTGTTTCATTTGGGTCCTTAAGAAGGAGTCCTGTTTATTTAAAACCTTCCATCTCATTGCTAATAACCTCTGTCTTCTCCCTCCTGCCTGGGTGGGCTAGGCCTGTGGCTGCAGTGGCTTCGGGAGGAGGGCTGGACTGGGTGGTCCGCTCTGACCCAGTCCTCTTTGCCTCCTTCTTCCTTTCCCGTTGTGGTTGGGAGCAGAGAGAAGACAGAAGTCTTTTTTACTGAATGTTCTGAACAAGGTCACAGTTCTCATCTTGGAGGATTTTACATGCTGTTTCCCATTTCTTTGAACTCATGGCTCTAAAATGCCCTCCAGACGAGGAAATCATCCCAGGCACCTCCCTTCGGTAGTGCTGCTCCCCTATAAGATTTGTTCGCAAGGCTCGGGTACATACGGCTTTCCCACATAAGACCATTCCCAAACATCTCATCTACCTCCGTGACTATGTTTGGGATGGTTCATCCTGCAAATAGTATACCCGAGAACTGGAAGAGGGATGCTAGAGAACAAATGTTCATGCTACCCTACAATTCCTATGTTGAACTTAACCAGCAGTGTGACCAGATTACAGGGTGGGAACAATGACAGATGACTAGGTCATGATGGTAGAGTTGTGCTGATACCCCTAAGAGGTCTCTCCCACCTTGTATCATGTGAGGACACAGTGAGAAGAAACTGCCTTTGAGTAGGCCTTGCCCAGACCCCAAACCCACCAACACCTTGAGTTTCAACTTTCCAGTTTCCACCCATGATGTGATGCCTTTTATCAGCTTCCTGAAAAAGACAAAAACACGTTGGGTGGGATTTTTAAAAATGTTGTTCCCATTTCTTACGGTGAAGATTTTTTCATATACCATCTGCTTGGAGGATCTCTAAGACCTTAAGGAGTTATCAAAGAGTTTAATAAAATAAAAGATTTTGAAAGGAAAGACAGCTCTAAGCCTCTGTAAATCCTGTTCTAACACTTCAGCCAACTAGAAAGAAGATTCAATCCCCCAAACTAATGAAACAGTAGGTTAGATTTTTTTTTGCTTCTTCCTGCCACACAATCAGGTTGGCTCATATACTTAGAGGCAGAGATTAATGCTGAGATGGGTTAGAAACTATGCTTTTAAAATTAATCTTAACAGGTGCTTCAACAAGAATTTGAATCAAGTACAAATTCAAAGTGTGCCCTTCAGGGGTAAGTGCTGAAGTCCAGACACAGGCTTTTCTGTCTTCACATGAGACTCATGAGCAGTAATGTAGCCTATTCCTGTGACATGGCAGCTAACATTACGAGCTAAAGCAAAGGAATACAATAGTTATTGAATTTGCTTTCCCCCCCCAACAAGAACAGGTATTTTGCCTCAGTGGTTCAGAAGTCCACATCGGAGCCCTTGGAACAATCTCTAGCTCCAGTTCTTAAGTGTGGCTTCCTGAAAAGGCAGACCCTGGAGGCAATGGTAATGGCTCCAGTAGCATGTCCTTGCCGTCCATCTGCATGGTATGTCCAGCCCTTGGCCTAGTCCTGGCTGTTGTGGACATTTAGGGAGTGTGAGAACAGATGGAAGCTCTCTGCCTATATCTTTGCCTCTTAATAAAAGAAGTTAACACTATTCCCATAAAACCACAGCTGGACTGGAATATTTCACAATGAGCAGCACTTAAACTCCTGAAAAATTGGTATCTCTGAATGGATGCTTTGAAGAATCCATTGCTTACAAATATGTGACTTGTTTATAGCTCATAGGAATTTAACCAAACTACAACATCAATTTCTTACAAATCAGATTTCCATTCCTATGAACAGAAGTGCTTTTAATTAGGTTTATCGTGAATCTAATAGTATTTACCATGTTCTGCCATATTATTGTCCTCTAAGGATCTCTGAATTTAGGAAGTCTCTCAACCAATAAGTGGTTAAATCACATTTCTATTATTACACATCTAATGCTAGTTTAGAATGGTTCAGTGGGATTTGGTTGCCCACGGAGCACATAACATGTCACAACCTAGGATTTACTAAGGGCAAGACTTGTTGAGAAAAATCAGGACTCTGCATTTGATAATGGAACTGCCTGTGAAAATGGGAAAGACATGTCAATAAAAGGAGAGGAGGTGAAGATTCTCTCATCCTTCCATGTGTGCAACACACCAGACATACACAAAGGAGGAAGTTTCAAAGGACTGCTGGAAATCAGCTCAGTGACAGTGGTGATGTGACGTGCTTTTGTACATATGGTCTAAAATCAAGAGCTGTGTCTACCATAACGTCTGTATGGCATACATATCCAAAACACATCAGAAGAGAAAACAATGTGATATATTCAAGGACCAAGCAGTTGGAAAAATACCAAGATTTTTTTCAATTTAGGGTTTGTCAGATAACACTAACTTTCACAAAAAAACTTGATTTTTTTCTTCTATCCTGGGCATACTAATATGAGTGACAAGCAAACTGGTTTCAAGCTACAACAACTTGCCTCTGAATCTCACTACGATTCTCATCAGAATGCCTGACTGTTGCAAGGGAGAGACTGACGGCAGTTGATAGGAGTAAAGGGATTGGGTATTAGGGTAATGGGTATTGGGATCAAAGGCAGAAGAATGTTGAATCAGAGGCATAATATTGGGCTTTGGGAGATAGACAACAAATGGTAGGGGGATCATGATGGAATATAGATCTCTAAAATAACAGTCAGGTTTCAAAATTTTGTGAAAGGTACTTTCATAAGAGAAAGAAAATTGGTATTTGGATTAGGATTTCAGGGAGAGAGGAGACAAGGCTGTTCTGAGGACTGGTCACTATGAAGTGATGGTCAAGTTGAGATACCTGGTTGAAGGTATGGGATCAGGGCAGGAGGAAAAGGTTTGGGTCCTAAGGAAATATGGAAAAGTGAACAGTGGATTCCCAAGACATTTATATCCAAATAGCCTGAAACTGGGAATGGGACCTTATAGCAGAAAATTACATTATACCAATCGGATTAACTCAAGGATTGTGAGAGGCAGGCAAGGCCCCACATCCTTGTAGTGGCCCGGTGAATCATAGAGTCCTTATCAGAGAGGAAAGAGGGATCAGGAGGAGGTAAGGGATCGTGACGGAGATAGACGTGGAGTGGTGAGCAGAAAGACCCCAAGTCAGGAATTCAACCATGTCCAGGAACCTGAAGATGAGATGAGAGGACCTCCAGGAGCTGGCCCTGCCAACGTCTACAACCCAAGAAAAATGATTTTAGACTGAGGAGCCATCAAGTCTGTGACAGTGCACTGTGGAAGCCCCATCTTCTTATGACAAAAATGAACCATCCTGTTAAAAGCTTACAAACCTCTCAGTTAGGTTTCAGTTCCTACAACAAACTGGGGAACAAGGTCACGCCACTGAGGTAGCCCAGAAGGCAGGACCATCCCCGGCTGTCTTGGAATCAGAGCCTCTGTGTGGCACTCCCATCTCTTTTTTAGAAGGAAGGTAAACTTCGTAGGTTCAGGACTTCCATGGATCTAACCCATAGTAGTAAGTCTTTACAATACATTAGTTTTTTTTTTTTTCAGACTCAAGATAATTTAAAAATACGTTTTAAAGAAAAATCTCTGCGAATAATCAAAGATGTTTTACTCAGCAACAAAATAAAATTTCTACGTTACATTGGATAGTTTCCATTGCCACGTATCTTCATGGAATACAAGTTTTTCAGAATTTTTTGTTTTGTTTTGTGGGCAAATGTCCACGTTTCATTACAAGGGGAGGTGAGGTTCTACGGTTACAGTCTTGGAATTTGAAAGATGTTTAAATATCACTCGACCATGAGGGACACTAAAATACACATGTGCTGAATGAACAAGCAGATGAGGAATAAATGTTTCCAAATCGACCAATCATGTAGTTAATTTAGAGCAGAGTGAGAGGAGAGTTTTTGATGGTGTGGAAATCGAAGAACGAATTGGCATATTTAATACTGTGCACTGCACTTTAGAATGTTGCATCATGTAGACATAGCCTTGTAACACTTTTTTTTTCCTGTTTGTTTTCTCACCTTCTAGCCTAACGCCAGTACAAAGGCAAGGACTAACATCTCAGCACCAGACTACATCTTGTACCTATTATCTGTCCCTGTTGACAGTAAAAAGTTAATGGCAGCATCCCCCTCCAGGCCCCTTAATGGAGGCCCATCATTGTTCCAAAACACCTGAAAGACTGGCCGGGTGCCCCTCCCCAAGCACCTGACAAAGGAGGAGTGCCCAAGAATAATTGCCATGTCACTGCCATGTGATTTATGGTGAGCATTAATTATGTCCACAGGGCACCATCTGGAGACCCAATTTGTGCTCTTCAGGAACAAATATTAAAGTCAGAATGTGGCTTCCTCTGAGCTTAGCTTAGCTGCACTTTGGACTTTTCACACCTCGAGAGTATGACCCCGTCTTGGTCTCTCTGTATTGTAGCCCACTGGTTCCAGTCCAGAGGGTCCGGGCCACACCAAGCAACTCCCATTTGTGGAGAAATATGGGCTTTCCCTTCTTAGCTCATGTTATCCAATGGATTCACCATGTGCAGTTTTTGTGTTATAGTCCAAACTCAATAGGGCAGTGCAAAACTTCACATGTTTCTTCTGCATTATTTCTCGCCATTAGCTGATAAAAGCGCTGCATGTAGTGGTATCTGAGTTTTATTTATTTTTTTTTCTAAATATCATTTGGCTAATACTTATCACCCCTCCTCACCCCAATTTCCCTTAAAAGGTATGGCAACAAGTCAGCGCTCAATGGTGGGGATTGTGTTTTAAATCTCACTTGGTTTTCAACTACAGTTTTAATCCATTCTAGGCAAACTTTCAGACCATATTCCTGTGCGGAGTTGATTTAAAAAATGCGTCTTCCTTTCAATTAAAACCCAGAGCATTAATCAAATGGTTGACACTATAAATGTTTCCAATTAACATCTAGCTTAAAACCACATGTGTTTCAAGTGAAATTCAAAAGATCTATCTGTACAGGTGACCTCAGAGAAACCATTAACACATGGCTGGAGACAGCAAGAAACTTTCTCCATTTGGGAGACTGAGATAAAGAATTCGCTTATGACTGATTATAGCTTCAAGTCTCCCTTTTAGATGTAGAATTCCTAAGGCAGAAGTTAGATACTTCTCATCAAATAAAAAAAGAGGAGGGTGGCTAGGAGGGAGAAAAAGAGAGAAAGAAAGAAAATGAAAAGCAGTCCAAGCGAAAGGAACAGCTAATAGTTCCCAATGCCAGCAACGGCAGTGGCTTTGAGCTTGAGGAATTTTCCAATCTATTCTTTTCCACTTTCTCTTGCAGAGGTAAACGTTAAGGTCTAAGCAGGTAACATAAATGCTTCAAGTGGGAGTAACAGGTGTGTTGAGGACCAACAACCTGAAAGGTTTGTCCTCCATCTAGACAGAAGAGCTCCTGGGCCTGGCACAGTGGCCTAGCAGCTAAAGTCCTCTCTTTGAACACACTGGGATTCCACATGGGCACCGGTTCTAATCCTGGCTGCCCTGCTTCCCATCCAGCTACCTGCTTGTGGCCCAGGAAAGCAGTTGAGATGGCCCAAAGCTTTGGGACCTGCACCCACATGGGAAACCCAGAGGAGGCTCCTGGCTCCTGGCTTTGGGCTGGCTCAGCTCCAGTCATTGCGGCCACTTGTGGAGTGAATCATCAGACATAAAAATCTTTCTCTCTGTCTCTCCTCCTCTCTGTATATCTAGCTTTGCAATAAAAATAAATAAATATCTAAAAAAAAATAGATGGAAGAGGTCCTATCCAATCATGACCAATAATCAGTCCAGCCGTGTCTGGCAACCTGGCATCCCATACCAGTTCTTCAGTTCTGGCTCTTCCGCTCCCTATCCAGTTTTGGCTAATGCTGCTTGGTAGGCAGCACAAGATGGTCCAGCAACTTGCAGGGGATATCTGGAGGGTATTCTAGGTCCTTGTCCAGCCCAGACTATTTCAGCCACTGGAGAATTTTCCTTTCTGCCTCTCTCCTTTCTCTGCATCACGGCCTTTCAAATGAGTTAACAAACAAGCAAAACCCTTAAACTCACAGTCCAATTGGAGCTTTATCCAAATGTAAACTTGTGAATTTTAAAGGATGGGAATTGATCCAATGAGAAGCAAAAACTGTAATACAGACCTTTGCAGCCGGCTGATGAGCCGATGTTCTTGGCTGGATGGACTCACCAGGTCAGAGATAGTCAAGGCCACCATCTGGATGACAGTGAACCCTGTGGTAGGAATCTGACAGCACACTGCCAGCCCTGGAGAGCATGCCTTGGCTTGCTCACGGTGACTCTACCAGCTCCTGGCACAGAAACGAGTGAGAGCACATACTTCCCAAATAATTTCTCAACTGATCGGTCAAACTTAGTTAAATTATTCCAGGTGCGCTATGCAGGGGGTTATTACAGCCATAAGGAAAATGGTAACATTAAGAGAAGTCCATTTGCCCAGGGTCCTGATGAATTGCGTTCTCTCTCCCAGCAGCCCATCAGCAGCTGCGGTTGTCAATCAGCCAGCGAGGTTGCTAACACCTAGGGCTAAGTTGGCTATGGCTGGGAAGACAAATATTTCTCTTTTGTTCCCTTCAAATCTCTTTCCAAAAGAGGGGAAAAAATGCTCAGAAGATGACCATAATAAGATAAATGCCTGGTAAGTTACAAAGAGGAACATGCTTCTGACATTTCAGAAACCATTTCAAGAACCAAAGAGGTCCTACATAAAGCAAAACCACTATCAGTATAGCTTTGCTTGGAAAGTGTTCAATGCTTTCAAAATGAGATAATTTCAGCTTATCAAGAGATTACTCACTCTGTAGCAAGAGCCAGAGGTCCTGGATTCTAGTTTTTTTCTTTCTTCTTGTACTTACCAAACACACTGGTATGATTATTAATTAGCATGTTTATTTTTTGGCTAAGAGAATTGATCCAGGATATTAAGTATTGTATATAAAACAGAGGTAATAACGCCCAAGCAAATAGAACCAGGTAATATAAAGCTCAGGAAGCACCATACAAGCATTTTTTTTCTTACCAAAATCATTTATGAGTCACAATATTTAATTTTTTTTTCCTATTTCGGGCGTTCCTTTTAGCTTTTTAAAGGAAAATATTTTATCTGAAAGGCCCAGTAAGAGAGGGAGGGTTTATTCACTCGCAAAATAGATGTAACAGCCAGAAACCATCCTGGTTTCTCATGTGGATGGCAAGTGCGTTGGGACAGCCTTTGCTTTTGCTTTTGCAGAGAGCTGGGTGAGAAGTGAGCACAAGCGAAGTCAAGCAGAACTTGAAGCTGCCCTTGGATACGGTCCAAACTCTTGGACTTTCAGAACCTGCAGTTGACAGGTGCTGAGACCTACACAGCACGAACCAGGGCTTGAAGAGGGGACAGCATGTCACGAGAAAAGAGCAGAAATACTAGGAGACAAGGTTTCTGAAAGTGGGCAGCAGAGGCCTCCTCTTTCCAAGGAGAACAACTCCATGCGTCTCCCTGTGTGGATTCATTTTGAGAACCCTATTTTCTTTCATTTTTTTAAAGATTTATTTATTTTTATTGCAAAGTCAGATATGTAGAGAGAGGAGCAGAGACAGACAGAAATATCGTCGATCTGATAATTCACTCCCCAAGTGACCGCAACGGCCAGTGCTGCGCCAATCCGAAGCCAGGAGCCTGGAGCTCTTCTAGGTCTCCCACGCAGGTGCAGGGTCCCAAGGCTGGGCCATTCTCGACTGTTTTCCCAGACCACAAGCAGGAAGCTGGATGGGAAGCGGGGCTACCTGGATTAGAACTGACCAAGCCATCTGATGAAGATGCACCCTGTTAACTAGGTAAGTGACAAAAACACAAAAGCTTTCATTGAAAGGATTGGTATGTCATCTTTTGTACCTATTGAGTGCTTTAATTTATGTCGCAAACAATCCTCAGTGCCTCTAAATGAGAAGAAAAACAGCTTTCCTAGAAGAGCATGCAGAATTTTAACTCATAGTTACTTTAAAGCCACTTCAATATTTTTTGAAAATGTTTAAGCAGTTTTCAAATCCAAACAGGAAGCAGGTCAAATATTTTACACAATTATAGTTTACCAAAGTATTGCAATCTTAAAGTCTCAGGGAAAATACTTTGCCTAGAAGACAGGACATTTAAGCAAAGTACCAATAATGCTTTGTTAAATGTTTTGAGAGTCACGCTGTGAATGGCAAAAATATTTTCTTAGGAAGAATACCAAGCCTTCACATGTCTTTATCCACACTAGGATTGTGTCAAAGGGTCGGGGAGTGCTACGGTTTAACAAGGTATATATTGTCCAATGGAAAACAGAGAACTAAGGGTTATACTCAAAGACTACAGACAAGAACTTTATGAAAGATTTTTTTCTGAGCTATCAGAGCATCTTCCTTGATTCTCCTCATTACTCTGGCTAACAGTGTTTACAAAACCCATGGTCATGACCCCTGGGGTGTTCTGTGCTTGCTCTGTCACCTGATTCCTTTACCTTCAATCTCCCTGCAGCTCTCGCTTGGACTGGTCCTTTATCTTCAGGGAGCAATCCTTCCCCATCAAGGGCCCCTGTTCAGGCACTGGGGGATGTGACCTGTGAGGTGTGAGCCAGGATTTGAAGATGGGATGACGCATAATGAGAAAAGACAGAGAAGTTTTTGAAAATGGGCAGACTTTTCTTTTTCCTGTAAAGAAGAGGAACAATTCAATGCTTCCCTGACGGCCTTTATTCAGCTAGGGAACCAATTTTAGTGTTTTCTGACTGATGATCTCTGTCTCAGACAGGGAGTTACCATGTTGGTCATCCCATGGTCAGGTGGAGCGTTCAGCCGGTTGCTTTAGAGATGTGTGCTGCCTGAGAATCAGGTCTTGCCTACTACCTGCCAGTTTCTTCCCTTAGAAACCACACTGATAGATGCTGCCTATGGGACCAGTGGGGTGGGACAGCACACTAAGCCCCCACCTGCAGTGCTGGCATCCCATATGGGCATCGGTTCATGTCCCAACTGCTCCACTTTCGATCTAGCTCCCTACTTATGTGCCTGGGAAAGTAGCGCAGGATGGCTCAAGTGCTTGGGCCTCTGCACTCATGTGGAAGACCCAGAAGAAGTTCCTGGCTGCTGGCTTCAGATCAGTTTAGCTGTGGCCATGATGGCCATTTGGAGAGTGAGCCAGCAGATGGAAGATCTGTCTTTGTGTCTTTCCTTCTCTCTGTAAGTCTGCCTTTCAAAAAAAAATTAATAGAATTTTAAAAACATGGCAGCCACATATTTCTGCTTTTCCCTGCCCTCTGAAAGATGTAGGGACTGCCTACATAAGTATGGCATGATTTTTCCTCTTGGCAATTGTGAGTAACAAACTATCTTTTCAACAGAAGTTATCTATCTGATGGTGTTATCCTACCTAATAACAAAGGAATGAACAGACCTTCTTCAAAAAAACAAATTTAGGGCCCAGCGCCATGGCCTAGCAGTTAAAGTCCTTGCCTCGGGCCTGGCACAATAGTGTAGTGGTTAAAGTCCTCACCTTGCATGTGCTGGGATCCCATATGGGTGCCAGTTCTAATCCTGGCAACCCCACTTCCCATCCAGTTCCCTGCTTGTGGCCTGGGAAAGCAGTCGAGGACAGACCAAAGCCTTGAGACCCTGCACCCAGAAGAAGCTCCTGGCTCCTGGCTTCGGATTGGCTCAGTTCCAAGCATTGTGGCCTCTTGGGGAGTGAATCATCGGATGGAAGATCTTCCTCTCTGTTTCTCCTCCTCTCTGTATATCTTGCTTTCCAATAAAAATAAATAAAACTTTAAAAAAATTAAATGGCTAATAGACATGAAAAGATACTCAAGACTTCATAGCTGTCAGAGAGATACAAATGAAAACCACATTGAGGTTCTACCTAACTCCAGGGAGATTGGCCTACATTCAGAACTCTACTAACAACACCTGCTGGCGTGCATGTGGGGAGAAAGAAACCCTCCTTCGTTGTTGGTGGCAGTGTAGGCTAGTATGAGCACTAGGGAAGTCAGTATGGAGAGTAGTAAGAGAACTTACTACTGTGTGACCCAGCTATCATGCTCCTGGGAATATAACCAAAAGAAATGAAATCTGTATATGATAAAGAGATCTATAATTCTATATTTATATCAACATGATCTACAATAGCAAAGACATGGAAACAACCCAGAAACCCATCAAAAGAGGAGTGGATAAAGAAACTATGATACATCTATCCCATGAAATACTACTCAGCCATTAAAAAGAATGAAATTCTACAATTCGCAACCAAATGGTCCCAACTGGAGACCATTATGATCAGTGAAATAATTCAATCACAAAAAGACAAATATCATGTATTCTCTGTGATATAAGGCAACCTTCATGTAAAAATACGAGGTCAGTAGCCCTTTCAAAACTGTTTTTGTTACCTCTCAGGGGTTAATATTTTTGGTTTTACTTTCACTAATTCAAAAAAGGTTTTCGTTTTTCTTATTAATTTTGTTATTGACTGATATGTTACACAACAGCATCATTTGCTTGAGTAAAATATTTGATTTTCTGTTCTATTTCTTCAGGGACCATTGGCCATTCAGTAGGATATTATTTAACTTTATGTTGTAAATTTTCTACTTTTGTCTTTGTTGTTGGTTTTGGTTTATGGCTTTTCATTGAAGGGATCTATAGTAACTGTGTAGTAGATTATCACATACAGATGTGAAGGTACAATGCAGTATGCATCTCTTCTTCCAAGTCAAAGATGGGCTCCCAATGAAACTGTTGAATGTATCTTGACAATAGGATGCTGGACTCTGCCATTTTCCATGTCTAAAATATCAGGATACATTTAAACAGCAGAAGGATGGACGTAAGATTAATTGTGAGGGACTTAACTATTGTAATTATGTGGGGGTGTAGATTTGGGGAGGGGAGAAAGGAAAATTCTGGAATAATAAAATTAATTAATTAATTAGAAAATATCAGATAATGAGCTATCTAATAGGTCTTGTAGCTAGTTCCTTTCACTTAATACAGCATTATCAATGCTATGCTAGATTCATCCATGCAGTAGCCTGCATCCAGACTTCATTATTTTTTAACTGAATAATATTCTGCCTTCTGTTGATCCATTCATCAGTAAATGGGGAATCAGACTGTTTCCATTTTTGGGGTATTATGAGCAATGCTACCATGAACTAGTTTATAAGTACATAATTTTTTTGTGTGTGGACATATGTTTTTAATTCTCTTAGTTATATACCTAGGAGTAGAATTGCTGGACCATATGGTAACTCTATATTTAGCTTTTTTGAGGGATTGCCAAACTGTTTTCCAAAGTGGCTGTACTACTACCTAATGTTCCCACTAGCAATCTGCAATGGCTGCAATTTCTTCACATCCTTGCTAGTATTGTCTGTCTGCTTGGTACCAGCCAGCCTAGTGAATGTGAAGTGGCATTTCATTGTGGTTTTCACAAACATTTCTCTAATGACTAGTAATGTTATTCATCTTGCCATGTGCATGTTGGTTTCATTCATATCAGGCCTTTCTCACACTCATAGATTAATTTCTACTTTCCTACCTGACATATTTAGAAGTTCTTTAGAAAAATGTCTATTCAACTCTTGTGTTCATTTTCATGAGATTGCTCTCAAGTATAAGTGTTCTTGATGCGTTCTTCATACTTCAACCTTAGAAGTTGCACAATTTGGAAATAGTTCATCCAGTTATTTGGACTTCATTGTCCCTTTCTTGAAATACAGAATACAAAAATGTTGGTTTTGATTAGGTTTTTTGGTTGGACAACGTTTCCGTCTCTAACTTGAATCCACCTATGAAGAACGTATAGATTAAAGATGATGACTCAACGGGGAAAAGAGTGTGTTTCTCTGCTCCCTTGTTGACCCTACTCTCTGAAACACCAGAGATAGAATTTTAAACTGAATTTAACAAAGATGGTGTGGTTTAGGACTTCCAATTAAAAAGAACAATGGATGTATTGGGCTGTCTCATGGTAATGACTTTGACCAGTTTGTCTCTTTGAAATTTGCAAGAAATTCTCTTGGAGAAGTATTTACAGCAGGTGTATTTTTCTAGACTCCTCTTGATCAAATAAGAGATGTTCCAATACTAGCTTTTTCGTATTGTCTTTTGCTCAAATGTTTTCACTTTAACCTTTCTTTATGTCAACTCCAGAAATTTACAATCCTCACACAAGTCTAATTTATTTCTTTATTTCTTTATTTTGGCTGCAGGGGCAGGGAGGGTGTGTTAGTAGCTTTGGTATGATATGTGAGAAGCCATCACTTAAGCCAAGCTCACCAAGATTTTGAGCCAAGCTTTCCTAGAGCTATTTCTTAGAGCTTAACACCTAGGTATTAGATCCACCCTGAGTTCATTCTGAAATGGTATGAGGTAGGGATCCAATTTCCTTCTTCTACACATGACCCGTTAGTGGTCCCAGCATAATTTCTTGTAAAGGTTACTGTTTCTCCCCTTGAGTTACTCCAGCATCACTGTCAAAAAAACCCAATTCATCATAAAAGTATGGGCTTATTTCCAGATCCTCAGTTCTGTCACAATGATCTATGTTTAGGTCAGTAAGCTGCAGTCTTTCTTTCTTTCTTTCTTTCTTTCTTTCTTTCTTTCTTTCTTTCTTTCTTTCTTTCTTTTTTCTTTCTTTCTAGATTCATTTTCATTGGACAGTCAGATATACAAAGAGAAGGAGAGATAGAGCAAGATCTTTAGTCTGCTGATTCATTCCTCACTTGGCTGCAATGGCTGGAGCTGAGCCAATCTGAAGCCAGGAGGCAGGAGACTCCTCCAGTTCTCTCACACAGGGGCAAGGTCCCAAAGCCTTGGGTTATCCTCGACTGCCCTCCCAGGCCACAAGCAGAGAGCTGGATGGGAAGTAGGACCTCCGGGATTAGAACCGGCACCCAGGGCCCTGCAGCGTGGCCTAGCGGCTAAAGTCCTCGCCTTGAAAGCCCTGGGATCCCATATGGGCGCCAGTTCTAATCCCGGCAGCTCCACTTCCCATCCAGCTCCCTGCTTGTGGCCTGGGAAAGCAGTTGAGGACGGCCCAATGCATTGGGACACTGCACCAGCATGGGAGACATGGAAGAGGTTCCTGGTTCCCAGCTTCGGATTGGCGCGCACCGGCCGTTGCGGCTCACTTGGGGAGTGAAACATTGGACGGAAGATCTTCCTCTCTGTCTCTCCTCCTCTGCGCATATCTGACTGTAATAAAATGAATAAATCTTTAAAAAAAAAAGTACTGGCACCCATATGGGAACCCGGCACATGGGGAGGACTTTAATCGCTAGGCTATCACACAGGGCCCTGCAATCTTCTTTCTTTATTAGTTTGAAAGGCAGTGCTTCCTATAGTGAAAGTCAGGGAGGGGGGAAAGGGAGAGGGAGAAAGAGAAGGTAGGGGAGAGGGAGACAGAAGGGAAGGAGGAAAGAAAGAATGAGGGAAAGAGGGAGAAAGAGAGATCTTGTATTTGCTGTTCGACTGTCCAAATGGCTGCAGTGGTCACAGCTGGGCCAGGCTGATGTCAGGTACCTGGAACTCCACCTGTATCACCCACATGGGCAACAGAAGTCCAGACACTTGGGCCATTCCCCATTGCATTCCCAGGCATGTTACCAAGGAGTTGGACCAGAAGCATGGCAAGTGGGATCTGAGCCAGCATGCAGGTGAGATGTGGGTAGTGAAGGCAGAGGTTTAATTAGCTGTGCCACAAGTCTGTCTCCTTCAACACAGCCGTGATTACTGTAAGTAGCATTGTTGTCCGCTTCTGAGTGTGCTCTATTATGTTATCGCGAAGCATGGAAACTTAGCATTGGAGAAAACAGAAGCCAGAAGTCCACATTCACCTACCCCGACCTATCCATGTGGAATAGGTTGTCAAATCCAGGAGGAATTTTTGTGATCTTTCCCTGAAGCAGTTCATAAGATTCTAACGCTAGAACTTTGTTTCCTAAACTCAGAGGAAGGGAGCTAAAGCAACAAGGACATCAAGAAGCTGAGCAGACAAGTCAAGTGATATTCCTCTAGTTCATTGCCAACAGACCACACCCCGTTGGCCAGTCAGGATGTCCCACAACCGTCCTCTTTACATCCAAGCTAAACATAAAAATACATGGACTTCTGCTTTACTTGGGGCTTCACTTTTTTTAAAAGGCTGCTTGTCATGAAAACGTTTCTTCAATGAAAGTGTATGTTTTTTTGTCCTGTTCATCTCTCTCTCTCTCTCTCTCTCTCTCTCTCTCTCTCTCTCTTTCAGCAGCCTTAGCTGTGAACCTAACAGAGAGATTGGGAAAATAAATCTTCTCTTTGAAGACTGTTGATGATGTTTTGAGAGAAGCGATTATTATCAGGGTAAATGAAGAAATTATTCTCTGCTGTCAACCGATGATTTCCAGATGACGGATACCCGGAGACATCTCTTTCACACCTCTCTGCCAGCTTTGCAGTCATGACCCATGACCTAAGATTCTCTCATGAGCAGCATGAAGCCACATTTCTACTGGAGAACGATTCAGCTCCACAAAGCTTCAGACTCAGCTGCCTGCATTTCAGAGCATGCCAAAATGCGCCTACACTTTTGGTTTTGATATTTTGCTTTCCAATTGATTAAACCTTTGCATTGACAAAGGCCGTTGCTGAACTCTGCAGAAGCCCATATGCAGTCACACAAGTACTAGGTTTAGGCTGATTTAGGCAAGTTCACTTGATCTCTGATTGTACTACAGGCATTCACTGAATTGTTATGCAGGGATGAACCTGAGTCGATAGTGATTCCATATGGAGTCTACTGTTACCCCAAGTGATTTTGAGTTAGAGTTTACATACCATAAAATTCACCCATTTAAAGCATGTAGTTCAAGGGTTTTAAAAATACATTTACTATATTTATGCAGCTATCAGCATAAGCCAACTTTTGAACATTTAGAACATTTTCATTATCCTGTGAGGAAACCTCCTGGTGTGCAGTCAGTCCTGCTTGTTCCCGCCACTTTTTCAGCCCGAGCAACCACTAATCCACTTTATGTGTCTATGGATTTGCCTGGCTTCTGAGGCTGCTGCATCGTCAGCAGAGCTTAGTGGTAAGCCACTTCGTGGCTGGGGCGAGGCTACATTCAAGTTCTCTTTAATGGACTTAAGGTTTGTGTTCATGCCCCACCCTCTTCATATGATGAAGTGCTGGTCCCCAAGGTGCTGGATGGTATGTGAACATGGAGTCTTTGGAAAATAATTAGCGTTGATGGAATCATGAGAACAGGATCTTATGATGACCGTTGTCTTAATAGACACCAGAAAGCTTACTTCTCTCTCCCTCCCTGTCTCTCTCCATTCTCTCTCTCTCTCTCTCTCTCTCTCTCTCTCTCTCTCTCTCTCTCCATTTGCATGCAGTGAGAAGCAGCTTCCACAAGCCCAAAACAGAGTCCTCACTCAGGATTCATCCTTGATGAATGTCTATGGATGTTTGTTACTTAAATGTCTATTACTTAAATGTCTGTTACTTAAATCACCCATTCTATGGTACTTTGAGAATCCGATGATGACTCATATGTGCCCTTTCGCTGTAGAATCCATATGTGGCCTGGAGATCCTGACAGCTCAGAGCTTATGACTTCGCCTTATGTAAAACCAAAGACCAGTCACTCAACAGTTCTTCCTCTCAATGCTGTTGAGAAGCTGTAGCCTTGGGCAAGCTCACTGTCTTCCCCAGACATCAGGAATGGTTGTGATGTTAGCAAAGTCCTCTCTGTCTGTTTCCCGGACCTCCACAATGATCTGGGTTTTTGGCTGTTATTGGTATTCAACTTGATCTGGTAGTTGCCATTGATTAGCAACCAATCATTCTGTTGTTTCTGATAATAGATTACAATGTTAAATTTCTCCTAGGCCTTATCTCAATGGGATGAATCCTTCTGGGATTGCTCATGTCATACACCTCTTCCCCATTCCTAGTTAATAGCATCTGAGAGAAGGGATAGGTACATTTTACTAGTAGTCGCACACAAGTCTTCACCCCACCTCTCTCTGGCATAGATCGAATGCTATCCTCAGGATTCTGAAAGAGTATGTTCTGAGACAGGTGTCAGCTCTGCTGTCACCTTCCCATTGCCTGTGTTTGCATTATAAACACCATCATCATTCAATTTGGTTTGTCTGTAAGAACTCTGGGAGCTGTTGGCAATGTTGTGAGGGATAGCTTAGTTAAAACTGGGTCATGTCATCCATTAAGGCACTTAAGCTGGCATTTGGAAATGGCAACATGTCATAATGCACCCAGAGGTTAACAAACCTGGTGATATATTCTCTTTTCTTTCTCTCTCTTTCTCTCTTACAGTCTTTCCTCACCCGTTGGGACATTTCAAAAAAAGGGTAACATGTGACTCCTAGGACAATTGACCCATGTAGTATCATTTTACTCTAAATACTAATGCATAATTATATTGTTTTAAGAATAAAGTAAAAGTGGGAATTTTAGTATTCTTTCTTCCTTTTATCTCAATAGATTGCCCATTGTGCTTCCTTGGTTGCGTATCCTCCTGGCAGCTTGAAGATGGCTCCACCCAAAGCCTGTACAAGAATATTTTTCAACCTAGCCTCAGTACTTTTGATATTCTGTTGTGAAGAACGCTGGCCTGTGTCGTATATAAGTTTGTGGACAAAAGGAGCTCAAAGATGATATGTATGTGCTATGAACACTTTGCATCCCTGGTTCTATCCACTGCATTCCAGCTGGGACAACTAGACATGTTTCCAGGCATTGCCAATTGTCCCTGGGGAATCCTGTCTACTCTGGGCAGGGTAATATTATAGGCAGTAGAGTCACATATACTTGATGTCCTTACTGAGTTAACTACCATATGCCAATCCTGAAGTTCATCCATGTTTCCTGATTTCCTTTTTGATACCATGGTATCAGTATATACTATAGAAAATTTGGAAAAGGAAGTTTAAAAACTTTTTATCAGACTCAAGTTAAATTAGTTGTGTATAAGTCATTACCAACTTAGCTTTGCTAATTTTTTATCTGATAGAAACTTTTGTAAGTTTTGCCGTATAATTTAAAAGCTTCTGTCATAAAAATTCCATACTACTTGAGTTTGCAGCATTGTTAAAATGGTTCCTCATATTTGTAGTCCTATTGATTACCCTCTTGGAGAGAAAGAGAGCTGAATATAACGTGACAGCAAACAAATATGTTTTAAGGATTTATTTAACTTATTTGAAAGAGTAAAAAGAAAATGGGGGGGGGGAATAAGAGAGAGGGTGAAAGATCTTCTCTTCACTGGTTGACTCCTCGAAAGGTCACAATGACCATGTTTAGGCCGGATTGAAACAGGGAGTCAGGAACTCTATCCTGATATCCCAAGTGGATGGTAAGGCCCAAAAGCTTTAGTCTAGCTGCCTCCACACATGCGCCATAACAGGAAGTGGGTTCAGAAGTGGGACAGCTGGGACTGGAACTGACACTTTGATATGGGGTGCAAGCATGGCAAGTAGCAGCTAAGCCCAGTGTACCACAGCAGTCTCCCACATAAATGTATTTTACGACGGTGAAAAAGAATACTGCTTGTCTCAAACATTGTAAGCAACATGAATAGTCAAATAATAAAATCTGAGAAAATTCTTGCAGTCTGGGTAAAATTAAAACATTGATTTTGAGAATAAAAGGAAATAATATAACAAATATACGATAGACAGTAGAAAGTTTTAAAACACATGCAACCTAGCAGAAGAAATAAAAATTAATCGCGTCACGAAAGACGAACCATGAGATGCATTTGATTGAGAAAAAACTTTTCTAGTAATTCTCTTGACTGAGCAATGCCTTATAATTCTTAGAAATGTAGGGGGAGGTGGATATGGTCTACAAATCTTGACAGACACACAAATACAAGATGTTAACAAAATAGGCAACAGGGTATAGGAGAGCTTTATATTATTTCGCAATTTCTGTTTCATATATCTAAAACTATTCTGACATAATAAGATGTTTTAAGCTAATTTTTTGAAAGGCAGAGATAAAGAAAGAGAGGAAGACAGCCACAGGAATACAGAGAGCTTTCATCTGTGTGTTTACTGCCTGAATTTCCACAATAGCCAAATCTGAACCAAGCTGAAGCCAGGAGCCAGGTACTCTATCCAGGTCTCCCACATGCAGGGCAGAGGGCAGAGGGCCAACCACTTGAGTCATCTTAATTTGCCTTCTCAGGGGAATTAGCAGGGAGCTGCATGCGAAGTTGGGCAGCCGGGAGTCACATCAGCCCTGAGATGTGGGTGCTGAGTCACAAACACCTGTTTAACCCATTGCACCACAATGCCAGCTTCATGCATTAAATAAATATATGTGTATATATATGCTATATATACATGTTATATGTATGTTATAAATATACATATATTTATTTAATGTATATATGGGCACACACTTTCTGGTACCTAGAGTTTTAAAACTTTATGGACACAACCTTAGAAATGCATTGAATAATTTTACCAAGAATTGACAGTAAGGAAAGATGCATGAAGTTAAGTGAAACCACTACTGTTTGTCATAAACAGTGGAAACTTTGAAAGTCTCCTAAATAGCCAATGTTAAGATACTTAACATTAGTTATGACAGTGTACTGTGCCATTATTAAACTGTGTTTTGTAAATGACACAATTTCATAGGAAACATCTATGTGCAGCAGAAGGGAAAAAATCATATGATATATATGCTAGGATCCTAAGCAGTACAAAACAGTAAATTTGACACAGACCAACACCCAAAATAGTGAATGACCCTGGCCGGTGGATATCCTAGTTTATATGAACTTTAGTCTGGGTGTTTTTTTTTCCCACATATAATTTCAAGTACTTCCACAGTGCACATTTAAAGTAAAATTCTACCAGTTATTGTAATAGTAAAGTGAGCTCCTTGACATAAATTTGGTCCAGAAAGAACCAGCATAGCAGGCTTTGCCTTTGCTAACTGCTACCAGCTGTGAAAGTCATCTACCTTGTTGTCTCAAGTCACAGGCTTCTGTCTGAGGAACAGAGCCTTAAGAAGGACTTTCTGGAGGCTGGGACAGTAGCCTAGCAGCCAAAGTCCTCGCCTCATATGCGCCGGGATCCCATATAGGCGCTGGTTCTAATCCTAGCAGCTTTGCTTCCCATTCAGCTTCCTGCTCGTAGCATGGGAAAGCAGTCAAGGACGGCCCAAAGCCTTGGGATCCTGCACCAGTGTGGGAGACCTGGGAGAGGCTCCTGGCATCAGATCGGCGCAGCTCTGGCCATTGCGGCCACTTGGGGAGTGAATCAATTGATGAAAGATCTTCTCTGTCTCCCTCTCTGTGCATCTGACTTTAAAATAGAAATAGTAAATCTTTAAAAAAAGAAGAAGAAAGACCTTCTGTTCATGACCGGAGTGTTCCCTCCAGATCTCAGCCAAAGCGCATCCCCCTTTTGCCTCCATCACACTCGTCAGTCAGGTCCTCAAAGGCACGTGTAGAGGACGCCAACATGAGAAGCGTGTCTGGCACCATGGTCGAGATGCGCGGGGAGCACCCACACCCCATGTCGGAATTGTTTGGGTTTCACTCTGGACTCTACTTTTGAAGATGGGTTCCTTCCATCCAGGTGGGAGATCTGGACTGAGCTTCTTGCCCCTAACTTCAACCTGGTGCAACCCAAGTTATGGCTTCATTTTTCAGGAGTTAATCAGTGGTTGAAAGCTTGCTGTCTCTCTTGCTCTCTGTTGCTCTCCCTTTGAAATACATACATACATACATACATACATACATACATACATACATACGTTTTAAAGCATATAAACGATGCAGAAACCACTGGATTCAAACTTGAATGGGTGACCAGGAAAAGCATAATTATAATTTTGAAATGAATGAGCAGTAGGGGATCCCATATGGGCACCAGTTCCAAGATTGGCAGCCCTGCTTCCCATCAATGTGGGCAATAGGCTGTTCAAAAATAAAATTCCAAATACCAAATTAACAATTGGTGTCCTGAGGAAGAAAATAAAACAAGGCATCGAAGGACAGACAGGAGCTGTGCAAAGATGTCATTCTCAATGACATCAGGGCTGAGGAAACGTTTGCCTTGCCTGTCATCACATTTACAATGGCTAGCAATGTGTCAGGAACAGAATGGACGAACATAAGGTAAGTGAGTGAGCCCAGAATTTAACATCATATTCGATGGAAACAGATGGAAAGAAGGGATGGAAATGGAAAGGGGAGGTACCAAGGTGCCAGACAAAAAGTACAGGAAGGACAATCTAATGGGAAAAATACTAATGGGAAATCCTATCTATCATTGGTGGTAAATGCTAGACAGGTGGCCAGCTCGATAGAAACGGATGGATACATAACATGAATGTAAAGGAGTAAACAGATAGATGATACATGCCAACAGATAGAAACGGCTAAAGAGATCCTACAGATAGAAATAGGCAGATAATTTGTACATGCACAGGTAGGTAGATGATACGTAAAAACAGAAAGATGTATCTCTAGGTAGATAGATAATAGGTAGACATAGACAGAAGCAGGTAGATGGTAGATAGAGATAAGCAGATCTACAGATCATATAGATAGAAATAGATGATAGATGGGAATAGGTAGTTAGAAGGTAGATACATATAGACAGAAATTGAAGCTAGGAAGGAATTGGTAAATAGATGGGTAAACAGAAAGAGATAGGTGTATGATGTAGATATATAGCTAGAGAGATGAACAGATGACAATAGATAAATATCGGAAACACAAATGATATCACTAAAATAAGAGCCTTTCTTTCTAAGGGTTTGTTTATCATCTGGCAGTTACAGATAGAGCGACAGAGATCCTCCTTCCACTGGTTGACTCGCACACATTCAAATCGTCCAGGGCTGGCCCAGGCTCCAACCAGGAATTAGGAGCTTGAATTGAACCTCTGATGTGGGTTCAGGGACCAAGTACTTGGGCCATTTGCTGACTTTTCTAGGTGCATTAGAATGTAACTGGATCAGAAGTGGAGCAGCCAGGACACAAGCTAGCGCTCATATGGAAAATCAGTAATGCAAGTAGCAGCTTTATCCAGTACTCTGCAACACTCGCCTGGAAACTTCCCCTCTTTGAGAGACAGTTGGTATGAAGTTTGTCAAGGACACACTCATTCTTTCCCCATTCTTTCATTGACATTTTTCGGTCTTTTTCATTCCTTTCTTTCCTCTCTCCTATCTCTTTTTCTTTGCTCCTAAATGCATTTGAATCCCTGGGGCCAATGTTGTGGCACACAGCTTAAGCTTTTTTTTCGATGCTGGCATTCCTTATCAGAGCAGTGATTTAAGTCCCAGCTACTCTACTTCTGATTCAGCACTCTGGTAATGCACCTGGGAAAGCCCAACCCAAGTAGCATAGGTCCTCACCATCTACAGGGAAGACCTGGGTGGAGTTCCTGGCTCCTGGTTTTGGAATAACCCAGTCTGGGCTATTGCAGACATTTGGGGAGTGAACTAGCAAAAGGGGGATCTCTGCCTCTCTGTCTGTTTCCTTCTCTCTAACACTCTGCCTTTCAACCATAAGCTAAAGTAAAATAAAATAGACCTATCCCATGTGAGACATAAGATAAGCACACTGTATTTTCTCAATTTAATTCAAAGATGTTTGGAGAAAATTAGGTCAACCCTAGCACTGACAGATTTTAGGTTGGATGAAGAAACAGTTCACTTACATTATTACAAGTAATACATTAACAGATGTCATGTTCATTCCCAATGAGTTTAATTCTATGCTCAAATTTCAGAAAATCATTTTGGGCTCCCCAGTGATTGGGGTTACTGTTTTAATGCAGGACCCAAACATATGCTCATCCTATGTGTGGAAAACTCCAGCATGGCAGATGGTTTCCTCCTCCATTGTTGGTGGGAGTGTAGGCTAGTGCAGTAAGCATGGGAGTTAGTATGGAGAGTGTTAAAACAGCTGAAAATTGATCTGCCACATGACCCAGTTATCCCAGTCCAAAGGAAGTGGAAATGTGCATATGGGGAACTGAGCTGCAACCCTAAATTTTTTTAAAGATTTATTTTATTTTTATTGGAGAGGAAGATACACAGAGAGCAGAGACAGAGAGGAAGATTTTCTGTCAGTTGATTCCCTCCCAAAGCGGTCACAACAACTGGAGCTGAGTCAATCCAAGGCCAGGAGCCTGGAGACTCTTTAGGGTCTCCCACACAGGTACAGGGTCCCAAAGCCTTGGGCAGTCCTCAGCTGCTTTCCCAGGCCACAAGTAGGGAGCTGGATGAGAAGCGAGGCTGCCAGGATTAGAAGTGGCACCCATATGGGATCCTGGCGGTGTATGCAAGGTGAGGACTTTAGCTGCTAGGCTATTGCACTGGGCCCACAACACTAAATTTGCAGCAGCACAATCTGCAACAGCAAAGACATGGAAACAATCCAGATGACTGTCAAAAGAGGAATGGATAAAGAAACTGGTACATCTACGTAGATATTAAAAATAAAAAGAAATTCTATCATTTGCATCAGAATAGTCCCAACTGGAGACTTATGCTCAGCAAATTAAGCTAGTCCCAAAAGGACAACTATAGTATTTCCTTTCTGGTATAAGGAAACATTTATAAAAAATACAAAACAAATATTCTCATAGATAAATTTTATAATGGAGACTAGCATACCAGGAAGTAAAGATAAGTTGCAATACGTATCTCTACTCCTGAATAAAAGGAGGGACTCCTAATGAAACTGTTAACCATACCTTGACAATAGGATTCTGGATTTTTCTACCGTTGGCTGTACCTATAACGCCACACTACACTTATATAGCAGAATGTTGGACTTGTAATTGTTACTGTACTATTGCGAAACTATGTGGGAAAACGGGAGGATGCAATGGGGAGGGAGGAAGAGGAGGTGGAGTGAGGGGTCCCTATCCCCACAAAACTGTATCATGGAAAATAATAGCAATAGCAAACACCAAAGCTGCGATTTCTGAGGATTATTTTGAATAACATGATTTTGAAGGCCCAGAAAGAAAAATTTGAATTGTCCTAATTTATTAAATTATCTCAAAAAGCAAATGCTTCTGTGAAATTCTCGTAAAAAGGCTTCCATGACACCGTGGGCAACGATTCCTTGTTGTGAGTAGCCCTGTGCTAGGAATCCAAGGCTGAGGCTGGAGGCTGGAAGTTCAACCCAGGTCTGTCACATGGCCGGCAGGGACTCAACGAGGCTGGAAGTTCAACCCAGGCCTGTCACATGGCCGGCAGGGACTCAACTGCTGCACCGCCACCTCCGCTTCCCAGGATGTGCCTTAACAGGAAGCTGGAATTGAGTGACACTAACACTCAAACTCAGGGATTCTAACGTGGCTCCTCAAGGGGTGTGTTAACTACTAGGTCAAGAACCTGCCTTTTTTTTTCTGGTTTTTTAAAAATGTTTTTATTTAAGAGGTAGGAGGGAGACTAACAATATGCTTTATTATTATTATTATGAGTCAATGATGGGATAGAGAACTAATGAAAAGCTTCGCTCTTCAGAGACTGGCTCAGAGCAGAGGGAAGGGAGCTGCTTTATATTGATCATGTGTGGTGGGCTGTGCTCATTTCTCAAGATTGACTGATTTATTTAAAATGCAAAGATATGGGGGGTGGAGGGCAGAAAAGAAGAGCAATCTTCCAACTGCTGGTTCGTACTCCAAACAGCCACGATAACTGGAGATCCAGGAATCTGGAAGTTCATCCTAATTTCCCACATGGGTTCAAGCCCTTGGCTGCTTTCCCGGGTGCAAAGCAGAGAGCTGAATTGGAAATGGAGCAACAGGGACTTGAACTAGGACACTAGCATTTGCAGGAGGCCTCACCCCCTGGACCACATCACTTTGCCCCTGAACATCCTCATTAATGAAAGCCTTTGACAAGGTAGTATAGACTCAGAGAAGGATTGATAGACCAATGATGAAGACTTGAAACGTTATTTCCTAGAAAGAGAAGTAGGATCATAAATACTGCTGGGTCTTCTAAGAATTTCACTTCTGTGGACTTTCTCACACCACTAGGCTAGGTCACTACCAATCCCCAGCACTGAAGTGACTCACCCATGCAGAGAATTTGTTTTCCAATCACACTGCCTGTCTGCCTTGCTGACTTTGCTTCTCATAGTCACTCAGACATAGGCTAGCAAAAGCTCTGTGTGTTTCACCAGGACCATCTGGAATATTCAGCATCCCCTAGGCATCCTGGCAAAGTCTGAAATCACTGGGAAGTTGCAGTCAGGCTCCTGAGTATTGCTGCTCTGCTGTCAGGCATGACCCATTGCACTGGAAATGTCTGTGAAACACGAATCCCCTGATCTGTCTTCTACTGAGTTCCATTGTGAATGGCCAATTGTTTCACTTTGAATTGCTTTCTTCCTCCTTATCCTAAAGTCAGATAGTTGAGAAATCACAGACTTTGTCTGCTCTTGTGTCTTTTTCTCATAGGAAGGTAATTGAGAATGTCAGTGGGCATATGGCATTCGAAGTTGATTTGGGGGGTGGGGATGGGCATTTGTCTTAGTGGTTAAGATGGTAGATAAGATGGCTGTTTCCCACACAGCAGATCTTGGATTGCATTCCTGGCTTGGGCTCCTGTCTCTAGCTTCCTGCTGATGTGGACTCTGGGTAGCAGTGGTGATGGCTGGAGTGGCTGGGTTTCTCCCAACCACGCAGGAAACCTGGAGTGCATACCCAGTTCCTGTCTCCAATCTAGGCCCAGGCTCGTTCATTTCAGAAATTTGGAGAGTGAAATCAGTGCAACAGAGCTCTTTGTTAGCCTTGGCCATTTATACATATGTAAATATGCATTCATATACATATACACATCTGAATGAGAAAAATTGGAAACCCATGCATTATTTTTTCATAATATGCATTCCACAAACTTTTCATGCGATTTCAGAATTTTATGCACTAAGATAAGCTTATCTTTTAATTCCATTTTCCACACATTTTGTCAAGAGCTCTCAGTCATGTGAAGTGGCTCTGAGAAATACAGAATTTCATCTACACACCAATGGCACACATTTGTCTCCCTATAAAACATGTCACTGTCCAGGGTTGACGGCAATCTGTTGCAGTGGAGGGAGGAAGTGGATGTTGCCCACGTGGTACAGACAGCCTAGAAAGACTGGGAAATGCTTGAGGCTTCCTGAGTGGAAACTCAAGATCAGATTGCAAGAAAAAAAAATAAGGCAATGGTGTCCACAGACTAGGACAATAATGCTGACTCAGAACTATTAAGGATGGAAATACCTAAGAATTAGGCCATGGAAGATTAGAATAGCATTTAAAGAAGTTGAACATACAAGAGAATTCGGACATTGGAGTTTTGTCTTTCCACATCTATTTTTTCCAGTGGTTTTCATTAGTCATTGAACCACGTTGAGCTGGAAAGGGAGAAGTAGCATTGGTTTGCTTCAAGTTCACTTTCCTTTGGTAACAGAAATGAGTGATATTTGCTACCACGTGAACTAAATTCTTTTCTCCATATCGCCTCCTTTGATCATGACCAGAAGTGTCTAGATGCAATTCTCTGAATCTTCTCACTTGCTGGATGAGAAACCCAAGTCCTCTTTACAATAGAGTGCTTGCTCATGGTCATAGGCATAATGCTGAAAACCAATTTATTAAAATCCAAGTGGCCAAAGGAACAATCCAGGTTTGATTGTTCATTTCAAGCTCTTTCATTAAGATGTTTCCATGATTCCCTTGATTTTTGTCCCTTTCCTTTCCTTTTTTAATTGGCAAGCTATAAACAACAAGAGCTGGAAATTAAGCAAGCCCGGTCTTGGGTTATCACTGAGAGCTCCTGGTTGGGGATAGGTGGGCGGAGAGGAAGGGCGCTCTTATTTAAAAAGGACAGCGACATTTTCTGAGTGATGACTCTTCTGTCTCATTTTTTTTTCTATTTCCTTACTTTCATACTTTTTCTTTCTTTCTTTTTTCAGTAACATTTTCCCATTCTAAAGGCCAGAATCAACAGGACCAAAAATCAAACAACACTGCTGAGCTCCCCTAAGGATACACACGGGGGATTTGAGGCTGTCAGCTGTACAAATATGACACCATCCTTAGACAAACTGTCTGTAAAGATGGACAGGAGGGGCGGAACAAGCCCCATGTATTGCGTGCAGATGTCATGTGGCCATGCTTATAGCCAGGTTTATTATATGACAGATACGGAGCACAAATATTGACTTTTCCTATTTCTTTCTTTCTTTCTTTCTTTCTTTTTTTTTTTTACTGTAACTGCAGTCATAAACATTGATTGCCACTGGAGAGAGCAGACTGGGAGGGAGGCAGCCATGACATTGCAGCGCAGGAGGGCTTTTGTCATTGTTTTTCTGGGCTGTGGAAACGCTCAGTCTGCTCCCGGGACCCTCATGCAGTGAGTCAACACAGCAAGGGTGAAAATGGTAATGATGTGGAAGATTCTTTGGGTTGCAGGGGCTTGAAAAATGGTCCTGTGGGGGCTCTGGATTGGCACCTGCGAATTGATTCATTTAGCCCCAGCAAATATTTGAGTCGGGAAGAGCAGAAACTTCATTGAAGTTTCCGAAAACCTCCTGTGTGATGCCCTGTTGCTGTCTAGATGGACCTCTGATAGCCACACACAAGAGTTGATGGTGAATAATCAGGCACAGGGTTTTGTTTGTTTTTATAGCAGTAGAGATGCTACTTGGGACAGCAACACCCTGTATTAAAGATCTGGGTTTGACTTTTGCCATTTTTCAGGACTCCAGCTTCCTGCTCATGCACAGCTGGAAAACAGCAGGTGATGATGGCTCAACTACTTTTGTCTTCGCCACAGGTGTGGGAGTTCTGGCCTCAGCCCAGCCCAATCCTGGCTATTGAGGGCATTTAAGGAATGAATCAGAATATAGAATTCTGAGTCTCCGAAGAAATTTCCTTTGAGATCGTAAGATAGTGTTAATTATCCTGGTTGCACATCTTATGTGTTCCCTTAGGATCACGAAATTCTCTAAGCTAGGCTATCTAGGTCTGCAGAAAGAACACATTACTTTGAGCTCTCAGTTCTGCCCTTTCTAAAACTAGTAATATAACCAAACTTCAAAAGCTATTGTAAAAATGGAACTGAAGGATAAGTTTACCTTAGTGAGAAAAACCACTTAAATCCATGTCATTTTTTTTCATAATATAGAATTTCTATGTCCTGTGAACTTTTTATATCATGCTATCTAGCAATTGCTTTAGCAGGAAATTGAAGGATATAAAATACCCTTCAATGAGCACAAATACATATTTTACATATTTTTATTTGAAAGGCAGATTTTTACAGAGTCAGACAGAAGAAGATATTTCCATCTGTTAGTTCACTCTCCAAATTTGAGTAGTTGGGAACCTATACTCCCATGGGAGCTCCAGAAGCAGCTCCTGGATCCTGCCTTCAAATGGGCTCAACTGCAGTGGTTCTGCCATCTGGGGGATGAACCAGTTTCACCTAATAGAAACTGCTGGGCAAGCTATCCCTAATGAAATAATCTTATCAAGCCAAATCCTTCTGTTTCACACTAGGGAAACATTTTCACTAATGAACTGTCTCCAAAGTCTTTGCAGTTTAAACGTCATCTCAAATGGAAGTGCGTTCTTGTGTATACGTAGAAATGATCACTAAAACACCACACACACACACACACACACACACACACACACACACACACACCCTTTTCACTGTTGTTCTTTGAATCTATGATCCAAGGAAACAAGAAAAGAGACGTTAAGATTTTCAAACAGAAAACACGTGCATGGTTTGCACCACGAGTCGGAGCAAAGAAACAGTGTTCGTCAGGTGTTTTAGAATCATGAGCAGCACAAGTCTCCCTTACTGAGGATATTTTATAATGATCGATTTGACATAATCATGAACCACTAGAATATAGTTTTTAAAACCATCATGGATAGTAAAGGAAAGCCGGGACCATTAGGTAAGAAATCATGAAAGTATCCCATCTTTATCTTACTAAGACAATGGAGAAATTGTGTGTGTGTGTGTGTGTGGTGTGTTTTCAAGCACAAGAAGTATTCCCTTCTCTCATAAACTCACAGAAGCTCAGATTCCCAAGTCTCCAAGGGCAGAGTGGTTCCCAGTGGGCTTCCTATTCCCCATGCTCTGAATACACAGCCCCTTTCCATTTTATTCTCGGGTTGATCTTAACATACACATTCCTTTTTCAGAGAGACGGAACTAGGAATCAGTAGACAGAGACCTTGCATCTGTTGATCCATTCCTCAAAGACCTACAAATGCAGAGACTGGGCAGGGCTGGAACCAGAGCCAGGAACACACTCCAGGTCTTGCAGGTGAGTTCTAGAAATCCAACCACTGAGCCATCCCTTCCTGCAGCTCTGGAAATCTGGAAATCTGGAATCAGCAGCAGAATGGCCAGTTAAACCCAGGCACTCCAATGTAGGACATGGATATCTTAACGGGCCTCTGAACTTCTGGGCCACACACCTGCCCCTCCTGGATCTCATGAAGAGTTCAATCCCAGGGAGAGCCATCACTGGACTCCAACTGAAAGAGTTCCCTTGTACAGAAAATGCATTCAAATTCTGGCTGCAACTGACTGGGAAACACGGCTAGTTCTCAATAGAGTCTAGTTCCAGCTGAGAATTTCTGCACTATATTCGAGTCTACTGGGCACCTTAAGAAGGAGGCTTTCCTAACAGACTTACTGCTCACTGCAGTGCCAGAAGGGGGAGTCAGAGCACCAGGCCGGATACTCCAGAAACAGATGCCTCCAAGTAACTGTTACCAACGTGAAACACTTTACAAAACAACATCTCAATCAAGATGGGGACACATTTATATTTCTTCTTAAGTGATCAAGAACAAATAAAAAAAAAATTCTTACCAAAGATAGAAACAACTGAGAGTTTCCATCAATATAACAGAGCTATTAGGGCATTTTTACAGTCCGAATTGGAGAGAGGATTAACCAAGGAGCTTCACTGATAGAAGCAAATGCTTGGCTGAGGAATAATTTGAAGGCCGTCTGCACACACATATACACAAAGGGATCTGTTATTTGAAACAGCCACTATGCTCACACATTTTGGACATACTGGCACCAAAACACCAAAGCTCACACCAAAAGGAGAGCTTAGGTGTGGTACTTAATCTTTTTTTTTTTTTCAACGATTTAGTTACTTTTATTAGAAAGGCAGATATATACTGAGAGGAGGAGAGACAGAGAGAAAGATCTTCCGTCTGATGGTTCACTCCCCAAATGGCCGCAATAGCTGGAGCTCAGCCAATTCGAAGCCAGGATTTCTTCTGGGTCTCTCAAGCGGGCCCAAGGCTTTCCCAGGCCACAAGCAGGGAGCTGGATAGGAAGTGGAGCTGCCAGGATTAGAACTGGTGCCCATATGGGATTCTGGCGTGCTTATTATGAGGACTGTAGCTGCTAGGCCATCGTGCTGGGGCCAGTACTTATTCGTGATGTGCCCCTCCCAGGGGTAGAAAGGTGTTGAGCCAGTTGACTTCTGGTTCTCTGGGGAAGCCAGGAGTGTGACCTGAAGCAGTAAAGCAAAGCTTCCTCTAGCTTGCTGTTTTCTACTCCTTCCAGAAAAAGGGGACTCCACTTAACAAAGTGGATCTTTTCTTTTTTTCATCCTTCCTGTGCCTGGCTCTGAGAGATTTACAAGTGTTTTGGTTAAAACGGTTGGAGAGAATGCATGTCAAGGATACTTTGTAAGGATGAATACACAGAGGGAGAGATACACACAAGGGAAAGATTCTGCCAAGGAAGAAACAATCTTGGAAAAACCCAGAAGGATAGCCCAGGAAACAAAGCTCCTACCTGAGATAGAATAAAATACTAGAAGATCCTCTCCGGTGTCAGAGGGGCTGTGGCAAGCAGAGGCTCAGCATCAAGCAGAGGCTCAGCATTCACACCCAGGTAGGAAAGCTGCAGAGCTGACATCAGGTCCTCTGTAAGCCAAGGGCAAGCTGGCCGCACGTGTTTTAACACTTTGTGAAAAAGAAGTACAACTGAAGAGAGACTGGATTGCTCAGGTAAAAGGAAGTTTAAAAGTTTCTGGGAACTCTAAGGGGAAGTGTGCTGACATTTAGAGGGTGAAAAGAAGAAAGCACATGTATTGTGTGCACCAGCATTCCCCTAAGCAAGAGCAGAACATCAATCAGAAGGAAGAAACGATGAAAACAAGGAAAGATGCATAAGAGTTCTGTTCTTATCTAAAGATCTAGCGAGCCCTAGGAACAACTCATTGCTAAAACCGGCTTGAATGAAGACGACTGGACATCTTTATGACACAAATCCTGAGGGAGGCCAAAAAAATTAAACAATACAGGCTGCAATGGCCATTTTTGGAGGGTTGCATCTACCTGAGAGACCAAGCATAGCACATCAGTAGCCCAACATATGAGAAGTTCAACAGCAAATGTGAAAACTGTACAAGAGCTGTGCTTTGCTGGTTGAGGGATCAGGAGTGATATTTATTAGATTTGAAGACTATACAGGCATTACCTAAACAAAGAAACATTTGTTGCTGGTTGAGGAGGGGAATAATTCAGGCAGAGGTAGCAGCCTGGAAAAAAATTCCAAAACTTTCAGAAAGGGTATGTGTTTAGTGCAGTAACTAAGATGGCACTTGGGAACCCTCATCCTACCTCGGAGTGCTGGGTTCAAGTCCCTGCTGCATTCCTAATCCCAGCTTCTCCCTAACTTCACTACGGGAGATAGTGACGATGGTTCAATCAGTTGGCTCCTTGATATCCTATGTGGGAAACCTGGATCGAATTTTTGATTCCTAGATGGGGTTTCAGCCTGGCCATACCTGGATGCTGCAGCCATTTTGAGAGTGAACTGGGACACAGAATCAATCTCTTTCTCTTTCTCTCTCCTTTGCTTTTCAAATACAACTAAATTAATTCGTAAAAGAAAAAAGTGAAAGTGTGTTACAAATGACTGAAAATATTCCCATAATCCTAGAAAATTGAGTTAGTGAGGCTGAAGGACAACCCTTGCATGCATGCATGCGTGCTTGTATGTGTATACACACACACACACACACACACACACACAGTGCGAGGAAGGAATCCATATTATCCGAGAATAGCCACTAAGCATGGATACGTTGCATTTGTTCTAGACCTGCCCCTCCCAGGAGTAGAACAGTAAGAACAGCTGATGATGTGGGAGATAGATGAAAACATAGTAGGGAGTGAGAAAAAGATCATGTGGAAAACATACGAGACCTGTAAGTGGTGTTGTGAGGAACGTCTTGCACCTGCTCTTCAACAAACAAGACCAGATTAGGCGGATAGGGCCTACCAGGATATAACTGAAAAAGCTGAATACTTAAACGACACAAAATTTTGACCACCTTGGCCATTCGGAAGGATTGCCTGCAAGGTGTTTCTAAGTGGCGAATGAGATTTCAAGCATGACACAAGGAGGATCTAAAATAGTTCAGAACAGAGTGGAAATGAAGAAATTTGAGAGAAAGGACAAAGAAGGATTTGAAGACAAGATAAATAAAAAGAAAGGGATGGGGCCAGGTTAAGCCACTGCTGGGGGCACCTGCATCCCAGATTAGAGTGCCAGCAGTTTAAATACTGGTGCTCCTGGTCCTGATGCCCTCTGCCTAGGAATAATGCCTGAAATAAGTAGTTGGGTTGCTGCCACACATGTGCGATGCCCAGATGGAGTCCGTAGCTCCTGTATTTGGCCTGATCCAGCCTTCAGCTGTTGTGGACACTTGGCAAGTGAAAAACTAGATGGAAGATGTCTCTCTTCTACCCTCTGTGAGTGCATGTGTGCATTTGTGTGTGTTTGCATGTCTCTCTCTTTGTTACTATTCCCTTCAAGTCAATAAATCTTAAAGCAAAATAATGACAAAGTGCTATGTCTTCTGTATTGGAAAAAGTTAGCAGATCTAAGATGATAAAGTATGAATAGAACTACAATGAATGATATTAAAATAAAATTGCATGTTACGAGGACAAAACACTGAGTATTCTATCAAAGGAAATCAGTCATTTGGGAACTAGAAGCAGTTTGTCTCTAAATACCAGGCAATCATGGGCAACATTTAAATAATTTTGAGATAAAGGGCCTGATGTTGTGGCATATTATGTGAATCCTCTGCCCACCAGCACTGGACATCCCATATGAGTGCTGGCTTGTGTTCCAGAGGCTTTGCTTTCTGACCTGGCTCCCTGCTTTGGTCTGAGAAAGCAGCAGAAGATGACCCAAGGTCTTGGGCCTGTGCACCCATGTGGGAGACCAGAAAGAAGCTCCCAGCTTCAACCCTGGTGCCCAGTTCTGGCTTTTGTGCCTGTTTGGGGAATGACCCAGTGAATGGGAGATCTCTCTCTCTCTCTCTCTCTCTCTCCCTCTCTGTAACTCTGACTTTCCAAGTAAAATAAATAACTAAAAAAAAAAAATACTTCTGAGATGGAAAGATTGTGTGCCTAAACTTTTATACCCAGCTGTTGATTGTGTGAGAGTACAAAAGCAAGTCTGAGATGTGTAAGTTTACAGAAAATACTACAACTGGATCAGATATTGGAAATATGCTCAGAAACTCTTGATTAACAAATGAACCAAAGTTAGGAACTTGATGTCCATGTTAAGAGGACAGACCGACAAACTAAATATGTGGATGCCTTACCACTTTCTCTCTAAACCCCTGAAAGATAACCAAAAGTGTCTGAAAATGAGATTAAATCCTTGGTAGTTCCGGAAAACAGGGAAGGTCTGTCAGCAGATGAGAAATTTTAAGGAGTTTTGGAAAACAGTAGAGTAGACCGATTTGACAGGGAAAATGGAGCCAGGAAAAATCACAAATAGAGACATCTGGAATGGGTCACTGAAGAAGCAAGTACCAGTCTTCCCCACAGAGCCCTGGAAAAATTCCAAGATCACCATCAACAAGGGCTGGGATTTGTTGAGTGATGTTGAATAAAGGAGCAGCCTGTGTGGTAATTAGCAACATAATTAATTGAAGAGTTGCCAGCCCAGCTGCTCTGGTCTTCAGTGCTGGGATGTAGAAGGCTGCCATGGTATTTACTCTGAGGATACCACAGATGAGATGAAACCCTCTGTATGAAACAGCAGCTCCAACTTCAGCAGAAGGTTAACAAAAAATGCCCAGAATTATAAGCAAGCAGCTCTGTCAAGGTGTAAAACTCCCTGCACCCAGAAACACATGTCCCCAGGTATACTTGGATTTATTGAGAAGTAGCCTCATCTGACTGACATGCTCTTTGCTACTCAGTATGCAAAGTGCCCCATTCACGGAAACATCCCCACTCATCTGCCTGGGAAGGAAGGATAGCAGGGTGCTCCCCTTTAGTGCAGGGGCCTAATGTAAGGCTGGTACATCTCACTGGTGCTGGGGGAGACCAGCAGAAACAGCAACAGTGATCACTGGAGGCCTGCAATAATGATTATAAATAATTATGCAAGGAAGTAAATCATGGAGTGGCCTCAATAGGACGAGGTACAATAGATGGTCCTTGAGAAGTTAACCAGAGGAGCCAAGAACCAGATCATGCTGAAGAGAGGAGCCAGGGACTCCATCTGGCTATAGTACATGAGTGTCAGGAACTCAAGAACGTCAGCAGAATGTCTTAACATTGCAACTGGCATCATCAAAAATACTTGAGAGAACGTAGTAGAATATATGTACCGAAGGACATATTTCTTTGAAAATTAGTCAAATGCTGAATTAAAAAAAAAGAGAGATTGGGAAATTAAAGTCATGCATGATCAAACGAAAAAAAATACTCAGAAGCAACTGGTTTTTGTAGTAGACCAGTCTAAACAAGATGAGTGAAGAAACTTCCTAAAATGAAAAAGTAGCAAAGGCATAAAAATTAGTATGGCTTTGTAGTTCATCTTCTCCCACTTCTTAAATGTAAATAAAGTCCAAAGGGAGAAAAGTAAATTGTAGCTGGGTGACTGGAGGCCCTCTCAGTTCAGTAAACTTAATTGTGACCAGAATACATAAGAAAGAAATTGCACAATTTTCTGGGTACTACAACCTGGGCCTTGGAGGAGGTTTTCATAATATTTGCATTATTCTGGTTACCTGATCTATCTAAGAGATTATATAATAAATATGGTTGCTGCCACTAATAAAAACAAACAAAAAAATTCTCAAAAATAAATCAAGAGCAGCAAATTACTTGGCCTTGGATTTGGGTATCTGTGTCTACCTTGGTCAAACCAGAAAAAAAACCTGAAGCAACTCCTCAATGCATGGGATAAAGCTGAGGCTCTCCGGGCCAACACTCCACTTTGAAAGCTCTGGTTAAGAGTCCTGGATTCCCCACTTTCGATTTAGCTTCTTGCTAAGCATCCCAGGAAACAATGATGGCCCAAGTACTTTGGGCCCAGGTTAGGCTGCTACAGGCCTTTGAGAAGCAAAGAAACAGGTGGAAGATTTCTCAGTTTCTGTCATTCTCTCCTTGTCACGCATGCCTTTCAACTGGAAATAAATACACATGAAATATCTTCCATTATTATTCTGTATCAGTGATGATCTGTGACAGCATTTTGGGAACTAGAAAGCATTGTTTAAGAATTGAAGTTGGGACGTATTATTTTTTTCTGCATTTTGCCTTTCACAGACCTGCGTCTACTGTTGGGTCAAATTACTTGTCCATCGTAAGTGGAGACCCTTCTTTACCATTTTGGGTAAAGGTATTAGAATTTTCGTAAGCAGAGTGTTTGTCTAGGTATCTGCCCTTCAAGAGACCTTGGCTTTGCTGACTGGTCCATAAGGAGAGAAGATACCTTCGAGGGCTGAAAAAAAAACATTTAGGGTTCATAGATTCTGAGGGATGAGGAAGCATTGCTTGGTGTTTGCAACTAACCTGGTGTTGTGGTGTACATGTTCCCAAGGGGGGTGGGGAATACATTGGCAATTTAGTCCCCAAAACAACAATACAGAACAGGAAGCATTTGGGTCTGGAGGGAGTATTTCCTCCTGAATGGCTTGATGCTGGTAACGAAAGCACTTGAGGCCAAGAGTTAAGTCTCTGATCACCTCTTCCTCTCCCACCTTCCACCTTCGGATGGCACAGCGAAAAGGCTTCTGCCCGATGCTGGCATCTTGAACTTCCCAGCTCCAGAGCTATGGGACATAATTGCCCTTTCTTTACAAATTGTCCAGTGTCATGTATTCTGTGATAGTAACACAAAGTGGTCCCAGATGCCTGCTGTTCACAGCGAGGGCTCCCTATTCCCTATGATTACAAGCTAGCCTGATGTTCTCCACTCGGCCATTTTGTTCTGCTAGTTGAGATAATTTCACAAAATACCACTCAGACAAAGTTGTTCTGAGAAGAAAACAAAATAATAATAATAATAAAAAAACAAATCAAAGCGAAATAAGACCGTTCCCTCTTTTGGTCTTAGGCTAGGTTAAACAAGTTCACTAAAACACACAAAATGCCTCAGTCATAACATTGCCTTAATTTCTGTTAGTATTCAAGCTAAGGTGAACCACAATTTCTTTAGATTCCTCTCCAAATCACTCAAGCAAAGATCAAATGCTAGGTCACGGGCTCTTTCTCACACCCTCCTACCAGGACAAGCCACAGTTCTCTGTAGTGTGTGCTCTCCGTCATGGAATGAGTGACAAACCCAGCTTTTTCAACCCCAGGTTCATTCTTGTGGAACTTTGTTCAAGTCAACACCCAAGTGCACTTCTGCTGACTCTGAAGAAGAGCAGAAGAATCTGTCATTCCACGCTCCCCTGCTGTGGGCACTGCCTGTAACACGCAGGCTGTGACAGTGGGACATAGTTTACCTTCTTTTGAGGACAGTACTTCCAGATGTTCAAGGTCACTCCCGGGCAGGTGGTCAGATCCTCTGCTTACCAATACAGAAGTCCAGGCTTTCTTCCATCTCATTCAGGGGGTCACAGGGTGGGCCTTCAGAAGTACCTGCATTTCTTGAGGCATGAATCATCCACTCTAGCGTCTGCCATGAGGGGTTGCTTGCAGTAGCTGCTGTGTTTGAACAGAGCTGGCTACTGTAATCGCGGGAGCTGTATGTTGCCCAGGTGCTTTGTCCCCACATAAATACCTTCAACTTTCCTCCCTCCATCCCTCCCTCCCTCAAACTCCTCCTCCTTCCTTTCTTCCTTCCTTCCTTCCTCTCTCCCTTCCTTCCTACTTTGTGTTCCATTTGTCACGAAATTCAGCAATGACAAATCCAATTTTACATCCGTATGTGTACATATGTAGTATGAGATCATTTTAACTTTAAAAAATGGTCTCATTAGATGGTTGAGACATTTTGAACTCACTGTCAGCTAATGCTTAAAGAATTTTCAGTAATATAATGATGCTGTGTTCTTGAAATAAGTCCCTTGAACTCAAAGATGGAATCTTAAATTTATTCCTGTTGCATTTTATTAGATTGATTTTATTAGATTGATGCTTTAATCTTGAAATATGTGCAATTGCTTCTCAGAGGCTTCTGTTCAGAAGGAATGTCATGTCATAGTGCTAACTAATTCTTTCATGAACAAGCCCCCTTTTTTTCTGAACCACCTAATATGCCATTCTTCTTGCACTCTTTCCTTGTTGTTTTACCTGCCTCAGGGGTGGTTTGTGTGTCTTGCACTCATATTTTACAGGTATTCACTGAAACACTTGCACAAATGGCTCTTTAAACACTTAAGGTAGAAAGTAAAGGCGGTAGGAGAAGATAAGATTTCTGTTTGCTTTGTTTAGCTGAGTTTCGTCTATATGGGGGAGCTGAGTTGGAACCACAGCTGTTGACAGCTATAGGACAGCACCTCAGCGTCAAATGGCTTCTCTGCTGTGGCAGCCTGAGCTTCATTGAGACACTGTCCACAATTGCTCACTGACAAGGCTTTCTGGAGACTCTAAGTGTATTCATGATTCCCATACCCTTAGAATGCTCCTTACATCAATGGAGTCCTGCTCTGGTTCCCACAAAGCCCACAGTGGTCCTCATCTGTACCTTGAACTTTGCCTTCAGTCTGCAAGAATCCCTGCTCTTGCTTCAGTCTTAGCAGTCTACGGACCTTGAATTCCAAGAGCAAGACTCTGCCCCCAGTCCCCTTGGAATACGCTGGCAGTTGGCAGATTCTTTGACCTGGTGTAGTGAACTCGTTCTAACATTTCTACCTCTTTGTGCATTGACAATTTTCTCAATGCCATGTTAAGGGAGCTCATTTTCTGCTCATCCGTTTTTGAGCAACTTCCAAGAGTCACCCTAACAGTGTTTCAGGATCACATCAGGAAACTTCACTAGAATGTTAAAACAGGAGTAATGGGAGAGTGCACCCAATCTGTTACTCTCTTCCTGAACCCAGCCTTCTAGAACCACTCTCACAGACTTTCTGTCTGTTCCTACTGGGCAATATTAACCAGGTGTTGAAAGTACAATGGCGTAAGAAGTACATTTCGGACTGTAGCAATCTTAGCTGTGCTGATGCCTGACAGTTGTTAGCACTGGTTTAAAATCTGGAGGTAGAAGCAGTGTTATTATGGTTTGAACTAGATTTTGTTCCTGACATCGTATACATTTAACCCCCCAACTCATAAGTTAAATGTACTAAAAAGATGAAGGCTGGGGGAGGCATGCCCCTGCGAGGTTATTTTTGAGACAATACGTAAAAACCAGTTTGACCCAACCTCTGTCAGTGCCTACCAGTTTACATACGATCCTTCCTTCACACCCACCTCAACATTCCCATAGGATGCCCTCATCAGACACACAACCTGGAACTTGGACTTGCAAAAACATATAGTAAAGAACTCTTTTCTCTTAATAGAATTAGTTTCCTACAGTTTTGCGATGCAGTGACAAAGCATTGACTCATGTAGGTGTTAAGTACAGATTTGCATGAAGGCAATCAATTTAGGCAAAGCCCTCCTTCTGTGATGCTGTGTCAATATTCCAGCAGGTGGAGTTCGTTCTTTTCCAAAAAGGATGGTGAAGGATCATTTTCATCATCCTGTAAATTTCAGAGAAGTGTGTAGTTTGGTAATCTAAGCTGCCCGTTGTCTCCTGGTCTCATTCTTTGTATTTATTAAAAACATTATTCTTTTCTTATTGCTTTGAAAGTTTTAAAAGACTCATTTATTTTTATTGGAAGGGCAGGTCAGATTTACAGAGAAGGAGAGGCAAAGAGAAAGATTTTCCATCTGCTGGTTCACTCCCCAAGTAGCCACAATGGCCAGAGCTGAGCCAAGTAGAAGCCAGGAGTCAAGAGCTTCTTCCAGATCTCCAATGTAGTTGAAGAGTCCCAAGGCTTTGGGCCATCCTCGACTGCTTTTCCAGGCCACAAGCAAGGAGCTGGATGAGAAGTGGAACAGCTGGGATATGAACTGGCACCCAAATGGTGGATCCTGGTGGATGCAAAGTGAGGACCTTAGCCACTAGGCTATTATTCCTGGCCCTGCTCTGAACTTTTATCTTTGCTGTTAATCAAGTGGTTAGATAATCGTGGGTCATTATCTAGGTTTTTCAATATTTTTTAGTTGTTATTGTTTTTCATTTATTCACACGCTTACATTAAAATCACATTCCTGGTCCTTAGCATTTTCATATACATTTTAGAATCATCTTATTAAATAAAAACTGATAAAAAAACTGTCATTGTCATTGAGATAGCACCAAATCCAGGTTGATTTCTAGAGAACTAACACCTTTGTGACACTGAATTTTTAAATTAATGATCATTATATACATATATATACTCAAGTCTTTTGCTCTCATTTAACTTTTGTTAATAATAACCTTTGCTTTGGGGCTGGTATGATGGCTCAACTGGCTATTCCTCCACCTGCATGTGCCAGAATCCCATATGGACTCTGGTTTGTGTTCCTGACATTCCACTTCCCATCCGACTCCTTACTTGTGACCTGGGAAAGCAGCAGAGGAAGGATCGAGTCCTTGGGATCATGCACCCATGTGGGATACCCAGAAGAGGCTCCTGGGTCCTGGCTTCAGATCAGCTCAGCTCTAGCTACTGAAGCCCTTTGGGGAGTGAACCAGTGGATGGAACATATTTTTTTCTGTCTCTCCTTCCCTCTGTAAATCTATCTTTCCAGTACAAATAAACAAATCCTTTTTAAAAAGTTCTTTTTTTATATTTTTGTGTGAAAGTCTTGCAACTTTTTACTAGTTGAATTTTCAGATGTTCATTTCTGAAGATGAATTATTAAAATCTGCTTCTAAGTATTGGCTATTCACAAATGGAAATTCAGTTTTTTCTTTTTTAAGATTTTATTTATTTATTCTTTTGTTGGAAAGTCAGATTTACAAAGAAAAGGAGAGACAAAGAGAAATTTCTTCCGTCAGCTGGTTCACTCCCCAAATGCCTGCAATGACAGGAACTGAGCCAATGAGAAACCAGGAGTGAGGAGCTTCTAATGGGTTTCCCACACGGGTGCAGGGTCCCAAGGCTTTGGGCCATCCTCAACTGCTTCCCCAGGCCACAAGCAGGGAGCTGGATGGGAAGTGGAGCAGCCGGGATTAGAACCAGCACCCACATGGGATCCTGATGTATGCAAGGCAAGAACTTTAGCTACTAGGGTACCATGCCAGGCCCCAATAAATTTCTTAAAAATAAATTTTGTAGCTAGTAATCTGGCCATAAACTTTTATTAATTTTAGTGAGTTATTGTAGGTTTTTAAATTTTTAACTGGAGTTGCATTGATAACATTGGAAGAGAGATCCAGCTAAATATACACACTGCGAGCCCAACTTCCAGATGGCTTTGACGAAAAACAATGGATGCATTGCATAAATATGCAGCTATCATTTGTAACCCAGTGTCAGTAATTCTCAGATTGAAAAATGCATGTATGCCCAACTCCTAGATTTTAGTCTCCAGGAGAGGCTTCTGTTCAACAGCAAAAGAAGGCAGTTGGTCAATACCATGGTGACAACACTGCTGGTGAGAACCGCATTCCACATTCCCCTTTGGAGAGACTGGCTTCCTGCTCCAGCTCTGTTTAGGATTGCAGCTTCTTGCTGATATGCGCGCTGAGAGGCAGCATCCGTGATGGCTCAAGTACCTGGATCCCTGTTACCCACACGGGAGACCTGGATGGAGCTGTGGGCTCCTGGCTTCAGCGTAGCCCTAGCTCAGCTGTTGCAGCCATTTGGAGAATGAACCAAGAGATGGAAGAGCCCTTTCTCTCTCTCTCTCTCTCTTTCTCTCCTTCTCAAATTTGAAAGAAAAATTGTGACAAATACATGAGTATGTTAATAACAAGGAAAGTGGAGTGATGGGTATATGAGAACTGTGTGTGCTATTATCTCACAATTGCTGCTTTATAGAATGAAAACTACTCTGAAATACATTTAAAAAGTATTCCTATGACATAGATAAATAAGAACAGAATGATGATAAAACACACAATCGCAAGAATAATCAATCATTGACCTAGGCATTCTTAGAGTAGAAATCTCACCCTGTCTCAAAGAGCTTGTTTCTACAGCATAAAGATTCTTTCACAGACGATGCTACAAAGGCCCAAGAAATCAAATTAAATGGTGTTCCGCTGGTCAAATCATGGCGATTTGAGTTTCCAAGAAAATTAAAGTAGAAGTTATAATTAGACGAGTGTGGTCTGTTAGCGCATGATCTCATCATTACTCTCAAAAGAAAATGAAATTCTGTTCAATTAGTGCCGTATTCCAGTTAATTTATTCAGGAACGTGTGTATATGCAATGAACTATTGGTGGAGCATTTCTAAAGGAGTTAGTCTCCAGGACTAACACATTCTTAATCATGAATGGCAGTAGGACATATCTGTCGTAGGGGAAACAGCCATGGAAATCTATGACCCCACCTCCTTGGGAAAGCCAGAATTAGATGAGTTTGTAAAGTCTGCATGAGATAATCTCTTCATTTATTTTTAACGAGAATCTATGATGTCTCTCTACTTTTTGTGGAAATAAGTCCTATGCCCGTGAGAACAGTCATCTTTCCAGAGAGATCTTTTCAGTGGATCAGCAGGCCATATATCTTGGAAGAAGCATGCACATCTCTCTGTCCTTTTCAGTGCCTGCCAGGCTGTTGGCTCTCAATTTGTAACCTTCTGGTCTTCAAGACTACTGTGAATCTAGAGAGAAGCAATGGAAGTATGAATAGCTGTACTTTCCGAGAGTCAACCAAGTTTCTCAGGTAAATGATCCCTGAATGGTGGAAAGCCTTTGATTAATTTCCCCTGTTAGGAAAATCCAATTATGACAGTTTTGCAAGTGTTCTCATTGCTTTTATAGAGCAGAGAATCTCTAGCTGTTCTTACACTTATTTTAATGGCCATCACGTTGAGTAAGTTTCTTAAGGGTAAGAAATATTATGACCATTTATTTCAGTCTTAAAAGTTTCTAATGTAAAAATGAATCCTTGTTCCAAAAGATATCAGTAGCTACAAACACACAGTAATAAAGCTTGTTAAGTAAGGTAGGCAGCTTTGGTTCTGAAATAATAAATATAAAGCCACCATGATTAAGATGAGCAAGTCTGTGTCTTCTCTTTCTGTTATTTCTGATTCCTGAGTTTTTGGTGATGCTGAACATAGCTGAGTGTTCTGCTTTGCTGATTATAGCCCAAACCTGGTCACCCATTTATCCGAAAGAATTGGATCCATAGAGTTCAACACTCCAAAACCTCGATATTTCTTTCTACAAGAGGACTGCAAAGTGGCTGGTGACTGTGTGGTGGAATATTATGCAGCTACAAACTAAAAGAGTTGCTGCAGCTTTTTGTGGTGACAAGAAAAAAACATGGCAGAGTTTCAAGCATTGAAAATGTGAAGAGCTGGTTATGTTATGAGTTAATGCTAATTTTACTTACTTCCATTGAGATAAAATATCACTATTTCTACATACACATATATGTTTGTCTATAAAAACATCTGATAATATGTGCACAAAGTTAACCTCCTTGATTATTTCCTCTGACAGTTGTAGGGAATGAAGCCACGTTTAGGCTCAGAAGGATGAGTGAAAATCCAGTGAATTGTTCAAGATAGATTGTTCAAGAACGTTAAGTTCCCTTTGTTTCAGATCTTTAAAACCAATTAGACGAACACTTACGTTAACATAAACAAAATATAGTTGTAACCAAAATTATATTTTACATAGAAATATATAAAAATATTGTCAGATACATGACAAAAATGTGCCAGAAATGACCATAATGGTTGTGGGAGATTAGGCATAGATTTAATTTTTTATATTTACTTTTCAATGTTTCCACAACAATTTATATTAAATTCCACAGTAATTTACAAAGAGAGTTATAATAAGCAGGGATGATACAGGGAAAAGAAAGGTTTAAAAACAGATATGGGTCAATATAGATAATAACATGTAAGGCAAGCATTGCTTCAAATATTACTTGGGACAAAAATGAAAATATTACTAGGGACAAGGATTATAAAATTGATAAAAATTGAGCAGATAATTCATACTTAGAAAGCTATTTGTATGAAACAAAACCTTACAATAATATTTATTCTATTAATGAAATAATGGATGAAAAAGTTTTTTTAAATATCTTTGAGATTCCCAGAAGGTTCTCCTTGAAAATTATGCCCCTAAATAACTCCAGCACATACAGAAATCCAACCATGGACCTGGAAAATAATATATATACTTTAATTGGATATATGTGCTCAAATCCCATAAGATGAACAGAGGTTTACTCAACTTTTCCATCATAATTCCCAAAGTCCTTTGAAGTTATAGATTGAAATACATTTTATGTACACATGACAGCTGGAACCCAAGAACCCAACTGAATGTTGATAAATTTCTGCGTGCATTGCCCAACCCCCCAGAGCAATTTCTTACAGATTTATGTTTTGTTCTTTCTTCCCAGAAGCCGAGAGTTTCTGCATTTAAAACAAAAAATTGTGCTCACTTCGGCAGCACATATACTTAAAAAAAATCACTGTAAGCATAGTATTGGCATCAAGGAGCTTCCAAAGTTTTTTGAAAAAAAGATTTAGCCACAGAAGCTATTCTCTAACCCTTCTTATTGTGTCTGATCGCTGTATCAGACTATTTCTCCTGGTCCCCAAAGACCCCAAAATTTATTTCAGTGTTTGGGTGTTCTGACCCTAACACACTTGCACCCCCGATGAACTAGTGTGAACTAACATCAGCTCCCTTCCTAGGGCTGTAGGAAAGAAAATGGGACTCGACTGAATAATGTATTGCAAATGTCAAAATATATTTCAGCTAAAAATGATATTTTTCAAGGAGATTTAATGAGAAAACTGCTCAAAAGGCAGAATTAGAGTTTCCAGGTTCCACATTTAATTAACTCAATCTGACTTTTATTAGGCTTTGTATTATGTGTTCCACTGTTCGGTAAACAAACAGATGAAAATTAAACCAGGGCAACTGCCAACCAGCAGTAATTTTAATTGAAAAATAATGAATTGCCATGGGGGTACCGTATGATTTTGAGCAGATAAACTTACTTTTTCTGGAAAGTTGCCACTTACATTTGTCACAACTTGATGTGTAAAGAGAATGAGAGAACTGAAATATGACATTTGATGGAGGATGGGTAAGAGTGAAACGGCCTTGGAGGATAATTCAGGTGCCAGTTTCTGGAACTTTCCACAGGTGGCCTGCATTTCCTCCTGAAGAACTGAGCTGGCTGCTAGGGGAATTCTGACTCTGGGTTGGTGGTTCTGCAAAAGCTGCTGAAAACCAAGCCCTCTCCATGTGGAGCAAGAAGACTGACCCTGAAAACCAAGCCAAGGGGGTTTCCAGACCCTGAAAAGGCTGCTCCCAGATCATTCTAGGCTGTGTGGCTAGGAACCGCTGAGGTCTTGCAAACTTGCTAGAAAGCAAACGTATTTCTAAACACTTGGCTATTTTTTTTTTTTTTTAATGAGATGGCTTTTCCTGATGTCTACTTGCTTGTCTCGTGGTGCTCGGTGTGAGTTTACATCCAGGGGAGGGAAGGTTTGAATTAAAGGAGGAAAACAGAATGAAAAGAAAGCTGCTACATCTGGCTCTCTTTCTCTCTGTGTAGAGAGCAGGTGCCCGTTTATCTGATTGTGCATCCCATCCACCAGGTTCAGGTAGGGGAAGTGAAACTAAACTCCCACTCCACCACCTAAGCACATTTGGAGTCACTTCTTTCACAGAAGCCTTC